>NC_065513.1:36382285-36386735 GCF_006386435.1 Epinephelus moara | reverse complement strand
CCCGAAACACCTCTTCCTCAAGAACACGGCTGTCCCACGAGTAGAGAGAGCTACAGACACAGTGGAGGTAATGTTATATAAACAATGTTCGAAACGCTTAGTATGCTATTTACAGAGATAGCACTGGCAATCTGAACCGGTCAGTGGCGAAAAAAAGCACTTTTAATGCGCAAACTTATACGGGACGCATTTGCCCCCGTTACCGTTTAAGCTCGTTTCGCGGCTCCCGGCTGCATCCGCCTCCCTCAATACTGAACCAATTTTAGAACGAGTTGTACCTATGAATCATACGCACACATACACATGGGGAAATAGGGCCCAGGTTGAAAAATACAGAAGTTATCCTTAAAGGCTAAAATAGACATGCAAACATGCTAAAGGTGCAGGATTTAGGGGGGATATACTGATGGAAGTGGAATGTAATATAAGTACATTTTATTTAGTGTATATTCCAACACATTCTCACTCTGAACTCGTCACATATTAATGTTCTGGTCATGGACTTGTACGACATGCAAGGTATCTGGGACACCGTGTCAAGTTCTCTTCTTTCAAGATACACCTCCGTTTTCACAGGAAATTTAACATTTGCATGCAGTCTCTTTGAAAATAAACGCACTACGTCAGTAAACACCACGAATTGGCAAACTTTCGCCGCCTTAACTTTCCTTCTTGTCCTGCCGCATTTCCCCCTGATGCAGCTGGGTGCCATTAAACTATAAAGGCAATTGGCTGCGTATCATTCCAACATTAAAGGATGCCTGTTTTTCATTGATTTCTGACGTCGCAAGTTATTGCCCAAACGCCGGATTTCGACAACTTCAGAGTGAGACCGTGCTCTGTAATCACCTGAAAATATGTATCATTGTGTTTTTGTCACCTTAGAATGAGATGTTTATATCTATATAGGGAGCAGTACATCATCTATGAAGATCGCCATGTTACACCGCCATTTTTCTACAGTAGCCCTGAATGGCTCTAGATAGGCCCATTTGCGTTTTCACGTCGTCCACCATAGTTAAAAGCTCATTTGTGACAAGACGCGCTGCAACAACACTGATTTTTTTAATATGAAACCATACACCGTAAAAATATTGGACATAGCTAATTTGACATCACACATTGTTTTCACCCCACATGCAGCTGTTATGAACGGGGAAATTCGCTAACCAAAACTGTTTTTTTTTTTTCTTTGACCAGGTTGTAAACATGCTTATTTCTGCTGTGAAGTTGGCCATTTTAACATGGGTGTCAGTGGGGACTGACTCTCTTCTGGAGCCACCCTCAAGTGGCCATTCAAAGAACTGCAGTGTTTGACACTCCTGCATTGGCTTCATTTTTTTTTTTAAACTTGGAGGTTGCAGCTTGTGTGAAACTGCTTTATTCAATGTTTTTACTGGTTTAAATCATTGAGTCCATCAGCAAATAATTTGGTTCCTGGTTCAAACCTCCTGAACACCTTGATCTGAAGTTAACAGAGAAAAAAGGTGCACACAAATAAGCATTTCGGGGGGAGTGCCACATCACTGACACGCCAAACAGCATGGGATAAACGTTGATTTGCAATGTAAACCTGCTTTATTCAATGTTTTTACTAGTCTTAATCACCTGGTCAGTTTGTTTTGGAGAGAGGTTGGTTCAACAATTAACACTAAAGGAATTCTAGCCTTATTTTTGCCTGTGAACCTGCTAACATTTGGTAATTAGCATTAAAGACAAATTACAGCTGAGGCTGATGAGGAAATCTCATTATCTTTGCAGGTGTTTGGTCATAAATTAAAAATTTGACCTGAGGATGCACGAGATGAAAAGTTAAAGGATCACCAAAATCATTAGGATTCTTCCTCTGGGGACCATTAATGTTGATACAAAACTTTAATTTGACCAAGACTCCAGTTTATGACCAAATACCTGCAAAACTAATGACATTCCCATTATCGTCAGCTGTAATTTATGTTAGTGCTAATTGGTAAATGTTAGCCATGCACTCCATTTCCATTACTATTTATCCTTTTTACCTGTATTCATTTTTGGTATTTTGATACTTATATATATTATCCCTTTTAGTCCCTTGTGGCTTGTCACAGCTCAAGTTTCTTAGGTTATGTTTTTTTATTTTATTTCATTCATTCATTCATTCATAATTGTTTCCTGCTTTACTTTGAAACTCACATCTCCTCTTGTTTCACATCACTTCACTTCCTGCCCCTGTGTGTTTTCCCTCCCTTTTGATGACTCCACCTGTCTGTCCCGCCTTGATTAGCCCCACCTGTGTCTCGTTATCTTTCCCCTCACCAGAGTGTTTAGTGTGTGTCTTGTTTTCTCTCAGTGCCAGTTCATCTTAGCTCCTTGTGTGTGTAGCATTCCGGCCTTTTGCTGTCCTGTGTCCTTGTTTTC
Source organism: Epinephelus moara (assembly GCF_006386435.1). Classification (NCBI taxonomy): domain Eukaryota; kingdom Metazoa; phylum Chordata; class Actinopteri; order Perciformes; family Serranidae; genus Epinephelus; species Epinephelus moara. Next base: position 36,384,338 of record NC_065513.1, on the reverse strand, counting down.
ATGGGGGTTTTTTTATTTAGCCTGTTGATTGACTCTGCCTCTGCTTCATCCCTATTGGATTTGTTTGCCTTCACTGAAGGTCCCTCTGAGTTATTTTACCCAAACTGTCTCCAGAGTAATGTGTTTGAGTCCACTCTCACCTGGTTCACCAGTTGTTACATCGCTAACATGGCTACAGATGCATTGTCTTGCTACTTAAATAAGACTGTGGTTATATAACTTGACATAACTATTCTTGTACTTACATATACAGTTGTTTTTTATGTCATTGTAAGACGATATATATAAAGGTTCCTGCTCAACCAAACTTCTGCCATCTTTAAAGGAACAAACCTCAAAGGATGCGAAAAGAAATGGCCTGATAGATGTATTGGACCACAGAAAACAACACAAACACGGTTTCCACCTTGGCAGAGAAAACGACGTGACATACTAAACTGTGACATACATTTTCCTCAATTAGCCTTTTATCCCTGTCTCCAGTATTTAAACATCTCTACAGCAGTAACTCCTTAACTGGTTTATTCCCCAGAGCTGTGGAGCAACTCTGTAGAATAAAGACTCCGCAGGTTCCAGCTGGATCATTTCACCTCGGTCAGAATTCGGAGCCCCGAGAGGCATGTAGCCATCGCACTTGTGAGAAAGGCACAAACTGTGTCAGCTGGAGATATGTTTGGCTCATGAAACTCCCTGTTGGATACAATCAGTGTAATTTCAGACCTCAGAGGGGGAATGCAAATCAGTGGACATAAAAGAAAAAAACTGAAACTACCTCGCTGCCTGTGTGGACTCACATCTTATTTTACATTTACAAACATCCATTTGGCTTCCGACCACCAACAACTGACGGTCGATGCTTTCGTGTGCGGGTGGCTGTACTGTTTCTGTAATAAGAACCTTTGATCTGGTTTTTACATAAGGATGGAAAGGAAGCACAATGTACAGTACTGTGTGGAAGAATGAAAGTGCATTACTGATTATTGCCATCATACTCTCTCATACTTTTCTACGTAAACTGAATGTCAGTCAGCAAAAAAAAAAACTGGATGAGTGTTATTTTATTTTATTTCTAAGTCATTATTCCCTTTTTCGTCAAGTAAAGGAAAAGCTCTGGGCACCCTGCTGACATACTTAATTAAGGTGCTGACCATGGGTGCTTTCAATCTGGCTGAAGTGGCACCTTGCTTCCCACACTTGTGTCTCATCCGCAATAAAAACATCTAAACATTCTCTAAATAAAATCTATAGCCTAATAAGTTTGTGAAAAACCACAGTTACAGCTGACAGTCAGGCTGACTTCCCTTTCAGGCTCAGACTAATATTGTAGGATTAATAATGATCACCTAACTGTGAAAAAACTGCAGCTGTAAAGGTTTCTTCACTTGGAACAGAAAATAAGAAAAGCCTGATGAAGAAATGGTAGACAGAGTTGCACGTCTTTTATGATTCAGTCATGATTCAGATTCTCACACATCATATTTTTTTTTCATGAATAAATATGAATAACAATAGAACTGCTGTTGGCCACCTTTTGTGCCCGTATAATATGCCACTGGGTGGCGTCAGTTTGAAACACAGCCACACAGCGTCAGTTTTAAATGCTGCGGGCAAACTACCAAATATAAGGAGCTGGAAAGTCCCTATAGGCCGGGCGTGAGAGGAGGTGGATGGGTCCAACAACCTTGGACTTTTCACTTGCTGTGTGAATCTTGAGCCAAACCATGATGTTTTTAGACTCACAAGTCAGTCTTTAGACACTTTGCTTAACTAAAGACTGATGACTTTCTCCCTGATTTTGTGTTTAGATGGGCGGACACAATTTCAGAGTTTAAAAAAACTTCCTACGTTGCAGAACCAATAGTAAATCTGTAGGGCGGTCCTTTGGTGGCTCGCTGCACTCTTGAGCTTGTAAACATAGTCCCACTAGAAACACGTGTAGCGGTACAAAATGGCTCAGCCACGCTCGCAGAAAACGCCGTCAAAGTTAGTGGATGTTTGTCGCGTTTGTGGCGACACATTCTCGCCAACTAAAAGAAACAAACATAATCTTTTA
>NC_065513.1:36345279-36382020 GCF_006386435.1 Epinephelus moara | reverse complement strand
CATCCATTTTCAAGCTCACTGTGTGTTTGTTTCCTTGCGGACGAGAAAAGGGGGAGCGCACATTTCCGAGAAGGCGTGTCCTTTTCAAAAATGCAAGAGGCGTTGCTTTGTTGCCGGCCGTTTTCGCCAGTGTGTTAAACACACTTTAGAAAGGAGTGTTCCCAGACTATCAGAAGGCGGAGAGCTCTGATTGTCTGGTGGCGAGACTATGATGTTTTATCTAGCTATGTGTTTTTGTTGCACATGGAAATAAACGTAGGTGTTTAGTGACGAAAAGTGTCATGTTCTCTAAGAACTTTGCATTTATTTTTGGTATTTCCTCCCCCTAGTGGTTGGTTGTGAGTAATTCACTTTTATCTTCATGATATCTGCTGCTACTGTTTTGCTTGGTTGTTTGAGTCACATGGCACAGTCAGGTGATCATTTAAAGACTCCATTGGGGAAATGCCTCAGTTGTGACACGTGGTCAGATTACAGCTACAGCTACCTTATCTTTTGCGTCCTCTGTTGTGTCTTGGAAAGCAAGTAAGTATAATTTACATTGATAGTTAATCACAAGCATCGTGTTTCTATTCTGTAGAGCATTATATACATTTTAGCGTTTAGTTGATCTACATGTGAACCAGTGGTGGCTGCTGGTCTTTCAAACAGGGGAAGCTCATTTTAAGTTTACATCATAAAATTTGTCATATTGTAGCGAGGCAGTAACAGAAACATTTAGTTGAAGCCGCTTTTCAACCACGCGCTAAGCCTCCCTGGAAGTGACGGTTTTGTCACATTTATCCAATGACCGTCTCGCTTTGCTGCATGAAAAAAACCTGCTCAGCGCTGTCTCATAGGAATACTTGGAGGCCCCACATCCACCGTGCTGAGATGAAAATGTATGACAGGGAGGTCGCGTTTAAAAACTGGTGATAAACAGCTCCTAGCGCACGTTTCATGCAATGTAAATTCTTATTTTGATGTAACTTCAATCATGCATATTTGACCATTTCTTCTATGAAATTTGAGGGGAATTTCAGTCTCCCTTGTTGTCTCAGAGCAATCGCCCCTGACGTGAACATTAAACTAGCTTAGACTAGCTATTCAGTAGCTTCCTGCTACAAGCATGTCAGTCTGTCAGTCTGTCTTTTTGAGCTTTTGAACTTTATGTAGTGTTTCCAACATGTTTTCAAGGTATTTACGGGTTATTTGTGGTGTGTGGTTGTGCTGCTGCCGTGGTCCTGCCAGATGCCTCCTGCTGCTGCTGCCATCATTAGTCATTAGTCATTATCAGTCGTTATTATATACATATGATTATTGTCACACATGTATACTGCCAGATATTAATATATACTTTCAACATATTGTACCACAGTAGCCAGAACTATAACTCTAATATTATTACTTTCATTAATGTTGTTGTAAGCTACTGTCATTACCGTCTGTCCTGCACCTCAGTTGCTCTTCCTGAGGTTTCTACCGTTTTTTTCCCCGTTAAAGGGTTTTTTTGGGGAGTTTTTCCTTATCCGCTGCGAGGGTCATAAGGACAGATTTAAAGTTTGGCAGCAGCAACATGAATGGCTGAAGGAGATCGTGGCAAAGTTTGACTGGCTAACCAGGAGAGGGAACACTCATAGTCAGCTGACTGGTAGAAGTGGTGGGAGTGGGATAGGGAGAGAAGTGTGAATGGATAAGAAAGTCCTCCTGATTGAACTTACACTGAGCTTCATTAAAATAACTTGACTGACTGAATTGCTGCCACCTGGTGCATTTTATACCACTGTGAAAAGGGTGCCTTGGTATTTGATGCTAAGGGCCACTGACCAAGCCCCAATATCTCACAAGTCGGGGGTGAGACCAGGTCGGATTTCCAGGTCAAGGGCTGAAGGATGGAGTAAGGAGCGAGAATGGGAGAAAGCATAGAACACCATGAACTACAACATCCTCAGTTCTAGCCACTCTAACTCTCCTCCCATTATTTCCCATAATATTTCAACTGCTGATGCCTTAACAAAGGCATAACATGCCCAGAGATTGGGTCTGTAGTTTGCATATTCATATAAATTAGAAATATGAATTCCTATTATCATTGTGGACACAAAGTTATAATAAAGAGTGTGCAGTACTTTGATGAAACTACATCCACATAACATTTAGGCTTCATACTCAAAATAACAACACATTACTCTTTTAATTTTAAAAGTAATCATACTCCTTTACTGGTAATCACCTTGCAGAAGTCATTAGTTACTCTACTCTGCAGGCCTGTATGCTGTTTTCTCCCGAAGCTCCCATAATTGTAATTTGTTGTCTGTGTGACGATCAGCATCCATTCTGAGTCAACAATGAGTGGGTCAATATTGAGAAACTGCTCTTCCCTCCCACATGTCTACTGATTGAAACAGGAGCACAACAAAGTCTGATGAAAATCGATTCGGGGGGTTTGAGGTTTAAAAGTTATAGCTTTGCGATAAATCTGCTTCGATCAAATACACAGAGGCATGATGATGAAAAGTGTTTTTGTTTTGCATTTGCCATGCTACTGTTACTGAAAATCAAAGAGTAGAACCTGGTGGTTTTCGATCCTGTCCCTGATTACTGCTGGTCTCCTGTCCTTCCACTCACTTAATTACAGTAATTACACTTAATTGCAGTTATTAGGGTTCACCTTGTACTCACCTTGGGTCCACCACTCCATGGTGAGATATCTCAAGTGAAAACCTGCAGGACTCCTGAGTCTTAGGATCAGAGTTGAAAAACACAAAAAATGACAATATTATTTACACCAATAATGACTCTCAAACACTTGTGCTGTTTCAAAGCTACAGCATTTAGAAGAAACATTTAAACTTGAAACACATTGTTGAGCGATATGTTAGATATTGAAGTAACATACGTAGGTGCTATTTGCACCCAGGTGTTTGTAGCCAACAGTGCTATTTACACCCAGGGAAGAACAGCCAATGTGGCTATTTACACTTGGGTCTACAGCATCATGGCAGAGGCAGGTACGCAGGTGTCCACAGCCAACAATGCTGTTTACACCTTGGTGCATATTCCTGAGTGTCCTAGCAACTTGGAAATCTGACGTTAATATGAATGGGTCTGTCAAACTCAGCAGCTTAATACATCCTAAAAACTGAAAATAATAAATAAGCTAAGTCCAGAAATAATGAGACAATGCTGACTCACACAGGACTTGAAAAACAAGTCCTGTGCTTACCTCTCTTACCCACCACATATTCTGACCTCTGGGCCCAGCTCTTGAACAACTCTAATCTGGATCACAGTTATACGGATTTGGAAATTGCAAGTTTGCCACCAAAGATCAGCTAATCCATCTTATTTTCGTACCATTTCTTCAAAGCAACATTAGATAGGATCCCCCTGATCCAAATACAAACACTTCAAGACTACCAAATCTGGATAATCAGTGCTCAAGTGGAACTGCATATGACATTGAAGGCTCCTGGCTATGTAAAGACCAGGTAGAATAGCCAGCGTGTGTTCACTTTAAGTGCTTTATTTGCAACTGTTAGAGACGACTGATATAAAGAGATACATTAAAGTTCAAATTAATTATCTCAAAGACTTTCATTTAAATCAGTGTCTGTTAAGTCACTATCAATCACCTAATGAGGTAATACAATGGCAATTGAGCCTATGGCCCACTGATGAAAGCACTTGCATTTGCAGCATTAGGAACAGGATGTCTGATGTAAATAAATTCACCAGCCTGGTTTTAAGACTTGGTCTGCCAACATACACACTGTAATTACCACTTATGGTCATAGGTGCTACCAAAGAGAGCGAAAGCAGAGCTCTTTATAATTGAAGTCATTTTTGTTTAATATTGACAGCTATATATAGGGTTATTTTTTGGAGACAGCATTTTTTTTTATTAACCTAACTAAAAGGCTTATTAGGTAGCCTATATCTATTTAATCATGGTACTAGTTAAGCAAATCATGTGCATAATATAAATACATTTATATGTTTGATTAATTTCAAAGATTTTTTTACATTTTGTTCCTGAAATCCACCCTAAATCCACCCACCTCATCAGGATAATCCTGATGTTTGGATCCAAGGTATCCCAGTCCTACCAAAATGTTCTGAACAACAGAAAGTGAAGGTTTTATCTAGATCAAAGAAAAACTGGATTACATGAGCTGATTGCAGAATCCTTTTCTTCTTCTGAACAACCCGTTTTCAAGATTTGATCCAGGCCAATATTCAAAAACAGATCAGATTACTCCTGAACAACTTCGCCCTGGGGACCGTATTGCTCTCTATAATGCATCACCTGACTTAAGGTGATGACTTAAGTGAATTAGTTTGAGTTTTTATGCCTTTGTCCTAGCAACAGCCATGTCTGGAGGCATTATGATTTCAGGCTGCTCTTCCATCCCATTCTTGTGAGCACCTAGTCTCTATCAGAAGAGATCTCCGCCTTCTGATAGTCTGGGGACACTCCTTTCTTTTTTTTTCTTTTCTTTTTTTTTTTTAAGATATTTTTTGGAGATTTTTAGCCTTTAATGGATAGGACAGACAAGCGTGAAGGGGGAGAGAGAGAGAGAGGGAGTGACATGCAGCAAAGGGCCACAGGTTGGAGTCCAACCCGGGCCGCTGCGGCAACAGCCTTGTACGTAGGGCGCCTGCTCTACCACTAAGCCACCTGCGCCCCGGGACACTCCATTCTAAACTGTGTTTAACACACCGGCGAAAACGGCCGGCAACAAAGCAACGCCTCTTGCATTTTTGAAAAGGACACGCCTTCTCGTAAATGTGCGCTCCCCCTTTTCTCGTCCGCAAGGAAACAAACACACAGAGAGCTTGAAAATGGATGCCAAGAGATTTAACTTTTATCAAGCGTGTGCTCATCTGTGAAGAAAATATTTTTTCCAGCGGATGTCTTAGTTACAACATTATTGAGCTAACTGGAGTAGTTTCATGTCGTATCCGACAACGGGAGGCTTTTAACAGATGACGTCCTGATGTTAGCTTTGCTGCTGCTGTTAGCTGTCCCTGTCAGCTGCAGCCACTGATGCTTTCTAGACATCGTGATTTCCCAAAACTGAATAAATACCACACATAGCAACACAAAACTGCTTTGCTAGCTCAATCATGTTGTAACTAAGATATCCGCTGGAAAAGATATTTTTTTCACGGACCGTTTAATGAGTTATTACCTATTACAGACACCGCTAACGGCTAACAGGGCTAACAGCTAACGGTTAGCCCAGCTAAACGTGCACACAGAAATAGTAATGTTTGTTCAATCATTGTGTTTATAGACTTTACAAACATCGGATTAGTCTAAACGGTGATACAGTGATGTGAAAAATGTGATATATATATATATATATATATATATATATATATAGCTAAAAGCTCTGCTGGTTTTCTACCCGGAAGTATTTGTAAACAACAAGGCGATTCCCTCTATAGTCCGGCCGGACGGATGAGTCATGGCCTTGTAAAAGATTATGTTTGTTTCTTTTAGTTGGCGAGAATGTGTCGCCACAAATGCGACAAACATCCACTAACTTTGACGGCGTTTTCTGCGAGCGTGGCTGAGCCATTTTGTACCGCTACACGTGTTTCTAGTGGGACTATGCCACCGAAGGACCGCCCTGCAGATTTACTATTGGTTCTGCAATGTAGGGAGTTTTTTTTAAACTCTGAAATTGTATCCGCACATCTAAACACAAAATCAGGGAGAAAGTCATCAGTCTTTAGTTAAGCAAAGCGTCTAAAGACTGACTTGTGAATCTAGTGAGCACCATATCTTAAGAACACCTTGAGGGGATTTCTTTAAGTTTGGCGCAAACATCCGTTTGAACTCAGCAATGAACTGATTAGAATTTAGTGGTCAAAGGTCAAGGTGACTGTGACCTGCGCTGTAGTCTGTCTCATTCTTGTGAGTGTGATATCTCAAGAACGTCTTGAAGGAATTTCCTCAAATTTGGCACAAATATCTTCTTTGACTTAACAATAAACTTAGATTCTGATCATCAAAGGTTAAAGGTCAAGGTCACTTTGACCTCACAAAACTTGTTTTTGGCCAACTGGAGACTGAATGCAGTAATTACGAAAGAATTTTACCCAAATGCCTAATAGAATAAAATGATGATATTATATATCTAAAAGGTCAAAAGCTAACTTCTCTGGGACACCATAATGTTCTGCAAAAAACCCTACTCTGGTCAGTATTAAACATCATAAAGGTTTCTGCACACTGAGTCTGTTTTTTTGGATGCATTTTTTTAATACGTCATCCAAACACAATCATCACGCACAGAAACCTTTCACACTGATTCATATGCGTTTTATTGTTCTATTCATTGAGAAAATTCGCAACACGTGACAAAATGAAAAGATCTCCTCCTTTGCCTCTCTCCACTGGAGTTACCTATCTGATTGTCACCACTCAATCCCTGTCTTTCATTTGGCACCAAGCTGCATGAATGGGCGGAGTTGTCCTCCCTGTCTCCGCATTCTCCTCCTCTTCATGATCATCCACCTGAACATTACTACCTGACCTGTTAAAAGTGTGCTGTCATGACATGACTCTGTGCGCCCCGTTTCTCTGTCTTGTCGCGACTGTGTCTGGCCACCACATTTTCCTCATTGATTCTTAGTCAAACGTCTCTAAAGGCTCTGACGGATGAGAAAATTGAAAATTGAACCAGTTCCAAAGATTTTTGTGACAGATGAAAGTTTCGGACTCAGTGTGCAACCGTGATTGACACAACGTGAAGTTGTATTTATCTTTAGACTGTGACAATTTCAGATGAAAAAAATGGACTCGGTGTGCCAAGGCCTTAAGTCAGGAAGAGAAGGGGAGACATTTGGTCAGATACTGAACTGGTGACAAACTCTCTGCTGATAGTATAGATTTTCTGTGCTGTCGGATTTAAGATGTGTGTGAAGAATTTGTGTTTTAATTATGTAGCTTCTTTGGATCAACATTCATATTTAAAGTGTTGTCAGCTGTCATGGCTACACATACGTCTGGACAAGATGTTGATAAAAACTGTATCTGCAACTTGTTTTAGCGCTAGGCGGTAATTCTAGTTTCTCTATCTATCGCTATCACTTTAATCTCAGAGGTGCCCGAACCCTGACCTCTTTGCCCTGACAAGTACTAGCCAATCACAGCACACAGTGGTGTAGGGATGGGCGTACATAGCCGAATAGCTGCAGTGTGACTTTTCTCACCCGGGTGCAAACAGACACTCCGTTTAAGTAATTCTTAACATTAAGAAACGGTAAGCTGATGATGAATGGTAAACTGTAGAGAGAGCTCTGACTCACACTGTTTAATAAACGGATGAGTTGCTGAGACACGTAGTCAGATCTTTTTCCTCTTTAAAGTTGCATCAACATATTTGAAAAAAACAAAATGCATTGTGTCCAATGACAATGCAAATCTCACTGAGCCTGGGGTGAACTCCTGCAGCAATTACTTTGCAGAGGGCTTCTGAATTATGTTAGACGAAGCAGCAAAGCACTTCACAGCTAATGACAAGTTTGACCTTTCGGGGCGAGGAAGATACCGGCGGAGTCGTTGTTCGTCCTGGCAGCATTTTTTAAAGGGAGGCAGGAGCAGATGGGAACATGCCTAAAAAGCACAGGCAGAAAAAGAGCCTTTAATTATCTACATTAAGATAGATAGATGAGGCTATTGTGCTGAGCTTTCTTCTTGTTACGAGGTTGTTGGTGGGGTGAAAATGAGGGTGGCCCTGCACAAGCGATCAAGACGTAGCATTCAAAATATGATGATAATGTGAAGCATTCATCGGGTAATGGCATTAGCCAGTACACATTGTCTTAATAATTTGTGTTGTTGTTGTTCCCCCACAGAGATTCTCACATCTCTGTAGATGTTTGCAGGAGCCATTATGGTTTTTTGCTACGACCACATCAATTGTTTAAGACCATTGCAAAACAGAATTCATACCCGCGCTCGTTTGGTGGAAGTTTCTGCAAAGCTAATTTAAAGTTGCAGAGATCAATAGCACCGGCGGGCTCATCCTCTGACTTATAGATTAGGAATTTGAAATTGTTTGCCACTCCCATGGAGCACATTATTGTGCTTCAGTGGAATTTTGGAAAGTCATTTCAGCACCTAATACAGTTAAAAACAAAACCTCTAATAGGTCAAAGCAGCCTCATGTGGACTATAATGTATCCGGATATATTGTGTTCATGGTCATATAGTCTCAGGACGATGATGTGAAAGACGGTTTAAAACCAGGCGAGCACCTCAATCTCAGCAGTCATCAGGGACCCCCACTAAAAGGTTTCTGTGCTAAATTTTCATCATGTCCAGCGATTACAATTGCAAGAGGATTTCACAGTCTTTGCTCAGACTATTGCTTTTGAATTTGTAAAGAAACACTTTGAAGGGCTCAAGAAGCAAATGATTTGTGCAGAGGCTTTATCACTTTTTTGAAAAACGTATTTCTTTGAAAGGTCATGCAAGATGCTTTTGGTTTTTGCAGAGCTAATTTTAAACCAGAAGCTGACATGCAACCTTCTGACACATAAATGTTTTTATTTGACGATGTGGCTATCACAACTCTTTTTATACTTTACTAATGGAGAGCAGGAGTTACTGTAAATTTGCGTTTGCTTACATATCATATTGTTTATACTTGTAGCATTCCTTCAGTGTTTATATATTTTACAGTGAAAAAAAGAAGTTAAAAAACTGAATATTCACACTATTCAGGGCAAAATCCTTCAATATTAAATTGTGATTCTCATATTTATTCCACCATTTCAAATATTCGTCTTTTTGATTTCTGACTCTACGTTATTCTTTCCATTTCTAAAATGCTATTTACATTTGACTCCCAGTTAGTAAATGAAGGTGGAGTAAGTTTTAACTAGTACTCTTTATTTGTTCCATGTGTGCAATTCTATCACAACCTGAGCTGGGCAAGAATGGAAGGCACTGAGGTATCCTGAACAATAAAGTCAATTTGATTACAACAAGTTAACCAGAATAATAGAAACCAATGGTTGAATATGTAATGATATTAATGTGGGGTGTGGATGCTTCAGAAGAAGCAAAAGACATATCAAGAAAAGGCCAATTCAAAGAAATGTGTAGGTAGGGGAGCATTCGCTGACTCTGGCCTTATATACACAAATGCCATGTTGTAATATTAAATGACAGACAGGTGATTTTAAAGTGGCCTGTGGAGTTTTCTTGTAAACAAAGTATGTTACTAAACATAAGTACATATGTATAATTAACATCAATGTATTTGCATTAATGCATTTCCTTCTACATTAAACTTTTGCAAGGCTCTTTTTCCTTTTTAAATCCAGCATTGTGTGTGCCCCATGAATGTATAAAGAGAACTGGAATCAGCGTTGAAAGCAGGGCCCTGTTCAGTCCTATGAAAGTTGCTGAGTGGCACGAAAAGCCAAAAAATGTTTGACTTTCCAGGTAGAGCAGGCCCACTACAGTTTTTGCTAGCTGAGCGGCTGACTTGTAGTTTAGCCCTCTGCTAACTTACATGAGGATAAAATTATTTAATTGTGAGACTCTTATACACATTAAAGAGGCAACAGATAGCATCTTTTCATAAATATATCATTATGAAAATAATGTGGGTTGCACAGGGTAGTGGCCACAATAAAATCAGACTGTCAGCGTTTACATAGGTTACTTAGTGGTTTTGCAATAAGCTTCTGCCAGCGGTGCCAAAATTTTGCTGAAAAAATCTGCTTTACGGCAGGAAACGCGTCATGTATTGCGAAATTGGTCGGTCAGCCAATCAGGGACTGGAGCTAGTCCTTATGAGGAGCTGGGCATGAGATAGTTGAGCACAATGGCAGACGGACAAAGTTTGGAGACAAGTGGAAAACGGCCTAGAGATGGAGGGAGCTCCGTGACCAAAAAGGCTTCAAAACCGATGTCCAGCTAGCTTTCTTTCTAATGATCAGTAAGTAACACGGTTAAATGTTAGCTAGACCAGAGAGGACTGTACTGTACTGGCTGCTAGCTGGCCAGCATAGCAAATCGCCGCAACCAGGGACCGGGTAGCGAGTGTTGGTCGGCTGACATCCTCATTGCCATTCTACGGCAGCCCTCGGACAGTGATACCCCCCCTCCCTTCCTTCCGTTCTCTTCTCACGGAGGCAGCTATCGACGGACATCGCCCAGCTAAGTTACACCCAGCTAAGTGAACTATCGACGGACATCGCCCAGCTAAGTTACACCCAGCTAAGTGAACACTGGACTTTGTTTCCTATTCAATTTGAGCTCCAACCGGCCACATCGTTTCCATGCGGTACCGTTTATTCTAGAATGGGGACTGTTTACATGTGCATATTGGTATAATTCCACTGTGTCTACTGTTGTTTGTACTGATACGGTACATATTGGTATAATTTACTGTGAGTTGTTTGTACTGGTACTGTGCATTCTGCTATAATTATTTGCATTACTATTTGTTTCTTCTTCAGATAAATCTGATAATTGTTGCTCGGTTTCTTTACTCATTTTTTTAGTAGAGTGTCCACACACCTTCTCATTCTACATATATTTAGAGGTATACTGGTGGCTTTACAGCCTACATTTTATTGATTATTTCTGATCCCCACGGTGAATTTGATCGTTGCAACAGTGCGACGCAACACCACTGACTCTAGGTGGCGCCAAGCTAAAAAAAAAACGAATCCTATCTGTTGCCTCTTTAAAATCATTATTGGATTGAATGGATCATATCACCATAGTGAAATTAGTCAATTCAGCGGGTTGTGATGCCCTAAAAAACATTATCCACTGATTTACAGACATCTCTTTCATAATGTAAGTCTATGGGAAAAGTCTTTTTGGGGCCAGTGGCATCACGTGATGGACCTGGAAGTTGTAATTTCACTGTTTTGCCACTACAAAGATTGGTTTCAAAGCCTGGCGCACATCCTAGGGGGCCTGGTGTATCTATGCTAACTAGACTGCAGTCTTCTTCATCACTGCCTTTGCTGGCATAAAGTTACATTTTTGGGACACCTGTTGGTCAGTGAAATAATGTGATACCACTGGGAAGGTTTTGAATCATGTCGCCCATTCTTTGGATTGATGCCACTCTTATCTGTCTGTTTAATATGAAGCTACGCAGCCCAGGAGACGGCTATCTTAGCTTAGCATCAAGACTGGAAACATGGGGAAACAGCTAGCGTGCTAACAGGTGCATTTTGTTAGCTTCCAATAGAGCCAGGTTAGCTCTTTCCTCCTGTATCCAGTCTTTATGCAAAGCTAAGATAATCAAGTGTTGGCTGTAGCTTCACATTGACTGGACCAATATGACATATATTTTTATATTTATCTTCAGTCTTTCTGTGTATCTATAACTGCTGCTTTAGCTTTAACTGTGGATTGTTTTGTACCAATTTCTCAGATATTTGACTTAAATAGTATTATCTATGAGCTTAAGTCAGGAATAAAACTCTCTAGACTATTCTTGGAGTATTCAGAGACCCTCTGTAGTGAACAAACATAGCAGAAACCATCAGTGTGTCAAGCTGACTCATCTGTTGGTTGCTAATTTAATCACACCTGTGGCAGGTGAGAGGCCTTCTCACTCATTGTGACATGTCAAAGTATAAAAAGCACAGGTGTAAATTATCAAATTAACAAAGAATGACATTTAGTAAGCCGCTGTAGTTTCAGGGTCCCTGTAGGCCCGTTTCACAGAAAACATGTGGACTTGTCACAGGTAAAAATAATTAAACAGTGTCGGCCTATTTCAGGGTCCTGGTTTCTCTCACTGGAACACTTGAATAAAACAGAGCAATTGTTACTGTCAGTTGTAACATCTTTCTTTTTCCTACTATGACAAGTCAAAATGTCTGCTGTGAGAAAGGCCTATTGTGCATGCTGGCCCACTAACACACTGGCACTGCATACTAGCACACTTGAATAGAGAAGAACCATTGTTGATTGTATAATGCTGGATTTCAGTCAAAGTCAGAGGTTGGAATTTCCCAGTTGAAATGTCCAACTTCCGGCCTCCAAGCGCTCCATGAGCACAACGCCCAAGTGTAAACAACAACCATGGCTGACCTTGATAAAGTGATGTTTTTTTGGCAAGTGCACACACACAGGGGCTTTTTTTTTGGCATTTTTAACATTCTCGTAGTCACTTGTTTAGAGGAGATAACTTTCAAAGACTGTTTACTGTAACCAGCTACCCAGTAACACTGGCAACCTATTTTGACATAATTAATGTTGTTTAGTTGATAGTTGATCATTTACAATGTGCGCTTTGATGGTTGTTGTCGATGTAGTTGCTTCTCTATGATGTCGGAGTAGATGAATTTGCCCCAAGTTTACAAGTACAAACTTTGACTTTGAGTGGCGTTCCATTGTACTTTTCCAAGAAGGAGATTAGAAATTTTTAACCCAGTTGCCAGAATAAATGTTGGCATTGTACATTTCTGCAAACCACCAATTTGTTACATTTATATGATTCATATGTGGCGGGTATGCTGAAACTTTACGTTCTTTGGATTCAATTTTCAATTTTATGTTATGATAACACTGGGGTTTAAATGTGGATAGGTTTTGGCACAAAAACCACTTAGTTGGGATTAGGAAAACATCATGTTTTAGCTTAAAATACACGCTTTTGTCAATGCAGACATGGCTGGCAGTTGGTCTCGAACAATGGTCTATTGTCTGCCAACCCAGTCGCTAGAAAAAAAATGTTGGCCTTGTACGTTTCTGCAAACCACAGATACACACACAGTTACATTTGCACTTTATTATGCAGCGGCACAAAACCACTTAGTTATGGTTAGGTAAAGATCATGTATGGGCTTAATATACCCATTTCTTGGGGCACAGTCCCTGCTAGATAAGCAGCAATGTCTTGGTAAAAAAAACAACTGCTTTTTGTGGCATTATACCTGCTGGAAAAACAGGGATGGGTTGCTACAAAACACCCACACGTGCTGCCTAAAAAGCCGCTGAAACACAGCAATGACTCCCGAAATCACAGCTGGTTTTGTTGTTTGATGGTCTCGAAGAGTGGTCTGCAGCTTGGCGGGCGTCTTGCCTAGGTGACAAATCATCCACCATCTCCTCCACCTCCTGATGACAAAGTCAGCTTATATACTGTGTCACTTTAGAAACGCTGATAGGATACATGTGAAATGTTCAAATGGTTCTCAGAAACGTACCAGATCTTCTTCTGCCGACTGGGCTCTGTCTGCTGCTTTGCAGCCTTCTTGCCTAGGTGTCACACCACCGTCCCCTCCTCCCTCTGATGACAAACTCAGCTTATGTAATATAATTTGAACCACATCGTATGTTTGCCAACATTTTATTTTGGTACCTGGGCTGAAATTCCGAGTTGTCTGGAATGCAGCATTAGTGGCATCTTTGTTTTTCCCACTATGAGAAGTCAAAACATCTGTTGTGAGAAAGGCCTATTGTGTATGCTGGAACATAAACACACTGTCATTGCTCACTAGGGCACACTTGAATAAAGAGGAACTATTGTTAATGGCATTAGTGACATCTGTGCTTTTCCTACTAAGTCAAAATGTTTGCCAGGGGACTGTTAAATGTGTCACATACCCAATATGTATACAGAGGACGGTTAACAGATGTTTTGAGGATACAACACACCAGGATCTAGATCAAATCTGTTTAAAGAAAACTGTCTGTAAAACACATAAAGTTTCAGATTCGAGAATTTATGCTACAGATTTAGAATTCAGATTTACTGCATATATAATTTATTCACAAATGTCAAGAGGAGCACAGTAAAATATTATATGGTTTGGATAAAAGACTTCCCACCTCTAAAACACTGCAAGCTCTTGCATACCACCCACGAGCATTTCGGGGCTGACACCACGCAGGCTTCCGTTATCATCCTCAAACAAGACACAAAGTGAAGCTCATCTGTGTTGATAATGATTTTGCCCGATGACCCTGACAAAGTGCAAACAGCACATTTCCATGTGCAACGTTGCCCTCGGCTCTTTTCAATCCTCTGTCTTTAGCTCAGCAGCGTTGACCCCTTTAGCTGTGCTCAATTTGTTGGTTACAAGACGATCTCAATGCCAACAAAGAGTGGGTGTTTTCTTTTCAAGTGAGAGATTTTGCATGAAATACCCCGGCTGTGTTCTTGCCTCGCACTGGCCCACTGGTCTTTACAGATTTTCAGTTTCACCCAGGAGCTACAGGATATCAACACTGATGTTATGTTTTGGATCACATCAAAAGGAAGAAGTTCTTCACATCGTAGCCTGCGGGAAACTGCTGGCTTCGTCTTGCATATATTCAGACCTTCTCATTTTATCACCGTTTTGCTTGCACTGCCCACTTCATTTTGAATTCTCCAGGACTGCTACACAAGCTGTAAAGCTGACAACTTCTGAGCCCCTCTCCCTCATGCTGGGGAGAGAATGTATTACAGGCTCTCTCTGGGAGTAGATGGTGTCAAAAAGCATTCCTTTTACCTTGTGCCAACGGGGAATTTTCCACCTGGTCTACTAAAATGAGTTTTAGGTCTTTTGGGAGGTGATTCTTTGTCAGATAGGACTGCACATGCATTTTGCAATTTGTAATACATTGTACAAATAAAATGAATAAGACATATTTGAAATAGTAATTATTAAAGAGTTTGTTTTGGAAAAGAAATATCTTACAAATGACCAACTCAGCGCATTAAGATCGATGACACATATGCCTATTAATGTTTGTTTTGCACCTGTTGCACTCATGTATACAGTATATGGATGTGGACACCACTATTAGCTGAAGAAACCATGTTCATCCACTTATCCGGGGCAGCAGCCTGAGCAAGGTATTCTAGACATCCCTCTCCCCAGCAACACTTTCCAGCTCCTCCTGGGGGACCCTGAGGCTCTCTCAGGCCAGATGAGATATATAATGCCTCCAGCGTGTTCTGGGTCTACCCTGGCCTCCTACCAGTTGGACATGCTCAGAAAACCTCTAACGGAAGGCGCCAGGAAGCATCCTGATAAGCTGCCCGAACCACATTACTGTAACTGGCCCTTTTTGACACGAAGGAGCAGCCACTCTACTCTGAGCTCCCTCCGGATGTCTGAGCTCCTCACCCTATCTCTAAGGCTGAGCCCAGCCACCCTATGGAGGAAACTCATTCTGGCCACTTGTATCCAGCATCTCATTTTTTTGGTCACTACCCAAAGCTCATGACCATAGGTGAGGGTCGGGACATAAATGGGCCGAAAAATAGAGACCTACCTTTCGGTTCAGCTCCCTCTCCACTACTAGAAGCCATGTATGCAGACCGAGTTCTTTGCACCAACACAAACCCACCCATCACCTCTGTCTTTCAAGTAAAGCAAGGAAAAGAGAGTTTTTCCAATGCTTAAATACTCTTTATTATAAGTGGAGCTTTGGGGAAGGGGTGTCAGCTTTGATTGATTAGTTTATAGAGCTGAAAAATTCAATCTGTGCTTGATGAACGGGGTTATTAGTCTGCACAATGCTCTTTTTGGAAGCTTGTGTACCACATAGGAGGCGCAATAATATGCCAAATTACCCATGGAACATAATTAACTAAATCTGGACGTCAGTAAAATGTATGAACAAACAAGGGTGAGTTGAAAAAGTTTAGAAGTTGCAGTTTAACATATATTTCATGGTTGGATTCAAACCATTGTAAAACATAGGCATGCAGAAACACAAAACAAAACAAGCTGTAAACAACATATAAAACAGACATGTATATAAAATTAGTTATTTGCCTCAACATTGAAAATGTCTTTGAATGTTACCTTTTGTTGTACATGGCTTGAAAGCAGCACTAAAGTCTTTAACTTTAAAATATAAAATCCTCCATGCCATATTTTCTGTATGACTATAAAAAACCACAACCCAAATGTCAGAATATAGTAACTTTTTCTTTTTCATTCTTATCTTTAGTGAGCCCCTTTTGTATCAGCAAGATTGATGCACAACATTAAGAATCATGCACTATTTGTTACACAGCAATTCCTGGCCACACCCTGCAGTATATTTGGGGGGAAGCAGCCTGAAGCTGAATCATGAGATCAGTTAAAAAAGGAGAGATACATTAAAGAGGCCATCTGTCATTTCAGTCTCTTTGGTTGTAATGCAATTTAACATTGACAAGCCTACAGAACGAAAGTATAGAGAGGGTTAGGTACATTTGCCTCGAGCGATAAACCTGGCAAGTCTGGAAAAAATGAATAAACTCATCATTTCTCTTGCGTTTAAAATGGTAGGCATATATCTCAAACTGACAGAGGCAAAACTGTCTTTAGTGGTAGACATTTCTTTTTTAAAGCTAAAGCTTTCAAGTTGTTGTCATATTAACTTTTCTCTGAATTATTTTGGTAGTGCTGCACACACAAAAAAAGTAGAACTGACTTTGAAAAGGACATAGATGCTCAAAATTACTCCCAGAACAACAACAACAAAAACAAAGTTTACAAAAATAATGAGGGGAAAGGGAGAAGAAGAAGCACATGATTGCAAATAAGCTTGATGGTACCTTTTCAGATGGGTCAGTTAAAATAATCTTTGAGTAAATGTTCCTGCCTTACATTTTGAGAATTGCATTAAAATTACAGTAGTTGTTAACAGGTCTGAGATAAGAAGGTGAAATAGAAATGTAAAACAATGTATCATCTGCATAACAACGGAAACAGATACCAAGTACCAGCCCATAAACCTGAGCTTTGTTCAGCCCCTAAAAATATGACAAACGTTTACTATTTTACTAGGTTTGCATTCTGCAAGTGTTGCATCTGTGGCAGCTGAGATGACAGCTTATTCTATTTAAAAACACAAAAAAATATAGTGACAAGCATGTCTCCTAATGTCTTAAGTTGCTGCATACTTCAAGCCGCAGTGGACGTATTTGTAGGGGGCTTTAGCAGGATCCATTGTATGTACCTCCTTTTTAAAACAGCAATGTTTATATACATGTTGCTGCTAACTGAGTACACCTCTGACACACCAACAGAACAAGACCAAACGTACCTCAAAGCTTGTTGCAAACCGTTTCATACTGTTTTGAAGAAACATATTTTTTAACCTTGGAACCGTAGCAAAACAGTGCACAGGTTTCAGGCAGAAAATGCCCGTGGAGACAAGATCAGTAGTCTAGAGCCATGCTAGCACTAAAGTCAACATAACATTCTCATGATGACAATGCTAACATGCTCATGCTAACCAGATGTAATTTTACCATAACCACCATCTGAGCGTCGAGCGTTACCCTACTAATATTTGCCAATTAGCAAATATTAGTAAACACAGAACACAAAGCACAGCTGAGGTTATTTGCAGGTATTCAGTCAGCTGAAATGTTGGCACGATGATGCCACTAGATTAAAAGTGAAGAGGTCAGGAAAAGTCATAATTCATCCTGAGGGAAACATGAATGTGTGTACCCAATCCACCCAATTGTTGTTGAGATATTCCACTTAAAACCATAAAATGTCAACCTGGTGCTAGAAGAGAAGTCAGGGAATCACCAATAATCCTCAGGGAACCATAAATGTCTGTACAAAACTTCATGACAATCCTCCAGACCATTGACTATATAAAGATCAATGGCGCATCTCCACTTCTTCCCACCATGCAAAAATGAAGCCAAAATATCCTGGATACAGCTGCTGCTTTCTTGTGCTGTTGACATCATTTAAAGCCAGAGCTTAGCAATCTTGGCGGCATCAACATTGATTCCTGCCATCTGACCAACTGGGAATAGTGCCATTGATTGTGATTACAGCTGTCACGGTATTACACCCCCCCTTTTTTAATAACATCCAATAACTGACTAAAACCAAACTTCCATCCTTATTATAAAGTCTATGATCCAGACTTAAATATCTCAATAACTGCTCAAAGTTGTGGACCAACCAACTGACCAGCATACCATCATCCTTAAGGCCCAGACACCAAACCAACTTCAGAGAACTAGCAGCAATGAAGCTGCTGGCTGTTCCTGTGTCTTGCCCAAAAAGTTGCACAGGGACACACCGTAAAGGCTACAGTTGAATTCCAGCCAGCACGCATGTTTTTTGCCTGCGTGAGGAAATAACTCTCCACACCAGCAGATGGCGGTCTGTTATCATTCAAAAAGGGAAACCCTTTGTGTCTTGACACTAATTAGCCAGTTAGCACATCAACAACACAATCTAGTATTGACAGAACAAAACAAATTTACCCTTTGGCAGTGAACAATAATGCAAGCCGTCACAAAATGTTTCTGCTTAAGAGCCAAGTGGCTAACGAAAAATATTTGTTCATTACGTAAGTTTGTTTTGGTTGACTTTAGCTCTTTGTTTACTTTTCTCACATCTGTTTCTCTTCACGTATGCTTGAGTGATTTCATTTACCAACAGGCTCTGCTGTTGGTGACATCGATTCAACATGCTGAATCAGCCAAAAAAGCCAACAGGGGCTGACAAGGGACAATGGTTAGGGGCACACAGCACCAACTGGGGCTACAGATGCTAACCCACTACCCAACATTGACCAACCGCTGGTTGGGTGTGTCAGGGCCTTTAAAGACAATAACATGGCTAAAAATAAGGGGCCATTGAATGACTCCTGGGGCACACCACACGATGATATAGATTTACTCCCTCTAAAGTCAATCAATTTAGTAAGGCCTGAACTAGTCAAGAAAGATTTGACTTTTCCTGTTCTTTTTTAACAAATGCAAACATTTCAATTCAGCATTTTGTTTTGTAATCATGCATCATCCCCTATTCATATCGCTCAACTGATTCCACAACTGACACTACGAAGTGATTTTATACAACTGATCTTTGCAAACATTGACTGTAAACACAGTTATTTTAATTTATGGCACATTCAGACAGCAGACAGGTTTTAAGAATGCTGTTAAATGGTCTCAGGGGATCTACCAACGAGCAGACACATGAGGAAAAATATTTAATTAAAAGTTGCCATAGAAACAAAAGACAGAACACGACTAATTAGATGCCTTAAAAATGTTGGAAAAAGGTAAGATAGGAAAGCACTGTGAGAATAACAAGACAAGACATACACACACCTATACAATGTGTCATGATGCGCATGCATCTGCAAAATTAAGTCTTCATGCTACGTATTCACAGATATGCCTGGCTCCTGCTGTGATAATGCTAGTAATTCCTCTAAATGTACTGCAAATACAGTCAGATCCTCGGCACACTGCGTGCTCTACTGTATAATTTTCTGATGAGGGACTAGCTGTCAACAGGCTGATAGAACGGAGGACGTCACATGTAAAGACTGAAATGAGATGTGATTTATGGCGTTCTCGATTACGTGTGTTGAAAGAACATTGGCATACGTATTCATGCAGGCATGAAGATATAGTCATGCAAACAAAATGTCTCCTATAGCCACACACACACACTCAAACATACACATACATACACATGCATGGGATACAAATCCGCTTCTCTTTTTAATGTGGAATAAAAAGGCTAAGGGTCTAGGGACAAACAGGAAGTGGGGAAGATGTATAAAAAGAAACCAATGTAATTTTAACCAGGGAGTCTTAACTCTGGGCAATGTGCAATGTAACGGGGCTAAGCAGGGGCTTTGCACAGTGATCCACATGGTGTGTGGCTTTATGAGAGGGCAGATGGTACCACTCAAGCAGGAAGTGATTGACATAATGACATGGCCGACCATGGAATGTGGGTGTATGTGTGTACAGAATGAGTGCATGCGTGTGTCTAAAGATACATCGTTAAAGTGGATTCAAAGAAATCTCTCTCTCTTTTTTTTCATTAAACCCTGCTATTTTTGTGCGCGTGTGCACGATATCCAGGAATTGCACTCTGTTTTGTCTGCGTGTCGACACATCAAGTGATAGCTGGTCCGAGCTGAAGGCCAGTCTCATCTCAGGGATCATGCATGAATAACCACACACACTTTTAACTCACCATACAGCTAAATAAACTTGTGCTAGCAGGCTCCATATGTAAGTACCTAAATGTCTGTGCGTCATCTGGTAGATAACAGAGAACACAAAGAGAAGGACTCCACTTTCAGCTGTTATGATGAATGGAGGTAATTATTTTCTTCTATTCTGGGGAGAACCTTAAGAACTGCTGGGACAAAAAGGCTTACTTAGCGGTCACATGCAGAGAAGTGGGGCTGTAATGTCTGGAGTGACATCATTTGTTACCACTCTGGGACCAAAGGGGGGTAGACACTTTAATGGACAGTTGGGCCAAATTGTCATACTTGGTGATTAAGTTAAGAGGGAAGCTGCGTCACTTAGAGGGGTTACACAAGGTGTTCTACAACCGAAAGGTCATGTGGTTGACTCTTGAAATGGACTGAAGTGTGTCTGTCAGCAGCTGCATGTGCCTTGTCTAAATGCCATCCAGCATGACACACAATCCCCCCTTTTCTCCCACAGTAAGTGCATTCCTACACACCTGTTTTTATGCACATTTAACTTATTTCTCACTTAATCTTCCACTAAAGAGACAAAAAGGAGCAGCAGACAAAACAGCAGATATGTGTACAGCGACGAGGCACCTGATTCGGATGATATCACTCTATTTAATAGCCACTCTGTGTGGTTCTATCTAGTCCATTCTCATTCGTACGCCACCAAAAACCAACGCTCTGTCAGTGAATTTGGCATCAGACAATGATGCCAAAAGCCACCTTCTGTGGTGGTTTGATATGCCACCTGTCGGCCAGGTGCTGTTAGCCAGACAGCACCTGTCACAGCAGTATGATACATGGAGGGGCAGTGTCAGTTTAAATCGGGGCTAGAGCTCACCTGTCACAAGAGCCCGGTCTCACTCCGAAGTCATCGAAATCCGACGCTTGGGCAGTGGCTTGTAGCGTCAGAAACCAACGAAAAAAGGCGTCCTTTACAACGGCATGATATGCGGCCGGTTGCCATTATAGTTTAGCGGCCGTATAGTTACAGTAAGGTAGCGAAAGTCCGAGTGCGGCAGGCAGGAGGGGTGGTGGACAGGTCCAACAAACACCACCTATCACCTGAGAGAGCGGTGTTCCTGATTCAAAGCCAAATCCTTTTTTTTTAAACCTAACCATGTATTTTTGTTGCCGAAACCCAACCATGTGTGTTTGTTGTTGAAGGCAAGAAAAATGTCAATTTGTGGTGTTGTACCAACATAGCGCACTTATTTTGAAAGAGACTGTATGTAAACGTTAAATGTCCAGTGAAAAGGGAAGTGTATCTTGAGAGAAGACAATGCATGTAACAGGCAGAGCTTGACACGGTGTCCCAGAACATCAACAACCAACACACCCAGGGGACCTTGCACGTCGTATGTGGACGTGGAAAGTGGAGGACCAAGAACGTCAATATGTGACGAGGTTGGAGTGAGAATGTGTTGGTCATGGTGGTATGATACGCCACAGGAGGGCGTAAGTTAACGACATGATATAAGGAGTTTGAAAGTCCCTATGAGGTGGGTGAGAAGGGTTGAAAAGGTCCAGCGAACCCCAACAATCTCCGGACTTTCACCCGAGAGCCCAGTGTTTGCTTCCCATATGAATGTTGAGCCAAATCATGATGTTATTTTCCAAACCAAACCACCTGCTTCTGTTGCCTTAACCTAACCATGTGCTTTGTTGATATCCTGGTGTTGGTAGTAGCATCCAGGAATGTCAACAATGGACGCAGGAGGATACCTAATGAGTAATATGTAGACGTGAAAGTCCACTGACAAAGCGACAATACGTGACAACTTGGGATGAGAACGTGTTGCTGATTCTTAGCCTCACAGATATGGCTTATAAGGAGCCTGCAACACCTACTGTTAGGCTTTTATTAGCCTGTTAAATGGCTGCTTGCATATTCAACATCGTTAAAGGGTTACAGTTAGGTTTTACTTTCTCTGTCTATATGTTTCGGTGCAAAAACTACAGGTATGTCAGGTAAAACAACCCTCTCTAGTTAGTCACGGTCCCCTTTCTCACTTTTTATACTATGTCACCTGACTTCCTCCTCAAACAGCTCAATAGCTGGTGCACTATTATAAAACACGGGGATGACTAATTCATTTAACTGAAGCATCTGCGGTCAGCACCGAGCCAGAATATATTTTAGATGAAAAATAAAGATATGGGTGAGACTTATGATTCAGCAATTATTGAAAAGGTCTTTAATAAAAGACCATGAACATATGCTTTCTATCTGAAAACATTTTATTGTATATTGGTGGCCATCCGTTCAGGCATACCCAAAAAGTTCTGTAAGGTCGAGTGTACAAAAGAGGCTAATAAGAGTGCACTCAAAGAGTACCTGAGCGGACACCATCCCTGTATTTCTAGCACCCTCTGATGTTACCCTACAGTACTGCAGCTCTAGTTATATTGCATATGTGTGATACCCTAGACTGTAAAAATAATGGACGTAGTTACCGTGATGTCAGTCATTGCCTTGTGGGCTCCCGTTTTGAAGCCTCGAGTGCAGCATTCGGTCATCACCAATTTGTTTTTCTGGAGCCAGAAGTGATCATATTTGGGCGAGAGACTGGTGCTGTGGAGGTGTGAGGGGTGGATCCGACTGAGAAGCCAAGCAGACAGTCTGTCTCTCAGTGCAGCCCGCCTTTAATTATACATAACTTTAAGTCTTACTAAAATACAAACAGGTGAGTTATATAAAAATGCACCCCCTGTTGGATACTCCTGGTATGACTTTAGGGTAAAGCCACTTAGGAAACTGTCTCTTCCTTGTTTAATTGGCTGATACAAACATGTGACCTGGGTCAGAGTTCATGTTGGCCATCTTTGTTTTGAACGCATGCTGTAGAAGGTCTGTGGAGCATGGCCTACAGAATCTACCTCCATCTGTTAATGGAAAGCCTTGGAGACGCATGGTTCGTAAGTTTACTATTCGTTTACACCAGGTGACATTACTTATGCATACATCTTGTAATTTTGTACATGGTGATTATCACTTTAAAATGCCTTGTGTATTTATGTTTTACTGTCATTTCAGTTTCACAGAAAGTCTGTAGTGAGTGAGACATGATGTCTCAAGACGTGCAAGTAAAGACAGGTCAAATTTACCTCCTCGCCAGAGTCAGAATATATATTCAATAAGCTAAGGATCACCTGAGAATAAGATTTTTTGTGTTTTTTTGCTTTTGTGTTCAGTCCTCTTCCGCAGAGCTTGTCATATTGTTCTACAGTAGCACAATAGACAAGCCAAACACTGACATTTTTGTGTCAGCCACTGTAGCTCTCCTACATGTCTGGCACGCAGGAGACGTATCAGTTGGTTGCGATCTACAACCTCACCACTAGATGCCACTAAATCCTACACACTGGACCTTTAATGGCCTGATGATAGCCATACCAACTATCAAACTGCAACCTTCCTCAATAGAAGAAACAAACATAAATGCAAATATCACCTGTCCCATTTTGTATGTGGTTTTTTATTGTTTGACTGGTGCCCTCTATCTTTGTAATAGTTTAACAGAGTAACTTCACCAGCTCTTTAGCTCAGTATGTCTAATATTCATATAATAGTAGTGGACGGAAACACACAATAATGCATTTTTTTACTAATTTCTAAGAAATTCTGTAAAAAAAATTTGCACTATTTGTGGAAGTAAACTCAACTTTTGTGGGCCACTCTGGAAAAGAAAGTGAATTTGATGCCTAAATTGAAAATTTAGAGGGAGATTATAGTCTTCTGTCAAATATACTTAAATTGTCTGTGGATCCGAGTTAAAGGTCATCAGAAATCAAACGGATATTGGTACTTTTCAAATAACCACAAGGGTGAAACTGTTTTTACACATTTACACTTGAATGTGAGATGTCACTTAGGCTTGACCGGCTGATAACCAGTTCCCATCAAATATATTTGAATTATCTCTCACACTGGTTATGGCTACTTATTAGGCACATCAGAGTAAAACCCTTAATTAAAAATATATGTCAGTTTATTTATTCAATTTTATTTATATATTTTTTTAATTTAATTTTATTTATTTCAGCAATTTAATTGTCTATTTCCTTCTTTTTCCTCATTTTTTCTTTTTCCTTCTATTATTCATTTATTTATATATATTTTCATAAATATTTTTATTGAATCCAGACAAGAATGTACATCAACATTAATGCAACCAGTATCCAGTTTTTTTTGTTTTGTTTTGTTTTTTTCCTCCAATACAGCAAAAGCACATAGTCCCCAAACCCTATCCCTTTAATAAACTCCCTCCCAACCCACCCACGGACCTCATATTAAACCACATAGTGATTATGAGAATAATCAGTGCCATTGATATAAAACTAGTAAAACACACCAGAATTCACTAACATACAATAGGTGGAGTAATTCTGTAAATAATATCCAGCCATCAACAAAAGTAAAACATACAAAAAGGTAAAATAAATAAATATCAGCTGTGAAATGATACCATGGACCACCAATTTGCTGTTTATCTAAATGTTAAAGTCTTGATAGCTGCTCACATCTCAGTCATGTTGTTAAAGCTGACAGACCTGGGGGGATCGATGCCAGTAGATCTAGTGCAACATTATTAATTCTCCTACTGCCAATTGAAATGCAGAGGGCTTATTCAGTGATCTGCGGACAGGTAGGATGAAAGCAGTCCACTATGGGGATACTTCACTTGAAGGGAGTTGATTAAAGTAGTTGAGTAGCGGCCTCCAGTGTGAGTAAAACCTTCCAGAACAGCCTCTAAGTCCAAACTTAATTTTTTCCAGTTTAAGCAAAAACAAGATATCATGTAGCCAGGCTTTAAAAGATGGCAGCTGGGGGGATTTCCACAGCAGAAGAATCTTCCTGCGAGCAATTAAGGAGGCGAAGGCAATGACATGATCTTGGGTGGCTGTGGTACCAATTTCATCAGGAGCTATGCCAAAGACAGCTATATGTGGGGACGGTTTAATATTAAACCTAATATGTCAGAGATGGATTTGTAAAAAGATTGCCAGTAACTAGATCGTTTGGAGCACGACCAAAACACGTGTGTCAGATTGCACGGGATCTGGGAACATCTGCTACATGTTTCACTAGTACTGTGTGGGTAGAGTTTGAAAGGTTTTTCTTTACTATAATGAAGCCTGAACAGTACTTTAAACTGAATAAGAGAAAGTCTGGCGCAACTAGACGATGAGTTGACGGCACTTTAAGCCCTTTCCCAGAAAGCATCAGAAAGATCAATTTGTAACTCATTTTCCCAGTCAGTTTTGATTTTGTTTATCACTGATTCCTTAGTTGGAGTCAGAAGGTCATAGAAATACGAGATATGGCCTTTCCGCAAGGTTTTGGCCTCAAGCACTAAATCTATGCCACTGAGGGGTGGGGCTTGAGGGAACAGGGGTGAGTAGGTTCTAGCAAAACCACGAAGCTGGAAGTATCGGAAAAAAATCTGAGCTTTGTAAGTTAAATGCTGAGCATAACTGTTCAAAACTGGCAAAAACCCATCTATGTACAGATCGCCCAGGCAGGGAAGACCCTTATTCAGTAAAGTGGTGAAACGTGCATCAATTTTCGCCGGCGCGAATCAATGGTTATTACAGATAGGTGACGCTTGAGGGAGAGTGAGCCATCCAAACTGACGTCTAATTTGTGTCCGTATCTTTATTGTATTGATTACTATAACGTTAGAAGTAAAATTTGAGGGGGAAAGAGGCAAAGTACTACATATTAAAGCTTGGAGTGAGGAGGAACAGGAGCTTGCTTCAGTCTGATTATTTATATATTTTTATACCAGAACATTTTCTCCTGGGTTGAAATATGTTTATTTATCATACCACAAGGACTGTTTTTGAAGGCACAGTCTTATAACAAATGTTTTATCTGTAATTGAATATTTTGTCGCTTTACCTTCAAAGAAAAGGGGAAAAAACAGAACACTTTGTAACTATGGTGTGATGAAAGAACTGTGCTCCAATTTTGTTATAAATAAAAATGTAATTTGATATATATATTTCAAATCACAGGAGCTCATTAAGTAGAAATTACACAATATTCCAAAAAAAATTAGGAAACAGCTAAGCACCAACAGGTTCTGTCATGATGTAGGAAAAAAAGATAAGATGAAGAATATAAATATGATCCCCATGATAGTAAAATGACACTGAATACAATGACAACTCTGAGGGTTTGTCTAAAGGAAATCATATAACTTATTCTTTACAAGTTCTTTTAAGTGGCTCTTAACAATGACTACTGCTGCCAGTCGCCTCTGTCATAGCAGCTTTTCAAAAGTAGTCTCAGCACAGGTCAGCACCTCTT
This sequence comes from Epinephelus moara, assembly GCF_006386435.1. Taxonomy (NCBI): domain Eukaryota; kingdom Metazoa; phylum Chordata; class Actinopteri; order Perciformes; family Serranidae; genus Epinephelus; species Epinephelus moara. Next base: position 36,355,747 of record NC_065513.1, on the reverse strand, counting down.
ATAACAAGCAACAAGTAGACGAGAATCACATCCAATTTGCAAACAAAGACTGCAAAAAGGAATATTTTGTGAATGGGTTTTAAGGAGATCAGATTGTCTGACCCACAGTATGAGGAGAGGATGGCACACTGAAGGAAGAGCGTGTGTTTCTAGTGGTTTTCTTTTTCTGTCACAAAGAGCTGAACAGGCAGTTTATTTGAAGTCAGCAATAAACAGACACAACCCGAACACAGAATGGCCAGATCAGGTGCGCCACATGTTGCACTGACCTCTAAAATAATTGATATGACACAGTTACCTGTGGCTTGTGTTTGACAGGGGTCACTGTGACCGCCAGGGGGGTAAATGTTTGGACTTTTGATATATAAAAAGACAGATCTTATTCAAAACCCCCATGATTAAAGATCCAGTGTGTAGAATTTCTGGGATATATTTGCAGAAATAGAAAATAATATAACGAGTATGTTTTCTTTAGTGTATAATCACCTGACAATAAGAACTGTTGTGTTTTCATTACCTTGATATTTGCTTTTTATATCTAAATAGGGAGGAGGTCTTTGTCTGAAGAGACTGCGATGGAGCACTGCTATGTTTCTACAGTAGCCCAGAATGGACAAACCAAATCGCCACAGCACTTTGCAGCCCCTCCGCAATCAGCAGCCTTGGAAAAACACAAATCGTTTAATGTGAAACTGCTTTATCCAGTGTTTTTACTGCTTTAAATCACCAGGTCTGTTTGTTTTGGAGAGGAAGAGACCTCCTTTGATAATATGGCTCCCGGTAAAAACCTCCTGAATGTCTGGATCTTCAGTTATGAGAGAAAAAAGGTGAGCACACATTAGCAGGTTAATGTAAAACCGGCTTTCTTCAGTACTTTTACTGGTTTAAATCACCATATCTGTTTGTTTTGGAGCAGAATAGACCTCTGCGGATTATTTGACTCCTGATAAAAACCTCCTGAACATTGAACACTGAAGGAATCCCAACCGGGAGAAGTTTCAGTCAGTTGCAGTGTGCAATCCTCACCACTAGATGTCGTTAAATCCCCTTAAATCTTAAATGATCTCAGTTCTTGGAAAACAAATTGGGAAAACAGTCACTTGTGAGTCATTACTGCCTTTTGATAAAGCTCTATTACACCTCTGTACTGAACTTTAAAAACACAACTTTTAGTTTTCTTAATTTATTCCCTGTTAGCATTTAATTTCAGAGCTTCAAATCATTGCTTCTGTAAACTGCACTCGTACGGACACTGGCTTGAAATCAATCTGTATCAGAGTGTGCCAAACTTGGCTGGTTCTTCCGTCTTTACTACTGTAGCCAGTTTAGTGTCATTTGTAAATTCATCACTGCTTCCTTCATAATATTGCTATTGCATTTCTCAAAAGTCTGGAGGAACTGCCTTTGCACATGCCTTGTCTGCTGTGAACATATCATACAATAGATTAAAGTTAAAGAGCTAATATCTCGCTTTAATTTGAAACACCCTGCATAATTATTTAAAAAGGGATCAACTGAAAGCACAAGTCGAAAGCCCTGTAAAGGTAAACCCTCAATAAACGGTGTCTTCTCAGGCTGTTGGTTTCATTTTAAGCACACTTAGTCTTTTGAAAAGGATTTAAAAATCTCAATGGGATTCTCTCGGGCAGATGAAGGCTAAATAAAATTAATACAACCTCTGAAAAGGCTGGTGGTTTGATTTCATTTGTGTTCAGCCTCTCTGCATTGTGGGGTCTTCTGATGCTCATTTGTCTGTTGGCTGAGCAATGGGGATTTTGAACTAGCAGTGGGTTGTTCTCATAAATGCCAAGGCATGTTGTTTGTAACTTGTGTGTGTTTGTAATGTAGGGGTGTTTAGTGTAACATTAAATTAGGGGTTTATCTTATGTGCTTTTCAGCCTTTTCCTTTGAGTTTCCTTTACAGATCTAATCTTTATCCTCCCCAACTAATCCGCCTTTACTGCAAGTTAAAGAAGATGACAATGAAAAGTCTACATGTTGCAGCAGTGACACACCTTACCTTTCCCTTGCCTCCCTCTGAAGGCCCTACAGTAGGCTCTAGGAGGAGTGTGGATGCGAGGAGAGTCGGCTGTTGCATGCTGAGTGATGACGATAGCCGACATAACTAAACCCACCCACAGTTCATTTAAATGCCCGCGCACGGCTCTCTCCCAGCTCGTCACTGTGTCTCCCGTTGCTCTGCATTTATAAGGCGCCCCGGTGCGCGGAAAGGCACAAGCATGCCTCGTCTCTAGAGAGGCAGAGCGCGTCGCTGGTTTCGTTTTTGGATGAAAGACCTGTGCAGCCGCTGCTGAGGAAGAGCGCAGGAGTTTTACTCCAAGTTGACTGCAGCAGGTCGTTGTGACTGCGACCTTGTTCTCAGGGGTGAGTTGTTTCGTTTTTAATCACTCTGTGCTGCCTTTATATTTGTCCTTTTGTTTCTGACGGAAATTGAGGCTGCGCATTCCCCCGGTGGATGAGGATGCAGAGGAGCGATTATAGAGGATGAATGGAGCGTTCCTGAACTAATGTGTGAACCTGTGGCTAAGACAGGATGTATCTTACTAGAAAAATATCTTTGTTGCACAAAATATTAAAGTTTCCAGCCTGATTGTTGTTGTGTACTCACCAAAAAAAAAAAGTGTCGACAGAACTTGCTGTTGTGGGAAATGCCTTTTAAATTCAAGCTCGATGGAACATTTTGTGCGTTTTTTGGCGATTGCATAAAACAGAGCAGTGCAAAATGAACCCAAACTAGATTTTAATGACTTGTCCCTGCATATTTGCTGACTCCTAAAATGTGTTTTGCATTTAAACATTGTCTGTAGATGCAATTTTAATTAATGTCATCAGGTTTCTTTACATTTTGTGACTGGCTTTTTTTCTGAGTAGCAACACGCAGGTCTGTAGCTGCATGTATGCTGGACTTCTCTTGACAACAGAGACCAGAGAGAGGAGGGAAAATCTTGTTTTTACAGCCAGGGAGTTGTTGCGGAAATGTATCATCATCTGGTCCATCTGTATCTGTTGCTGTAGTGGAGGTGGAGATTTGAAAGCTGTTCTCCAGTTTAGTTTGCTGTTGCATGTTGAGTGATGATGATGATGATGATGATGATGGCACTCGACGTAACTGAGCTCACCTGTTTGATGTACGTATGGTCAGACTAACCTGTTGGTGCAGGGCGCACAGACTGACGTATGAAAGCCAAACCTGTCTGACTAATATCACCCGGTACCCAGTTAATTAAGCCACATATATTTCGGTAAATGTACCGTGTAAAGTAACAATAAAGCTGTTAGAAGTAGGTTTTGCCTCTCTGCAAGACATGGCCACAAAAACAGCTAAAAAGGGACCCAACATTTGGCCCCTGGATGGTTGCCCACTTTATCCAGCAGGTATTTTATAGCACGTTCATATTGTGGTCAGAAATATGTGGCTTTTTTGTCTGTAAATGACCGTTGAAACAAACAAACAAACAAATGTTTGCCAATGCAAATCACACGCTCTGTGCGTAAACAGAACTACTTCAAACTTTACAAGAAGAGGAATTCCTCAGTAGCTACCAGAGCAACAAACCAGGAATTATCTCGTGATTAATGACTACCTAATAAGTACTTTCTGAATGACTGTAGATAATGATGCACTCGAGCACAGCCCTGATGATCTTTCCACGTACAAATGATTATTTGATATCCCGTGAGCCTGCGCGCAATTTCCTTGATGAAACGTTCATTTAGCTCAATCAGGTGCGAAATGGAACACCGCCAATAATTAACAGCGTTGCATTAATATTTAGAACATTAGCTCTTAACAGTGAAACCGTCCTTACCTCGAGCCAGACACTGCATCAGCCTCACAAAATCAGATTCCAGTCTTCATATTCAGAGCACATCTCCATCAATATTCACACCCGTTTATTGGCAATGTCTGATCTTCGTAGGGTGCAGCTACAAAGAGGTGAGGATTAAAGGGCCGCTTACTTAAGTTATTTCTGCGCCTCGGGACACTTCCAAGACGCGACACTTTTTTCCTACAGCCACGAACTTCAGATGTGACCCCTCCGATGTGTCACTTCATTGAGTATCAGTGGGTGTGGTGTTGAAGTGGTGGAACAGTCAGACTTTTTTGTCACTTGTGGCACAATATATGAACATCTGGTGACTTTTTGGACTCGGGGGAAGTTTATATCGCGGCCACATCACACATTCAAGGACACAGCATGGGTTTAAAAACATCTGAGCAGTTGCAGAGGAGCGGGGATAACAACAAGGTGTAGTGTGAAAACGAAGCTGCTGTAAAGGCGGAGCGCTGACCTTGGTGCTGAATACTTCCTGCCGTGCGCCGCGTGCCCACCCCTCGTATACCGACTGCTGGGCGCGCGCAGAGCACCTCAGCTGACGTACTGTACATTCCAGGCGACGCCGCCCACGCGCCCAGATGCTGCGACTTTAAAGAGCAGCTAACGCGCTTATTGTGCATTAGAAGAAGTAAAAGGCATCACTGTGGCATCTGGTACACGGGGCGGGAGGGCAGAGACAATAAAACACAGGGTGAAATTTAAGAAAGGGGGCTCCAGGAGCGCAGGAATCTGCTCCAGTCACATGTCTTGTTGTTTTTCTCTGCTCAAAAGTTATGCAAGGATACGTGTAAGCATGCTTGGTATGTGTCCTTGCACTCCAAATAAGAAGTGAAGTGTTGGCATTTCCTCTGAGTGCACCTAAGTATTGTAGTAAACATTTGCTGGCTATAATCAGAGGGTCTGCTCTCCAAAGCTCTATTTATGCTCTGTATAACAGGAGGCAACCCCATCATTCTGCACTACATAAGTAAAGTTTGTCATTTTGAAGGCTACAGTCTCTCAACCAGACACTTCTGTGCAACTTAAATTGGCTGAAAATTGTGGGGGGAAAACCCACTTACATAACGTTTCACCTCTCACTCTCTGGAGAAAACCAGAGGTGGAGGAAATACTCAGAAGTATAAGTAGCAATCCTGTCATGTGAAAATAAGTCCTGCTCTCAAACCAGCAAAATATACCTTAAAGTATCAAAAGAGTCTTTATGCAGAATGTCCCGATAATACAGGGTTACATAACAGGATCACTGTCATGTTAACTGCTGTTGGGAAGGTTACTTTTAGAAAGTAATAGGTCACAGATTAGTTACCCTGTTAAAAAATGTATTGAGTGATGCCACTGTTTTAATTACTTCATCAAGTATTGATCACTTCTTGATTACTTTTCTAACCAATGTTTCAAACTAGGCAATGAAGCTTAAAAAATAGTCAAAGCCAAAAGAAGGCATTCGGTTGTTTTCTACATATGAACCTTTTACTGAAAATAATATATTTGGACGTAACCTCTTTGTAATCGCCAACGTTTCGATCAGTCACTGTGAAATCCACTGCAAAATTCAGATTTTTAGAACACGTTTGATTCCATTTTAACTGTGTCACTTTTATTTATATGTGTAGCTGCGACAGAGAGTGATTTGTTGTCTTTTATTAGCAGTGACATAACTGTTTCCTGTGGTGTTTAACGGCCAATCAAAGTGCTCGATGCAAAGTGCTGCACACAGATGACAAAGACTGATTGATTTTATAAGTTTTCTAAGAAAAGACAGTAACTATAGATGTTAAATAAACATAGCTAGAATTAAACGTACAACATTTCCATTATTTAAAATGCATATGAATAATAGAAGTATAAAGTAGCTTAAAATAGATATACCACAAAAGAAGTACCACAAGTTCTTGAGTAAGTACTTAGTTACTTTTCACCACAGGAGATATTTGCCTGAAACATTACAGCAGGGAAACTCAACTTGCTTTACCAGGGGGCCACTTCTGCAAAATGACAGGAGACCAGGGGCCCAATGATAAACAAACAAAACAATATTTATCAGCATATAAACAAATTGCCTGTTCTAAACCTTTTGTCGTTTGCTGATATCGCTTATCTTTGCCAAAAGGGAAATCTTTGCACAGCAGCCCTGCACAGATAAGGTGTACGCAGGGGTGTTTCTAAGATTTAAAGACCTCTGGCAACCTGGTCTCACTCCGAAGTCGATATCTGGAGCTTGAGCTTGAGTGACTTGCAACGTCCAACACTGACGAAAAAAGCCGTCCTTTAACACTGGCAGCCAGTCGGCGTTATAGTTTAACTTTGTTCGGTGGCATCAGGGGGAAACCTGGCGGCGAAAGGCTGAGTAGGGCGGGCGTGAGGGGTGGTGGATGGGTCCAAGAAACACTGGTGTTCATGTCTTGTGAGATTATAAAGCAAAACCCTGGTCTTTTTTCCAAAACCTAACCATGTGCTTTAGTTGTTGAAGGAAAAAGTCAATTTGTGGTGTTGTACTGAGGTGCATTTATTTTGAAAGAGACTGTATGTAAACGGTAAATTTCCTGTGTCAATGGAAGTGTATTTTGAAAAGAGACAATGCATGTAACGGCAGAACTTGACACGGTGTCCCAGAATGTCCAACGCAACCAGGGTACCTTACGGTGTCCCAGAATGTCCAACGCAACCAGGGTACCTTTCACGTCGTATGTGGACGTGGAAAGTCCATGACCAAACGTGTGACAAGGTTGGAGAGAGAATGTGTTGCCTCTGTCGGCGTCCAAGGGATCCTCACCTGGCACTTTCTTTTTTAATAAACAAGCTTTATTTTGATGCTTTTTATGCAACTTTTTAACATTCCAAGTACAAAAATATTCTCCGTGTGAATCGTCGTGAATTAGAAAATGTTCAATAGGCCACCCGGCGCCCTATTGTGAGCCAGATTTAGCCCACAGGCCGTAAATTGAGTATCACTGCATTGCACTCTGATACAGTCTTTAGTCACTGTGATGCCATTACTGAGGATCACAAGAGGTATGAGCAGGTCTGATCAGTTGGATAATAGACTTTCACATCCATGACGATATTTTGCATCCGCAGCTCAGCAGCACGTAATGATCTGTGTAATATTACACTCTGCTTGAATGACTCATATACCCTCTTTGACTTATGTTAAATCAACGCACTGTAAACAAATTATGCAGTGAAGGTAATTTCCTCTCCAACTAATAGAACTTCTACTTCCCCTCCTCCTTCTGTTGCTTTTCAGAAACATCCCTGGGGACACACATATACTCACACGCAAGCACACACACACAGGCACCATGCAGGAGTCAGAGCCCACAGTGTGCCAGCTGCAGCCCAACATCATCTCTGTGCGTCTTTTCAAGAGGAAGGTCGGTGGTCTGGGCTTTCTGGTGAAGCAGAGGGTGTCCAAGCCGCCTGTCATCGTGTCTGACCTCATCCGTGGCGGTGCGGCGGAGGAGTGCGGCCTGGTGCAGGTGGGTGACATCGTTTTGGCTGTCAACAACAAGCCCTTGGTAGACCTGTCCTACGAACGGGCCCTGGAGACGCTGAAGAACGTTTCCCCTGAGAGCCACGCTGTGCTGATCCTCCGTGGGCCTGAGGGCTTCACCACCCACCTGGAGACCACCCTGTCTGGAGATGGCCGCCAACGCACAGTGAGGGTCACACGTCCCGCTTTCCCACCCTCAAAGTCCTACGAGCACTGCTCCCCTCTCAGCCCATTCAGCCCCGGGCAGCAGCAGCAGGTCAACAAGGAGCCCCAGCTTAGGGCCATTGAGAACCTATCCTCTCCGTCCATCACCCAGTCGCTCCTGCAGAGGGGAGGCGTGCAGGTCCAGGACCCCCTGCTGACGAGGGACGGGAGCCGCGGCACTCTCCTGTGCAACGGGCTGGAGGAGAACAATGAGCTGCTGAAGGAGATCGAACCGGTGCTGCGCCTCATCAAAAACAGCAAAAAGGAGATCAATGGAGAAGGACAGAGGAATGTGGGGAGAAGAGACGCCGAGATTCAAGTGGCCTGGTAATTTGTGATGAGATACTATCCTATCGATCCCTCAGTTAAAGTGTCTTTGTGCTTGTTTCCCTCCACAGTGCAGGTCTGAGTTAGAGCCAGGGTAGAATTAGAATCACGATTTAGGTCAGGGACTTTTCAAAAAGATGGTTAGTGGCTGACTCGAGAGCCAACACCTGGCCCTCTGATTGAAAGAAAGTCTGCCCACTCACTCTGCCACCCTGCAGTCCCTAAACTACCTGACCCAGCTGCGTTGCATTAGCAGCTACAGACAGGCTCTCATTCACCTAATATGACTCAGTGTACAGTGCCAGGTAATTACTGTCTGCACGCTGATCTCCAGCAAACCTCAATTAAGATGACATCGCTCACAATATTCATCATGACCAGTTCGGTTGCTATTCTCCAATTACTGGAGCAACTGCTCTATGAAGCTTCTATAAGCTTATATAAACAAACAATTACATGAAACTTCCTCCCTTGGACCAAGATTTTGGGTTATTTACCTACATTTTTGGCCCGAGATTGGTTAAAAAATTTTCAGGAAATGATTGTAAGGATGCTATTGCAATCAGTATGGAGCAAGAACAGCAACTTTTGGTACTGAAAACAAAATCTGGCATTGAAAAGGGAAACACTGGCTCTTAAATAAGTTATGCTGAAAAATAAAACCCAGGCATTACAAATTATTAGCATCAGATTAAGTCAGATCTGCAGAACAAGAGCAAGGACAGTAAGTTTTGGCATCAAAAATAAAATTTTGGCATTGAAAAATGAAACATTAGCACTGAAAAAAAAGTTCCACTGAAAAAATAAAACTGTTATTAATTATAAATATTTGTATTTTATTTTTTATTTATTTTTCAGTGATTTTTTTTTAATCCTTAAGGGTTTTTTTTATTTATTGTATTTTATTTTTTATTTTTAATAATCTTTATCTGATATTTTCCAACATTCTGATAATTTCCTCCCTTTGCAGAGTGATAGATTTTTTTTTAAATCCTGAAAGTTTTTTTCTTCTTCTTCTTCTTCTTCTTCTTCTTCTTCTCATTATTATTATCATTATTTTTATTATTATTTTAAACTTATGTCACTCTTTTGGTGTGAGGGGTTAGAGTCTGAGGGGAGGGGGCAGGGAAAACATGATTTCCATAGAATCTGCATACACAGGAGAGAACGTCTCTCTCAGAAATGCAAGAGTGATGTGACAAACACTCAAAAGACTGGCATAGAAAAACACATCAGAATGACAGAAATATCAAAATAAAATTATGTGTGATGTTTTATTTTACAGTGGAACTTTTTTCCCTTTTTTTTAATGCTAAACCTTATTTTAATGCCAAAACTTACTGTCACTGTTCTCTGCTCTGTACATCTGCCTTAACTCGATGCCACAGTTCAGATATAAGTGTTAGGATAGACATTAGACACAGTATCTGCTTCATTAGCATCCGTGTCAGTTCCCATATTAATGTGACATAGTAGACCCCAATTAGCATACAGCAACACAAAGCGTGTCTCAAACTTGTCATTAGAAGATTTGTTATTTGTTTGCAAGAGAGCGAAACTTCCAAACAGTCCCTCTTGGTTATGGAGGTCAAGTGCAGCAGTGTTTCAGCAAGCGAGTCGTTGAGAAGTGTGAAATTGGCAACAAGTATGTGCGTTCAACATTTCTACTTCTTAACATTTAATGAGAGAGGCTGACAAATGTGGGTCTGGGATTGCTTTTAGTTTGTTTCAAGTGTTCACTCTGGACCAGCTATTCATAAAGCTTTGCAGCCAATATTCCATCCCCGGCTCGGTCTAAATGGTCTGCACAGTGTACTGTTGATATTGGCATCTCAGTTATTTGCTATTGTGCTCCCACGACCGATTTAAATCAAATTGAGGCTACAGTCTCCTTTAATCAATATGTCATTCTTGACCAATCCATGCACATCCTCCTCTCTTTCATAGATACACTCTGAGTGATTCATTGCAGTCCAGGAAGACGGTGAAGTCTTTCTGAAATGGCCTTTTTTTCTCAATGGGGTTGAAGCTTATACAATATAAAGAACATGTTGACATTTGGTCACCAGGAAGGAGCTAACTTAATTCAATCTTTGGCTTTGAAAGGTGGCCTTCTGTAGAGTTCTGAGAAAAGGTTATTATATAAAGAATAACCAATAATGTTTGTTTTCTTTCCGGACACATTTATGAATCAACATCTCTCAAATTATTTCTTGATGACTGTTTGCCTGGAATCCAATGGCACATTATAACTGATAGCTTGCTTTTAGAGCAGAAGCAGTTGCAATTTCACAATTCAGCATGAGGCCAGTGTTGCTCTACATCAGAGTCAGAGCTGATGACAAACGACACGTGCAACTCCCCGCGTTGTTTCTGCGTGTCTGAATTCCACCTCTGGATCGTGGGGATAAAATAAGCTCGTGCAAACTGCGCCAATAAAGAGATACAGTGTGGCAGGGAGTGTGAAAGGGAGGAGGGATGCCTGTGAGGATTTACAATTAACATGGACACATGCTCGTGCTCAGAAAGATGGGGGGGGGGGGGTGAAGTGTGGAAGGCAGTAGATGGCGGTATGGTGGCGTTT
>NC_065513.1:36343292-36345242 GCF_006386435.1 Epinephelus moara | reverse complement strand
CGCAGTAACAGGGAGCATTGGGGGGGGAGGGGGGGGGGGGGGGGGGGGGGGTGAAGTGTGAAAGACAGTAGATGACGATATGTGGGCGTTTTCGATTAGAGGAACGCAAACTTGAAATCACACGTCGATGAGTTTGTCGTGTTTATTCACGTCTCGTGTGGTTTGCCACAGCAGCAGCGCAGCCATCTCCCCTCCCCCCTTCTAGTTTAGTCTCTCGGGATCGTATAGTTACAGCTCAGAGTGAGATCTCTCACTGTTCATATCCCGTTCTTCTTATCTTTGGAGGGTGAGTGGCAGCTGTTTGTACAGTGAAGTGTGTTGTCATGTTTAAAGCGAAACAGAAATCCAGTCAATCATGTTGAGTTGCCGTTTGTCTGTGCAACGTGTTTAAATGACCAAATAAAACTCTCACCAGTCTAAATGCAGCGTTAAGCCAAGCAAGTGAGCTTATGTCATCAAACCTAAATGCAGTTTTAATATCCGGGATGAACTTGTAACATGTAGGCAGGGAAAGTGCTGTAGTAACATTTTTTTTTTCCATTTATTCCCAGAGACCCTAAACAATCAGAGTGGCTAAAATGATTGAAATCACAATGTCAATACACCTTTCGCAATTAACTTTGAAGTCCCTGTCTCCCCTTTGTCACTCACAAGGGTTTTTTTCTTGTAAGTTTTAGTGGCTTACGCCCACTTACTCTCAGGATGAAGTTGGAGCAGAGCTGTGGTGAGAAATTGCTGAGGCTGACCTGCGTGTAGGAGCAAGTTGTCCCACTGCAGCACCGCAACAGGTGCAAAAAAGAAACACAGGAGAGCCTGAGAGATGCCAGCCAAGCTCCGTCTGCACACCCACGAAGGCCTGACGGAGAAAACACCTATGTGGGTGTGCAGACCCTTTAGAAATTGAGCAGGGATTCCTGATTTAATAGCATTTTGGAGACTGTACAAATCCATGGTGTATTTATTTGTAAAGACGGAAGAAAGGAGGTTTGTTCAATGTCACTGTGTGTTTGCATGGACGTGTGTGTGTGTGTGTGTGTGGTTTGGCTGGGGTTATAATGTGAGTTGAAAGAGCTATTTTGCACCAGATGTGAGCACACGCACCTGACAGAAAATTGTGTATGACCTCCAGGGACCTCGGCGTGGGAAATGGCACGTCTCCTGAGCTGCCGTCAGATAACAAGAGAATTCTGGAAAACATGCCGGTGGTGGACCACAACGCCGACAATGACATGGTAAAATGAAACAAATGTTCAACCTTTGAAACGATTATGAGTAGAAGAGATCATGTGTAGGCATACGTTTGTGCAACTCTACTCTTTTAGATCAATAACTCCAGTATCCTTGTATCTGTGTGTGTTTGCAAGTGTTTATGAGCGGGCTTGCTAAGTGAATCTCAGCAGCTGTATAATGCATGTGCACCCATGGCTGCCCTTGCCTCTCCGGCTTTTTAGCCTTGTACAATAATCCACACTATTGGCACTTTCCCAGCTTTCAGAAACTGAGCACGCACATCTGTGTTGCTTCTTTGCACATAGTAGTAAAGCCGTTGCTTAAGATCCCATCACCTAGGCATTAGATTCTTCCGGGGGGGAAAGCTGCTGCAGCATTAAATCCAGCTTATGCCTTCCACACAGAAGGGTCTGGTCACAGGTCTGAGTGTCTGTGACAGGGATCGTGTTGTAATCTGCACATGGTCTGCGTTATCCACCCACTTGTGACGTTGCTCGAGCCCCCATCAATGGGACCGGATGGGGCGAAATCATTTCAGGAGGCCTAATGAATACGTGCAGCTGCTGATCTGTCTCTCTCCATCAAATGTGGCCCCTGTAGAAATTACCCAGCCCCTCAGACCTGCAGAGTGGAGAGTGTTAATGTGCATGCTTGTGAGGATGTTTGTGTGAGAGTGTGGGGAGGGGTGGGTGGGTGGGCGGGCGGGCGGGCGATGCGTTT
>NC_065513.1:36185900-36343242 GCF_006386435.1 Epinephelus moara | reverse complement strand
GGGAGGGTTTATTGGGCGGTTGGGGGGGGTTGTTGGGGGGGGGGGGGGGGGGGGGGGGGGGGGGGGGGGGGGGGGGGGGGCGATGCGTTTTTGATGGTGGTTTGAGAGATTATGTGTGCATGACGTGGTAAGAAGCCATATCTCCTTCCTGGTAGTGTTTGCTCAGACAGAGGAAACCTATGTGCTTGTGAGATTTGTGAAATGGAATCAGTTGTGTGTGTGTGTGTGTGTCCAGTACACGCACACTTACTCATGCAAGCAGCAAGAGGTTTCCCTGCAGGCATTTTGCTAGACGCTGATGCTAACTTTGATGGCTCATCGCTAAAGTGTTTAATTCAATAGACTCAAGTCAGACACTGAAGGGTTTCAGAAAACTTAAGCCAATCTTTTTTGGTTGATACAAGGATTTCAAGTGGCGTGTTGATGGCTTCCAAATTAGTTTTTCTCACTTTGGTGAAGGCTTGAGCTTCCACTGCTTCCCAATTACTGCTGGAAAGATGGTGTTCTTATAAAACTGGGCTGTCTGTGCAGTAGAAAGATTCAAATACTTTTGAAATTGGTGCCGTGTGACTTAAGAAAACAGAGGCTGTGGTGTTTGCTTTTGCTCAAGTAGAAAACTCACAACTACCAGAATGCACTGCGCTACACTGGACCAGTAATCACTCACGCTGCTGAGTGACTTAATGTGAATTTGGCTGTTTCTGCAGGAAACAACATTGCATCTGGCTGATAAAAAAACGATCTCGAATTACAGGTAAACAGTAAACTAAAATATGTTTCCGGAAACGATTGAGACGAGAAATAGGCAATGCAGTATCAGAATATTGGTTCATATTTCATCAGCATTGCACTGATTCACACATACAAACAGACTAACAGTGTTCTGTACACTTTTTGCCCTTTAGAGCATGTCAGCGATCACCCCTCCATTATTTAGAGTCATGCATGTTTGTGTGCTCAGTCCCTGGGGAAACATCCACGGCACCGTCTACACTCTGACCAACAGTGTTTAGAAATAAGTAGGGAACAGGAACGCCTCTACCTCTGATTCATGATATCAGAGGCTCAACGGTGTTCCATACAGGCGACCAACAATGTTGCATACAGAGCACATATCCTCCTGAGACCCTGTGTCCTCATGGACATCGCATTTTGGGTTTAGTGTACCTTACACTTCATTCTACTTAACTTAGACCTGTAGTCCTCGTTTGTGGACGTTTTATGTGCCATCTAGTAAGGTGCGGACACACCGACATCAAAGAACTAGCAGTGATGAAAGCCAACTGTTGCGTCGTCTACGTCGCCTCACGTCGCCCTGTGTCAGTTGCATTTGAACACACTACACGGACTACATCCGATGGCCAAGTGGCACGTACGTTCTGCGCCTGCGTGAGAGAGAGCGGAGTGACAGAGTGGTACATCCTGTCAGCCGAGGGGTTTTCTGTCTGTGCAGCCGAGCACCGCAGCACCTCCATGGACTATTACATCCAGACGGTCCCGGTGTTTCCTCCGCAGGCTCCACTTCACTCAGCTGCCCGACAAACCCGCTGCTTCTTCCTTCCCACTTTAATCTGAATAAAAAACCATGCTCAATCAGCCGAAAAGCCGCCGACACTGAAGTGCCAACGGTGCGGGACACACCGCAAAAACTAGGGCAACAGACGCTCACTGACGGCCCGACTTTGGTCGACGGCCGACCATTGGCTTGGTGTGTCAGGGCCATAAGAGCACAATGCACTAATCTATGTAAAAACAAGATGGCAGCCATCTCTGCCAAGTCAGTCTGCAGCCGAGCACGACACAAAAGTGGCCAAGGTTTAAAACCTGATCACATTTTATGGTTGAAAATTGTTTATTTATCTGTTGTCCCATGTGAGGACACTGGGACGTTATTATTGTTGACAGTGTTAAGTTTTTTTATACTTATCGGGTCCTACTGATCCCAAATAGCTAGGAGAAACAAAGGTTCATGTCTTTGGATGATATAACACGATTTCAACAGCGAAAATGTTTCAGAATTCATGAAATGTTATCTGTTGTTATTATTTACTATTATGTACTACTGATACTATTATTTATTTTGAATGAAGCATCATCAACTATGTGTGAAATCTGTGAAAATGCTATCGTCATTGTTCACAGGATGACCTGCCAACAGCATCTGCTTTGACAGACTTGTAACCACAGCTTAGGTTTAACTTTAGGTTTGTTGTAAAATTGTCTCAACAAACTTGATTTAAAATGAAACAAACCAGTAAATAAATAAATAAATAACCCCATACATTCAGCCACAGTCTGAGAGTGCTGGCGAGTGGTCATCGCCTGACATCGATGTTAAAAATCCACATTTTAAAGCATTTACTCAACAAAACGTGATACATTTAACAACCTGTGATAACATTATAATTATTACATATAGACTACAGTACTGCGAGAAGCCTAAATTTATTCGAAATGTACGCTCTTGCTGCTCTTGCCATCTCCCCTCTCAAGCTGCAGTGAGGACTGGAGCCTGCCCTCCCTTCATTATCGAGCGCTACGGTCGTACCTGGAAGACTTACTGAAATTTCACAGGAACAAATTGGATGGTCAAATTGCTTGGTCAGGGAATGATAGGAGGGCACCTGAAAATGAAACACGTATATATTTTAATCATTGCCTGAAAGTCTTTATTAGGTCATCTGCAGCCTGTGGAGCTTTGTTAGTGTACAGAACACTGTAAGTCGGTGTTAGCCACATTGTTAAGAAACAAAGCTGGTTGAAAGCCTCCCTTTTTGTTTAATAAGGCTTTATTGTTATTGTTAAATCAGACACAATGGCTTAATCACCACTGAATAAGGTAGTCAATTGTTTTTTAATGACTAAACCATTATAATATTTAACGAACAGAATCTCCTTTAATTTCTCAGGCTGTCAGTCTTCTTTTTCTCTTTTCCCATCTACCCCCTGTCTTGCGCTCATCATCTCCATTTCCCATCAGAAGTTTTAATTGATGGCTGAATGAGGAACTTTTTACTGCTTAACTGCATTTACCAGAAAGACTTTGGTCATTACGCCCGTTATGAAATTATCTTCATCAGATTAGCTTCAATTATCTTCATCTCTAGCTCCATGGATGCTCCCCTCTGTTACATCCACACCTTGTTCTTGACATTGAGGCCTGGTGATTGACGCATTATGGGATTTACATGTGCTGTAAGTGTACGTGTGGTCCAGTAACTTCCGTCAGTAATGTGGGCTACATGGTGGAGGACTGTGTCCATAAAGCAGGCTGGACTTGAATTATTATTTGTTTAATGCCGGCCCCCCATTATATATACAAACAGTGGTAGACCTTTGTTTATTAGTTTAAGATTATTTTTAAACCAGAGTTGTTTGTGCCATGCTAGTGTTGCAATGCCTGCAAGCTTTCCATTCTTGCATGCCACATACGATAGCAGATTTACATGTGAAATTATTGCAGGCTTTTTTAAACATTGGGTCCATGATTTCAGGAGGAGTTATCCAGCTTCAAACTCTTTAAATGCCAAATACCACTATGGCTGTGTCTGAAAAATAGACTGTATATAAAGATGGACGGCATGACAGCTCCCTAAAAGTGAAGCCAAAACCTCTTGATCGCCCCCTGGTGGCTGGCTGCAGTATAGGTCATAAACCCCGCCCCCTCCATTTAAGCAGATGTCACATGGGCCAACGTAAAAACTCAAAGTATGTCAAACAATGTATTTTCCCCAACATAGTTTTCTGTCATTTTAGGTAGTTCTTATCACACTGATCTTTAAGTGCTATATCGTAAGCAGCTGGACTTGCTTGAGTTTCTCGAGGACGTTTCACCTCTCATCCATTGAGGTCACACTTGAGTTGACCTGGATGACTAAGAATATTTGCCAAATTATAACACAGATGTATGTTCAAGTTTTGTTTAAATTAGCTATTTGATGCTATAAAAAAGTGGCATGATGTCGTGATTGACCAGTGCGTGCGTCAATCGTGCTCGCAATCAATGGTGTTGCTCACAAGTGGGTCGGATGGGTGTGTGGAAGGAAACTCAATACTGTGACTAAGCTTCCTGATCGCCACTGGGCAGGCTCTGGCAACAAATGACATCACCAGTGCATTTTGGCTTCGTTTTTGTACGGTGGGAGGAACTGGAGATGTGTCGTCCATCTATATATGTAGTCATTAGTCTGAAACCACTTCCTGTTACTGTAATACAGTGCACTGTATTTTCTGAGTGCCATTTAATTGGAGTGTCTGAATTAGGGCAGAGGTATCTTGTACTCGATACTTTTAAGGCACTGTCCAAAATAAACCAGTACCAAGTAGTATCAGAACAGAAAGCCTGCGTTCGATACTTTTTGCATTCAAATCTTGAAAAAATTGACTATTTGTATGGTTTTGCTCGCAACCAATCATTGCAGGTGTTCTTCGATTTAACACAACATATGATTGGTCCACTACCACAGCAGCTACAACCCTTTCAGTCTGTGGTGTGGTGAAGTCAGTCATGGTGTATTCACCATGTGTGTTGGGATGCCACCAAAATGTTCAAAAGTTGTTAAAATAATTGAAGTAGTTTATTAAATGCTTCCATTCACATGATGGGTATAAAAGAAGGTAGTAAGTAAAGTATCCATCGGTATCAATATCACGTCAAGGGAGCTGGTATCAGTACTGGTGCCATAGTGTGAATTTTGAGCAAGTCTATCCACTAGTGTCCATAGTATGTACACTTCTCTCTGCTAACAATCCCAAGATGCAATGCTTTGCATTTTACAAGTGCAGCAATTACCATTGAGTGACTCTTCAGTTGTCAGTGATGATGCTTATGATTAGTAAGTGTCCAAAATCTCAATTTACTGCTCCTTATTGAGCATACTATTGAGTGCAAGCCCGGTTCTAGGCAGGCACATATGAGGGGGCAGTCATAAATGTGAAGGGGGCATCATGCTCCAGCACATTTTTGCCATAGGTAGAGCTGACAAATAAAGGTCACTCACTCACTCACTCGCAGGATGTGGGGACGCTGTGTGAGTGCCCTATAGAGGGTGTCAAAGCACCGTGGTCTCAAATGTGCTCACCGCTTGTTTTGTTGTTGATAACAGTGTTTTCTATATGGAATTGGGTTGTTGTTAGCTGTGTGTCCAACCCCCAACCTAAAGAAATGGATTGCACTTTGTCAGGCCTCTACCCTAAGACCTGTCCAACTTGGGTGTCCCACCTGAAGACTAAGCTCCTGCTGGTATAGCTCTTAGGGTCACTGAGGCACGCAACCCCCCTGATCACAATAAGGTGGCAATCCCTCAGGGAGGAAAACTGAAAAATAAAATGAACAAAAAATAAAATAAAAATTAAGAAAAAAATAAAATAAAAATTAAGAAAAATATAAAATAAAAATATCCTTCATCCAGGCACAACCAACATCTTAACATTTATCTTACTGGATGGCCATTAGGCATCTAGGCATATGAAATAAATTTGAACCTAATAATTACAATAACCTCACTATAGCCAGTATTTACCAAAGCTAGTCTTATAAAAAAAACTTATCAAACTAACAGAACTAACAAACACAACAGATATAGGCTAGAGCAGAACCTTTTTATATTTTTTTGTTTTGTTTTTTGTCATTCTTTGTTGTTTTTTGTTTTTTTTGGTAGCAATTTAACAGATTTCTCTTCACTCCACTCTCGTTTGAGCTGCTGAAAGCTGCAGGAGTGAAAAGTTAATAAAAGCTTAGTAAAAAAAAGCTGTGATTATCAAAAACCAGCGTGCAGAACTAGAGGCTGTGCGGGGCTTTATGTAGGGGTCTGGCACACACAGGGCATTTGTCCTCAGTATGTGACACGCAGCAGACACTCATTTCTCGCTGTGCTTGTGTGATTGAAGAAACGTTCGCACTGACAGGCTCACACTATATGCTCACACTGCTATATTTACTTTTGTTTTTTGTTGTTAACTATATATTAAGTATCTCACGACATGAGACGCTACGACGAGTTTAACGGAGCGTCACTTCACTGCTGCATTCTGCCTCACTGAGACTGTGAAACCTGACGCCGATGCATCTTGGCTCATTTGCATACTAAATAGTGATTGGGTGTTTACTGGGGGGAGGGTCTCTGCCGACTGCAGACAGTAACGTTAGATCACACACAGCCGGCACACAGCACGGAGTGGAGTGGAGACAGATGAGAAAACTTTTCAGTTTTGTGCCTTTTTCGGCGGATTTGATTTGAGGGGGCAAGACATTTGTTTAAGGGGGCATTGCCCCCTCTTGCCCCTGCGTAGAACCGGCCTCGATTGAGTGTCTGTTATATCCTCCTGTGTCCTCATATGGACGTTACAGTTTGGTTTTACTGGACCTTATACTTCATTCTGCTTAACCTGGGCCTGTTGTCCTTGTTTGTGGACACTTTTTGTGCCATCTAGTGGCAGTAAGAGCACAATACACTAATCCATGTGAAAACAAGATGGCAGCCATCTCTGCCAAGTAAGTCTGCAGCTGACACAAAAGTGGACAAGGTCCAAAACCTGAATAAATTTAACGGTAGAAACTTGTTTATTCATGATTAATAATGTTTGTGGTTTGATATGCTATACAAACTTTAACAATGTTAGCAATGGCAACAAGCTAAGATGCTGTAAATTAGAAAGTCCTAATTTAAAGATATTGGGGATTTATTATCATCTCGTTCGAGCGGCTATATTGTTGACAATGTTTAGTTTTTATACTTAACAGGTCTTATTGATCCCAAATACTATACAAAAGTTCAGGTCTCAGGAGGACATAGGGAATAGTGAATGAACGAGGGAGTGATTTTCATCCTTTGACAGACTTGCCTTTCTTAGCAGCCTTGGCTAAGCCATGATTAGACAATCTCTGTTCAGGGGAGGAGTTTAGCAAAAGGTCAACAGGACAATTATATCTGACACAGGATTCTCTCCCTTTACCTTTCTTGATGTAAGTCTTTCTTGCTCAAACATTTACTTAGCGGTCATCCAGTTTTTTCAGCTGCAAAAAAAGATGTTCATCCTTCCACGGTGAATCTGACATTTAAGATTTACATCAGTACAGATGTACAAATAAAGAAAAAAAGTAAACTGACATTTACAGGTTGTTCATATAAGCGAGCTTCTCTGAAAGCCGCATGTGGCATTCATAGAAAAGTGACTTTTTAGATGTAAATGCCAGAGCTATAGCTCCCGGTCACTGAGCGACAAGCCTAATATTCATATTCAAATACACACCCGCTCTGATTTCTCTGTCAGCAAGCCTTCTTCTGTACGTCTGATTTTCTTTGCCTGTTTGACTGAGAGCTCTCTTTACGCTACAATGATCTTTCTTCCTGTCCGCAACCTCGGTGATAACAATGTGTCATATCTGAGCTGCACGGTGGGGGTTACTGTTGTCGGAGCACGAGCGCACAGGAGCTAAGCTCTTTACTCTCAGTGTGTGCAAAATCAAACTCAATTCAATCCACCTCGTTCCTCTGTGCTGTTTGAGAGGATGCAAAATGACAATGAGACTCAACTGCCGTGACTCTGTTGGCATTCGTCTTCCCGGCGAGCGTGATGATTGTGGCACTGTTGTTCAGGGGATGCTCCACTGTGCAATTAGCAATGCTGTGGGAGATGATGAAAGAGCTTCCAAGGTGCGGGATTGATTACTCTGATCTTTGGCAATCACTCAGTGCCTTCCTCTAGGAACGCTTACAGTTGGCTTTGGGGTTAAATTGCAGGCATTCATAAGTCAATAGCTACAGTATTGGAAAACCCAGTGAGCCAAGAGTTAGCTTCCCATCAGCCTGCTGTTAAATGTTGATTGCTTTTATCCTGGAGTGGGAAATAAAGCAGAAATGGAGATGGGAGACAATGTAAGTAGTTTCTGTGCATATATCTGTGCTCCAGAGACTTTAGCACAATGACAGTCGACAGACAAAGCCTCCCAGTGGTTCTAAAAGTCCTGTTAAACTTCTCCTAGATATTACTCATGTCATTTTCATCCAAAACTTGCCAGTCAATGTCCATTTGTTGTGCTCAAATCCACCTCCCCGCAGTGAGAGGGCTGCATCTCCCTTCAGCTTACCACAGTATGACTCCCAGTCATAAACAACTTATCCAGCTTGCATGAAAGGTGTCTAAGAGGTCAGAACCTATTAGCCAGACGCAGTACAAAGGCATGGAGTAATGACTCATCTGTAAATGTCTGCGTGCCCTTTTCCAGCCCCCGGCCCAGGGCAGGACCTCACCCACCAAGTCACTGCAGAATGGCAGCCCCTCCAAGTGCCCCCGCTTCATCAAGATAAGGAACTGGGAGACTGGCACCGTCTACAGCGACACGCTCCACCACAGCTCCAGCAAGGTAAGGCATATGGAAATCAGCCCAATTAACGGTTGGATGAAGCCGTCTGCTGCAGCATTTACATGTGTAGCTGAGGCAACCTCCCTGGCAAGGAGGATTTTGATGTCATGATTCTAGTCACCCTTTAATAGCCAGGATTTCCATGCCAGTGGTGAATCTTATTAAGGTCTGTGGGGTGCTATTGTTTCTGACACACTTCACTAAAAAGGAACCTTCTGGCACCAAGTGACCAGGAAAACACCTGTGTGATGCAATCGTAATGCAATGCAATACAACAGCCCTGCAAACATAACTTTATTCAAAAACTTACTGTAGTTGTTTGTGTGTTGACTCAAGGGCTGCAACTATGGCTATACCTAAATGTATTATTGTTATTGGTGCATCTGCTGATTATTGCCCCTCTCAGTCATAAAAAATGAAATGCCACATCTTCAAATTGCTTGTTTTGTTCAACCAACAGTTTGAATCCCTAAGATATTCACTTTACCATTACATGAGATGAAGAAAAGCAGCAAATCCTCAACTTTCAGTTGCTAAACAATGGGGTGGCTGTGACTCAGAAGGTATAACAGGTTGTTTTCTGACCCCAAATTGCTCCTGATGGCTGTGCCATTGGTGTGTGAGAGTGTTTAAATTGAGTAGCAGGTGGCACCTTGCACGGTGGCCTCAGCCGGCAGTGTGTGAATGTGTGTGAATGGGTGATGTGACATGTAGTGTAAAAGTGCTTTGAGAGGTTGGAGGACTGTGCAAGGCTGTGCAAGTCCATCCATTTACCATTTAGAAAGGTTTTGCATTATTTCTTGAAAATGACTTGTTTTTTTTATTCACTTGTAAGATTTGAGGCTGTGCTTTAAATTGAAAGGTGTTGCAAATATTTAATCCACCTCATTTGAATAGAAGGTATAAGGAGGAGAAAAAGTATTTGAGAAAGTTGGTGATAAATTGCAATTTAGTCCAATAAGACTTAAAACTATGCCCTCAAAAATGACCATAGCAGTGGCATAAGATGGGCCTCAGTGCCAGATTTTGCCGCTACAATGGCTACTGTATATCGCATCATGTCACTACATGGTCAGATAGAGTATTTACGTTGGACAGCATCAACATACATATTACCTAGCAATCATTTTTGCATATCGGTACCAAGCGAAAAAATGAAGTCAATGGAGAAGTGCGAAAAACTGCAGTTCCTCTAATGGCCACTTGAGGCTGACAGAGATGAGTTTGACTTTTTAAGGCATAAAAATCAAATGGCACCATTATCTATTTACTATAAGTTCTTATTTGATCATAGTTGTATTTCTTTTTCTCAACCGTCTATGGGCCCCACCATCCCAAGGGCCCCTGTGCAGCTGCACTGTCTCTATTTACGCCCCTGGACCATAGAGTCACATCAGTACCTTTATGTGTAATATTAGAATTATACACTTAACAAACAAATCATCTATAACAGGACCGCTATATTGCATTTCATTACAGTATTACGGGGTTTCTGTTGTTAGGGTCGGTAAGTAAAATCTCACAAATACATGGTTTGCATATTGCACATTACAGTAAAAGATTTAGAGGTTCAAAACAGAGTGTATGCCAATATTACTGATAACGACAGAGAGATGATCTGATTTTTTAAAATACTACAAGTTCAAAAAAACGTCCGGTGTGTAAGGTCATAGACATGCAGAGCTTTATACAAAGGTGACAGATATGATATCTGTGGCTTTAACCGAATCCTAAAGGCACTGATGTACATAAATACAGTATATTGGCTGACTGAAAAAACATTTAGCCTGCCGACTTACCAACACATAATTTGCAAGTCAAGTAGATTGAAGAATAATAGCACAGCGTGGTGTGCCTTTTCTCTGCTTCTCACTAAGTCTTCATACATTAGAGAGCTCTTGCCTGAGATGATTGAGCTCATTACTATTTAGCTAGAAAGCGGAGGGTTTGTGAAAACTGGGGGGAAGCTTATGATACAATAAATGCTTTGGAAAAAACATCACCAAAGTTATAACAGCTTATTCTAAAGGGAATATGAATGTCTGCACCAAATTTCATGGCAATCCATCTCATAGTTATCGTGACATGTCACTCAGAACATCAGTTTATAGCCGTAACATGTAAAACTAGGGATGCAAGATGATATTGGCACGTCGTCATCTGTATCGGCTGATGTTGGAATCAGCAAACATGCTTTTTTTATTTTGCACAATGAATGAATATTACATATGTTAAAAAGTATTCTATTTCATGTCTTTATCTGCTGGTGGGCCGTCACGTTAAGTGTATGCATGCATATTGTGATGTTAATTCCACTCCAGAAGAGACTTGATGATTGTTAAAATTAGCTGGTGAAAAAAGTGGATGTATAGATATCGGTATTGGTAATAGGCCAAATAAGTTGTTATGTATTGGCATATCGGATATTGGAAAAAAATCCAATATTGTGCATCCCTATTTAAAACACCTGCATAAACAGTCTCACACACTGGTGAGTGGTGCACCTTTTCTGTTGATGTATTAAATATTTTAGCAAAAATAGATGTGTTTGGGAAGCACTGAGCATACGACTGAATAACATGGATCATACTGCATGAGTTGTGTGAGAGTTTGCTAATGGTTTTGATCAAGTTTTGCAGTTGTTACACTGACTTCAATTCATCAAGAATGTTTGCCTGTTCTGGATTCTTCGTTCACTAGAGGCATGCAAGAAAACCATTTTCTTCCCAAATTCAGCGTAACATGGGGTGAGTTATTGACACACACAGTCATTTGGGGCGTGAAGTATTCCTTTAAGGTGGATGTTTTGTTGACCCAACATCCGCCCCAAATGTCTCCTTATGAGGAGACATTTGGTGTCACTTCGAAGTCATCCAAATCTGGCGCTTGGGCAGTGACTTGCGGTGTGAGGAACCAACGGAAAAAGATGTCTTTTAAAGTCAGCATGATATGCAGCCGGTTGCCGTTATAGTTAACCGGGGCTGGTGGCGTCAGAGGGAAATGTGATGGGACAGGGACAAAATTTAAGTGGCCAAAGTCCAAGTGGGGTGGGCGGGAAGGGTGGTGTATGGATCCAACAAACAACAACTTTCACTCAAGAGAGTGGTGTTCACGTCCTGTAAGATTATAAAGCCAAACCTTGTTCTTTTTTCATAAACCTAACCACGTATTTTTGTTGCCCTAACCTAACCATGTGTGTTTGTTGTTGAAGAAAACAAAATGTCTGTATGTTAACGTTAAATTTCCTGTGAAAACTGAAGTATATTTTGAAAGACGACAATGCATCTAACAGGCAGAACTTGACACGGTGTCCCAGAACGTCAACAACCAACACACCCAGGGTACCTTTCACATCATATGTGGACGTGGAAAGTCCATGACCAAACATGTCACACTGTGTTGTAATGTCACACTTTTTCCTCCCTATTGCTATCGATGGACAACTGCCATAATCTCAACAGCTGCTAGAGGGCTTTAAATGTAAACCTAACTTTTTGGGCACAAAAACAAAATGTAATCTTACGCAAATGACTAATACTGTGTTTTTTCTTGGGAAGTCAACCTCATGGTGGCTTTGAAAAGCTAAAGAAATACTTCATCCTCCAAATGAACATTTGTGTTTTAGTTACTCATCCTGTGTTGAATTGCTGAAGAAAACTGATTTTCTTGCATGCCTTGATGGTGAACGAAGAATCCAAAAACATAGAGAGTTCTTGATTAGGAGTCTTATTTATCCAGTCGTAAGCTCTGTACTCCCCAAACAGATGTCCCTTTCTGATGGGGAACTGAAATGAAAGTGAAACTCATCTATGCTCTCTTCAAAGCCAGACTCCACTGACAAAAACAGTAATTTTACCTCGCTGAACACAGGAGCTGCTAGTGTACCGCTGCTTCGACCAGTTTGCTTGTGATACTTTGGTGTTTTAAAAGTTAGTTCAGATTCAAGAAAGTCACACAATAACACAAACAAATGAACAATTTTCTTCATGAATTCAACTTAACACATGCAGATTAATTAATATACAATTGGTCATTTGGGGGGTTAAGTATTCGTCAATTAAATAAGGTCATTTCCAAAACACTTAGACTAAAACTCCAAAAAGCATCAGGGACATGCAAAGAATTTGTAAGGAAAAGGTTAATCTATCAGCCTCTCTGTCCATCCATTTTTCCATTTTAACATGCAGCCGAAGTTTCTCCCTTTAGTTAGTAAGCCAGTCTAACAAGCACAAGGTGAACCCCGCTGTTTAAGCATTCACCCCCCAAAACACAGCAGCCATTCGTAAACGGCAAACAGCAGCCTAATTACTTCGGTGACTTATTGGACACAGGCTATGCATCTCAATGAATGGCCTGTAATAGCATCTTCAGATTTATTATATATCACAGACGCTGCTGTATTCGAGGATGATCCGTCTTTTCGAAAAGGACAGCTGGCTGGCATGAATGCCCAGAGCGGTATGATGAGCGGACGTGCTGGAGCACGAGTGATTCCTTTGTTTTATTTTTAACACTCCGTGCTCTACTCATCCATTCCCCCCGTTTACTCCGTCACCTCTTGGGCTACTGTTTATGTTTTTCTGTCCCCACTTTGTTGTTGTCTCTTGTTAACAATGATCTTTTCTTAGCTCCCCTTTTCTATGGAGTTATCCCTTTATTTTTTATCTTTGTGTTCATGAACACTTTCACTTATTCTTACAGAATTTCCTGTCTCATTTTTCTTTGTTTTTTCTGTGATGGCGTGTTTGTTGCCGTGCTCAACAGATTTTTTTCCTCCTTTTCCTCCTCGTTTTTCCCGAGCAAAGGATGGATTTGTTGGAAGAGACACGGAGGGAAGTTTATTTTGGACAGACTGCCGGTCCACGTCTGAGTGTTTGGACAGTGCAAGTGTGTGGCTCAGCGTAACGAGCCAATTTTAGCAGCGCCGGGGTCAGTGTCAAATTTCCTCTTCGACTGCACGCCTGCGCTATCATTTCCGTCGTCCGCTCCTGCTCACTCATTCGATCTCTCTCTGAGCTGGTGAAGGCATTTAGGCAAACCAAAGTGACAGCTGACTTCAACTCTAATCACATTAAACTGACCACACAAGGTTGCTCTCAGCTATGAGCAATTTTCTCTCTGCATCTGTCTGTTTTCTTGTTTTCTGTCTTTCCTCCTCGCTCTTTCTGTCTTCCTGTCTCCGCTTAATAGAAGGATACCAATCCATGACTCACCCACTGACTTACTCATTCATTAACGTGCTTGCCAGCCATGTGTGAGAGATATAATGAAAGAAATTGTAAAACAGTTATGATCTCTTGTATGAATTCAGAGTACGGAACTTATTATAAAAATTGACCTTTTATCTGAACTAAGTGGAACTTATTATGATAAAACTGGAAGATGAAAAACTTCCAGCACAGATGGAAGTGATCTACAAATGCATGTTGGCCTCATATATTGAAATACATATAATTTATTTCATATTAACACCTTTCTATCCTGGAAGAGTGGTGAAAAAGATGTTTATCCATAGGATTCTTTAGCAAGAAGTCTAAGATAAACCTACATTTATACAGGGTTGGCACCCTCAGAGTGTTTTTACCACCTTCCAAATGGCAAAAGAGGGGGACTGATAATGGTTTGCACAACAGCTAGAAGAAGAGTGAGAAAAAGTTTAAGAAAATTGCATCAGAAGACAGTTTTATTTTTTAAAAGTCTACCATACATAAAGGATAATCACACATGTGATTGGCAAACAACAAAAATAAGAAAAATATACAGATTCCCAGGTGTGTATAACCCAAATCTATCAGATTGCTCCTTTAATTCAGCTCTCAGTGTCTAAGTTTAGCAAAGGAGAACAAAATGCATTAAACATACTGATAGTGTCAATGTCATACAGAAACCTTATTCAGTGTTTACATTGTACAAATGCAGCAAGTTCAATTAAAGTGAATCTACATAGATACCCGCGTCTACAGCGCCAACAGGGCTGGTAAACTCAGTAAATAGTCAGCACCATGAAGTGGAATGAACCCCAGTTAGATAGCCGCCGGCTTAATTCTGCCTTTAAAGTAAAATTATATCTTCTCTAAAACACTAAAAATACAATTCACGCATGACAAAAGAAAGTAACTAACATACTTAAACAAGGCGTCTGTCAAAACCTGGTCATACTTTTATGCCTGGCGCACCCATTTTGAATGTTGTCACTAGACAGATATGGGTTAGAAGGGTTCTCCTACCCTCGCTTTCACTTTTGTTAGGTTTAGGTACAAAGATTACATAGTTAGGTTTCCAAAAAGCAGCATGGTTTGACTTAAATAAATACATACCACATGTGATCACAAAGGACACGAACACCAGTCTCCTGGGAGGAAAGTCCTATATTTGACCCATCATCCTAACTGTACGTCAGCTAACTATCTCCATTGTTGCATAGCAATAAACACAGCCATTTAATGCGCTGATAACGATTCTTAGCATATAGTTGGTGCAACTAGCGAGACCCTTATAACTAGGGCCCGACCGATTTATCGGCTGGCCGATTTAATCAGCCGATTATAGCCATTAGAGAATAATTGGCAATCGGCCAAAAGTTGGCTGATTGACGCCGATGTTAACACTTATATTTTCATCACTAATAAAATGCAGGGAATATGGTGTTTTACTTAGAAATGATGTCCTTGTGTTACGTTTTGCACTATAACCTACCTCTGTTAAATTGGCAATAATAAGAAGAACTCTGGTACTGTGAACATACATGTGAATGTCTTAATTCATATAGACTTCACGTGATTATTTTATTTCCCAGAGGTTTACTGCCTTTTTGCACATCATATTTTTGATTTATTTTGTGTTCAAATTGTTCATAAGCTGCTTGTTCCACACAATTTCTGATATTAAAAATATTTGAAAATAGTAAAATGTTCTTCCTTCAATTTTTTATCTTTGTAACAAGTGTTTGAACTATTTAAGCCATCAAAAGCAGGTATTTCGGGGATTTTTAAATTGAAAAACGTAAAAATTTAATCGGCATCAGCCCCAAAAAATCCATATCGGTTGGGCCCTACTTATAACCTATACCCTATCTAAGATGCTGATAACCACCAATAACGCCCATTTAATGGAGCGATAATATTCGAACCGGTGCCTAGCAGCACAACTGTGTCGTTAGCTGGTGGCTACAGCTGCTTGTACTGTGTGCAGCACATAGACTGTATATTAAGATGGACGACACGTCTCCACTTACCCCCACTGTAATAAAAATATATATATAAATATGGATACAGCCACTGCTGTCTTGTGCTGGTGACATCATTTGGAGCCAGAGCCATCTATCAAATTCTTGTCTATACACCTGTCCAACCAACTGCAAGCAGCACCATTGGTAGCGAGCATATCGATTGGCACACACAGCTGTCAATCATGACCTCAATCCCCTTTTGTAAAATCAAATTACAACTTATAAACAAACTTATTAGTAAAACGAACACTTGAACTACCGAAAATGACAAAAAACATCTTTGGGAAAAATGCATTTGACACCTACTTTGAGTTTTTAGTCTGTCTCATATACCATCCACTAACATAAAGGGAGTAGGGTTTATGACCTATACTGCAGCCAGCCACCAGGGGGCGATCACGATGTTTTGACTTCACTTTTGGGGAGCTGTCATGTTGTCCATCTTTATATACAGTCTATGATACAGCACAGCAAATAAACACTTATGCGCAACATGCACATAATTCCACTCCAATAAGTACAGTGTCCATTATTTTAGAGAATGTATGTTTTACTTTCAAGTTGCTTTGAAGCTGGCGGCTAGCTTGCATTCATTCCACTTGATGGCGCCAACCGTTTACTGGCATTTACTAACCCACTGGCACTTTAGACCCTGGTCTCACTATGCTAGTTTCACTTAAAATTAAAGTCGTATATATCTGGGCAAACATTTACACCAAACAACATGCGTAATTCCACTGCAATACGCACATACCAGCAGTTACCCAGGTTTTTTTTTCTCACATTGTGCTCAATAAAACAGCAAAGTTGACGCCAATCACCTTCCTCCTGCTCACCGATGTCCTAATAAAATCGGCAGGTTGAGTTAGGATCAAACCAACTTCCTCATAGACACTTCAGAAGAAAATTTTTTTTAATGGTTTTAATGGATTTGCACAGTTCACATGGGAAAATATGGTATTTTGGATTAATCCCTGTATAATAACAGCATCTCTTAGGTCTGTTTCATATCAAGCAGAACCAAGACTTAGCTGCGTAATCTAAAATGAAAAGAGAGGGGAGGTAATGGGATAGCTCTGCCTTTGTAAATTAAGAGGATGCCATGCCTCTTTCATTTTGCATTTAATCAGAACACAGAGATGAATGCAGAGGCTGTCTGGTGAGTGAACAGGAATCCCAAGAGCCACTGGAATATGTTGAGGAATTCTGTGCTGTACATAAAAAATAAATGAACAAATTGCATCTGGTTTTTGGTGTTTTCTGTTAGTGTTATTCTTTGCTGAAAAATAAATGTAGATGTCTGCAGACGCATGAAAGAGAAGCTGTACCATACACAATGATCACCTGGGTCTTCAGCTGCATTTTGACGCTGAAGAAAAACCAACAAGCAGAATTCATCCCCAAAAAAGCCTCCCTCATCTGTCGCCATATTTGTCTCTTCAGATGCCAATGTGCAGTGAAAATGTGTGCCACGGCTCTGTGATGGTGCCCACCCAGCACGTCCGCAAATCAGACGAGGTCAGAACCAAAGAGGAGCTTCTTCCACTGGCCACTGACTTCATAGACCAGTACTACACCTCCATCAAAAGGTAAGCACGGCCTGTAACATCTGCAGAGCTGAGAGTTAGACCTCAGTGGGTGGAGCCGAAGACCAACATGTTTCGGGGTGGGTGGTTATTGTGGGAGGTTTTGTAGTTGAGTAATGTTTGGTCGACTATTAGGGGACAGCCTAAAATAATGATAACAATAATCAACAAAGCTGGTATCACCTTTTGAAAAATATCTGAATAGATTATATGGACAAGTTTACGAAGTGGCACAATCTCCATCCAGAATCTCTTGTGTTGAGGTATACTGAATGTACATGTTCTCTTATTGTGCCTGTGGACCTGACTGCCCACAGGAATGGCTCTAAGGCACATGTGGACAGGCTGGAGGAGGTGACCAAGGAGATTGAAGCTTCGGGAACGTACCAGCTGAAAGACACTGAACTGATTTATGGGGCCAAGCACGCCTGGAGGAATGCTGCCCGCTGCGTAGGGAGGATCCAGTGGTCCAAGCTACAGGTGATATACAGTATGGCTGAAATGCTAGCAACGAGCTTTGAGAGCTTTGGACTCTTTATATGCTGTTTGTGACAATTGACAAGTGATGTGGATAGGTTGAAAGATGAATTTGCACTTTTTCATGATATCCAAGACGCTCAGAGACTTTTGGCTCAGTAACATGTTTGGATTTACAGTCACATTTCATCTTATATTTCTATATTTAAAACACTTAACTGTGCATTAACCTGGTTCTGAGTTTCATTCTCACATTTGCTTTCCAGGTTTTTGATGCCAGAGACTGCACAACAGCTCATGGAATGTACAACTACATCTGCAACCACATCAAGTACGCCACCAACAAAGGCAACCTGAGGTAAACAAACAAAAAAAAACACACACACTGCTCGACTTTTTTGCTGAAGTCTGGTTTCTTGTTTCCTTTGTTCAGCTCTGCTCGTGTTCCTCCGACTGCACTTGTTCCCCTCCCCATCTGTCGCTCTGTGTATTTCATCACCCTTCTCCATCTCTCCATCACCACCCTGACATGACCCACTGTCCCATCTGTCAGCGCACGCTCCGTCTCTTAAGGCTGCATCTGACACTATCTGCTGCCTGTCTATCTGATCCCCAGCCGCTGCCCTGTCGGTGAGGCGGCGGGCCTCGCTAACAAGCAGTCATTTTGTCTGACCTGCGCAGCGCTCGCTCACTTTCTGCCAAGTCCTAATCACATGTGACACCTCATATTTACTTCTTGGATGATGGATAGCTTCTGACTCATTACTACACTTAGCCTGGCCTTCAGAAGGACAGCTCGGATACACATGTTGATAAGAGCCAGCACGACATCCTCTCTCAGTCTGGCTTGCTTTAGCACAAATAAGCCTGGGCACGTAAATAAACATATTGTACTCCTGCAACATGTTGCAATAGTTTTGGAATCATTTTGCCTATTCAAAATCACCTGTCAGCGTTACAAAATATAAATATACTGTGAGGAAGGTTCCTGAAATGATGCAAAAAAAAACAACACTATGAGTCAGTTGTTTACAAGTGGTGGAGTTCATGGGGGAAATGATGTAATATCTACAGCGCAGTAAATATTTGTTGCAGAGATTATTATGTCAAAAACTGTCAAAATGTTATTAGAGTTCTTTTTAAATAGGCTGCAAGTGAACTAAAAGACACTGGATGCTGTAAGTTGATATAATATCACGCTATCACTTTCTCTCAAGGCAACTTTTCTGAAGGATTTAAAAGTTGCAACAAATGGCTTCATTAATTATGTAATAAGCTTTTATCACTGTGAAGTGATTATAAGTCATTAGTGATTATTGAGAACGAATTGGGTTGCCAGGTTGTGGAAAAAATCCACTGTCTGGTGTTTATTTTTATTTTACAACATGTTTTTTAATCAATTAATAAGTGTGCATTGGTTTCTTGTTTTTAAAAAGACAATCAAGTCTGCAGTTATAACTGTTATTTAGTCATACATGGATCGTCTGCGGCCATTTTCTAGAATTAAATGGACGATGATCGAACTAGTCAAAGGGAGTTTCCACAGCCTGTGACGACCCATAGGCTACATATATCTGATCTAGAAAGTATTAGTAAATGGTTTATTATCCATTAGCCCCTTGAAACCTGAGCGAAGTGGCTTGATTTCTCTTAAAATATGGGAAGAAGGTAATGAGCAATGAGAGAATGAAAGAAGAAATGAACCAAAAAATTAGCAAGACATTAATAAGAAAATTAATTAATTAATTAATTAATTAAAAAAAGAAAATTAGTTAAAAAAGAAAAACAAACAAACAAGGAAACAGCCTGGAGAGAGTGCTTACATTTTTATTAAAATAATTATTTAACATAATTTTAAAATGTTATAATTATATTTTTTTCCTATTTTTTTTTAAATCATTTTCAAAATCTTTTTTTTTTGCATTTGTGGAACATTTCTTACCAAGTTGCTCATTGCCTTTTTTCCCATGTTTTTGAAAGAAATCGCACCAATTTGCTCAGGGTTAAAATGTGTAAATAGTTGCGAAAGGCGCCTGAAAGCAGCACAAGAAAAGTGATGTCACTCCAGGTTTCAAAGGGTTAATAAAGCCACCTTTATTAAGGGGTTCATATGAAAAAGTGGTACCAATATTACACTGTTGCTGGACAGGAGTGTAATTACTTTATAAAGCATGTGGCCTAATTTGGAACATTCTCAAATTTTTGTGTCATCATCAAAAATATTGTATGTAATATATGCTTCTAGGATTTACAATGGTTCATATAAGATAAAAAAAATATTACATTATGACTTACTAAGTACAATATTTTGTAAAACTTTTTGGAAACTGGTTCCCCCAACTGTGAGGGGCTGAGCTTGCAGGCATGAGGAGTCACAGGTGGATTTAAAAAGGAGGATTTTATCTAACCAAAAATGAAGCAAACAGTATACTAAATATGTAACATCCCCCTCTTATACGACAGGCACTTGGTACGTTCTGATTGGCCACTTCCTGTATTTAGGAGCTCTGCTTTATGGGGCATATCTTTTGCTCCACCCTGCTAAGACATCCCTCCAACAGTACCCTCAGCGCTGGTAAATTTACATCAGCTTGGTGGCAGCAGGTGCGACCATCACACCAGCCACCCACAAGAGGACGAATTAAAATGAAAGTTGTCATTTGCATATAAAGTCTAATGGTTTGACCATTAACACCAGTTTCCAAGCTGAGAGTTTGTTTCCTGCAGATGTAGACTGCTAGCACAACTGGCCCAGATTCACACCAGCTGCTCTCCCTTCTCCACAGTGACTTACCACCAGCTTAGCAGTATTAACACTTTTACCCGGTCATGGGTTACCCGGCATTAAAACACCACTGGGATGTAGAACAGACTAAAGGTAGCTAAGCTCTGGCTCTGCTATGAGTCCTCTGACATAACATAATTGAAAATGCCTCTGGGCGAAGCACTTGCACAGTGCCGACCATTTGTTAGCAATCTTGTTGATTAATGTACTGAAATAATTATCTAATGCTTTGTTGCAAAGCCTCTTACTGTGTATGTGCAGCTATCAGTATGCTACTGATCTAAGTGCTATGACACAGTTCAGATATCTGGTTATATTATTATCACCACCAGGTGCATGCCTGGAGGTTTGTAAGTGTTTCTGTGAGTGTTTGTGTCCAGCTTTCAGCAGCCAATCCCATAAACTACCAAATCAGCCAGTCTCATATTTTGTGTGTAGATTAGTGACTGTATGCTCAAGGACCTTTTGTGGTTGTGGCTAAAAAACTGATATCCATAGACAAGTGTGGTCAGAATATCTGAAGATTAATTCCATACTCAATATGTTAGGCACCGTACGAAATAAATAAACCCCCATTTTTGTCAACCTCGCTGCAGCCTTCCCTGTAAGGGAGCCAGGAGGGACATTCCCACTGGACGCAGCTGCGCCACATACAGAGTGTGACCAGATTGTAGCCCCGTTTCCATTACACTTTCGGTATGGTACCTTTGCAACCAAAAGTAACTCATCAGACATGACACATAGACCCTAGTGTTTCCACTGCGGACAGTACCCTTAAATGTGGGCGGTGTTGTTGTCACTCACTGCTCCGTCCAACACTCACTGTATTTCGTTATCACCGGTGACACAGATGGAAGTCTGCACCTCGTTTATCGTCAACAGAGTTACACAGCGACATTTTCAGGACAAAATAAAACAGTCTCTCTCCATGGGATATTTAAAAATAGCAGGTTTGTGCATTTAGTCCTTCTCAGGCAAGCTCAGGGGTTTAGTGTTGCTGTAGCCCACAGGAACGAGGCTCCACAACGCTTTTTTTTCCTCCAAGGATAAGAATACATGCAGTTCACATAACCCAGTCGAAATGAAGATCCATTCATTACTAAAAGTTTATGTCATATAAAAACTAAAGTGATGGTCAAAGTTGTCACAGCAAAATTTAAGGTGTGTTGATGGAGTCACGTCGTCACCTCATGCACAGAGTAACATTACAAGTTAATGTTCCACCTTCAAAGTTGCCGGCAGTCGGCCCAGTGAATTAATTTTTCTTCTCAGACTCCAGCTGCTGTGAGAGGCAGCAAAACATCCTTTCATTTTATAGTTACAGTTTACTAATAAAACTCTCCACAGTATGAACAGTGGTTACATGAGCCTCAAAACCAGCCACAACTCAGCCCTGAGCAGAGTGACCGTCCTCTACTGACCAATCAGACTGCAGTGTTCACAGCTCCACCTTTTAGCACCAGATCTGTGTGCTAGGTACCCCAACAGAGGGGGGACCAAAAATGGGGATGGTACAGAACGGTTCTATTGGTGCCATCCACAACTTTTCACAGTGGAAACGGGGCTTTTTTTTGTCTGCCACACGGCGTCATACCACAGCTGAAGCATTTCAAAAGCAGAGCATTTTTGTAGATATGCAGATTTAATGGATTTGGTCATTTTCCTTGATATTTGTGCTTCTACCATAAGTGAGTGAGAAGGTCAAGTAGTTGAATTACTTCTTCTTTTTTTTGTCTGTTGAAGTTGTGTTTATTTTTTTCCAACTTTGTTGTGCTGCAGCCTAAAGACAAAGTGAATAGCATTAAAGTTCAGTGATGGATAACATGAATTGAAGATTTGTGGCTGTGTTTACTCATTAAAAATACATTTATTCCCATATTTATATTGTATCTCCTGAAACACAATGTGGCGCATCTGCTGTATTTACGAAAATTGTCTTGAGTGGCAGCTGGAACACAGCTGGCTGGCGGAGCTCTGCACTTCTCAGTGTTTTTCAAAATATGAGATTATTACTAAAGCTAGGACAAAATCAAATGTTGTCAGTATCTACATTTCACAATACTTTTTGGGGGATCATCTTTTTCTGTTCTTCTCTGCAGGTCGGCTATCACCATATTTCCTCAGAGGATAGATGGCAAGCACGACTTTCGAGTGTGGAACACTCAACTGATTCGTTATGCTGGCTACAAGCAGCCTGATGGACAGATCCACGGAGACCCTGCTAATGTTGAATTTACAGAGGTAAGGACAAGAGGAGCTGTGTTTTTGAGTCGATGCTGTGAGGCTGCAAAACTCCCCTTTGCAGCTCACATGTCGCTTTGTGTCTCCAGATCTGCATGCAGCTGGGATGGAAAGCTCCGAAGGGTCGTTTTGATGTCCTGCCTCTCCTGCTGCAAGCCAATGGAAATGACCCTGAGCTGTTTGAGATTCCCGAAGACCTCATCCTGGAGGTGCCGATCACACACCCAAAGTGAGTTATGCCTTCACTTTTAAGCACGCATAAAATATACAGACTCTAGCAAAACAAGAACAGAGGGGGCTACACAGAAAAAAAGACATCCACCCACTCACACAGCTCCTAACAACTCTTCTTAAACAATGGGGTACTTTCAAGCCAAGAAGTATGATTGGGTTATTGTCACATTCCAACTGTGCTGAATGTTCCCAGAAAGCACAGCTAGCCATGCTTTATCTGTTGCTATGCCAGTTTTGTGGTAACCATGGGGCTTGTTAGTGAGATTTCAAGCTCCTTCCTGTGTTTTGTTCTAATGTTTACTTTACTTTTTAGAAAACTTTTCCTAAATTGATAGCTACCACACAAATGTCCTTGAGATCTTATGCGTTAATGCTGTATCTAATACCTACAATCACAATAAAGAATTAGTTATTACAGCTACGCTAGTTTTCACACACAAACACACACACACACACACAGAGCTATCACCACATTGCCACACGCTACAGAGAGCATTTCAGAATCCCTCGTCACACACTGATCTCTCTGCCAGACTCCCCCCAAATTGGCACCTCTTGCTCCATACCCTGCATCAACTGGCCGTCAGCTCTGGCAGCAGCTTGGCACGGGCCGCGACCACCAACAGCGTCTCATCATCACTCGAGATTAGACCCATCTCTGCAAATAATACACTGAAAGCAATGATATCAATCCCCCTGGGTGCAAGGAGTGAGTGGTGGCAGGCAGATTGAGGTCCTGCCTGCTCTGTCCAGCAATGAAAAGCTGTCAAAAGTGGAATTTTTTTGTGTTAATGTTGGTTTTGGCTGCACTCCTTTTTATATGTGTCTCTGGACTGAATATCTGTACTCATAAGGGCAAATTACTGCAGTTAATGACGGTGTATATTGCAAATGTTGCATGTTTACCCGACCTCAGCAGGGAGCACAGTGAAGCCAAAGTAGCTGCAGTTCCCTACCATCATTTCCTGATTTCCTCTGCCCAGGTACGAGTGGTTCAAGGAGCTGGATCTGAAGTGGTACGGCCTCCCGGCAGTTTCGAACATGCTGCTGGAGATCGGTGGCCTGGAGTTCACTGGCTGCCCCTTCAGTGGCTGGTACATGGGCACAGAGATTGGCGTGAGGGACTTCTGCGACAGCTCACGCTACAACCTTCTGGAGGTAGTGTGTTGTGCCAAAACACCGAGTCATGCTCTCCGTTTGAAATGGGGGGGAAAGAATCAAAAGCACAGATTGACTGACGCCTTGTGCAGAGAGGAGCATGTGTTGTGTCACCAAATGATCCAGTCAGAACGCCATTCTTCTTTTAATTGTGCACACTGAGGAAAACGCTGATTAGCCTGCTTGTGCTTTGTCACAAATGCTCCTAACATAAACTATACATTGCTAATTTTAATATTATATCACTCGCAGACAGACTTTTGCTTTTATTGGGCTTCCACCAAAGTTAAGTGTGCATTTCCAAGTTGATTATTGGTTGCACCGCTGTCACAAAGACCACCGGATCCCTCTCTGTCTTCCTCAGAGCTGAGCAACTACCACAGATTCCTCAGTTTATTTGGTTGTTCCACAGTCGACCATGTCCGCTACTGGGTATAGTAACTGCAAAGAACTTACAGTGGTGCTCTTTGGTAACTGGGGAGCCACCGGTGAAAACAAAAACGCTATCGTCTTTCTGTTTTGGTTGCACAGTGATTTCCACTTCTTGTAAATGGAGCCTTCATTGGCTGAATCCAAATGTCCGCCCTCTGGACCTGCAGACTGAGCCCTTGTGGACTTCAGTCGTACATAGTGTGACACATTTACTGTCATCAAGTAAAGAGGGCAGAGACTGCAAGCGGCTGATCGACAGCTCTCCAGGCTGTTTAAGTTGATGAACAGTGCCTACTCATCTGTTCCTGCAGATAACAAGATATAAATCCCATGTATAACCTTTTTGTGACTGAACAAAAATGTATTAACACATCTCTATATAACAGGCTACGCATTTTCAAAAACAGACATGTTTGTAAAGGACAGGACTATAACTCAATACATTGGACATTACTTGTTTTTCGGCCAATTCCTTAGCCTATTTCACTGCACAGCCTGATAGGCTACAATAATCAAATGCATTTTCAGTCCCTCTACAGCCTATACTTAAACATATTTCTGTACTGTGATGCGGTAGAATATTTCTGGCCTACACAATTCAAGTTGCATTTTACTTAGTCTGAGTGGGCAGAAGTTCGCTGCATAGATCAGCCTTTCATTGGGCAGAACGAGCCACCTGCTGAAGTCCCGCCCTACCGCCTCCGGTTGTGTAGCAGTTTTCAACACGTCCTTTACTAACTTTTGCGGGGTTTGATCTTGCGGGGATGTAACCATTTTTCTGCCATGGTTCGCGTCCTGTAGGCGATATTTTTGTGGGCGTGTTACACCAAAACCTGTTTCCCCCCGGCAATATTTTTGCAAGCGCACCGTTGCTGTGGCACCGCCCAGAACGACTGTGATTGGTTGAAAGAAATAAAAAAAGCCAGGGCGCTTTTTTCTCCAATCTTAAAGTGAGAGTCGGCGCAGCCAGACCTTTCTTTTCTTGAGAAAGGTCTGGTGAGCGAGACTACATTTTACTAGACCTAACTATCAGTAACTATTTTACACATCTACGTTTTTTAGGCAGTTGAAAGAAACACAACATCACATCCATATTGCAATGAACTGTAGATTATTTAAATAGTGATGTTGGCTGAAGTCTGCAGCCCAAGTGGACTCTCAGAAAGTCCACATGAGGCCCCATGTGGACTAGTTGAATTGTGGACGTAGACAGCTCTCAGCACTCCTGGACTTCTGGGGAATGCGCCCGCAAAGTTTGTGAGTCTGTAAGTGCGGTGAAGTCCGGACATTTGGATTCAGCCATTTTCCCGTGAGACTTGCACAGTGACAGGCTCACAGGGAACCAATCCAAATGCAGATGGTATCATTATTCTTTAGCCATTACATTGTGCAATCAACATGTACTCCATAATGATAAGAGAGGCAAAAAGAATTTGTCTATTTCCACTTTAATAATACACTGTTACAGATTGAAGAATGTGCATAAGAACTACTATGAGCAACCATCTTTTGGAGGCATAAAACATATGAATGTCACACTTGGATTAAGTTGTGAATAACCGACCAGCACAGAGACTTTAACATCAGAACTGTCATATAACATGTTCTTTCTACCATGTGTAGGAGATTGCTAACAGGATGGCCTTAGACACCAGGAAGACGTCCTCCCTTTGGAAAGACCAGGCACTGGTGGAGATTAACATTGCTGTTCTTTACAGCTTCCAGGTGGGTGCACTGTTATGTGATGTTATTTTAAAGGTATACTTCACCATGAACAGATGTTTTGAATGTCAAAACATAGATACAAATGATCTGCATGTAAGCATGCATACTTTTCACTTTAAATGTAATGGATATAAAATATATCCGATTTGTTTGTGGATCTAAAAAAATGTCTTTTGCAACTATAATGTTTTAACTATTTCTATTACATAGACACATAAATGATTTCACTGTTTGTGTCCACTGTTTTCAGTCATGCAAAGTGACCATAGTAGACCATCACTCAGCCACAGAGTCCTTCATGAAGCACATGGAGAATGAGTACCGGGTGCGAGGTGGCTGTCCTGGAGACTGGGTGTGGATTGTGCCCCCCATGTCAGGAAGTATCACACCAGTTTTCCACCAAGAAATGCTCAACTACCGCCTCACTCCTTCCTTTGAGTACCAGGTGAGAGGGAGGTGTAAAGAAAACATGAAGTACTTATCATGCCTCAAAGTGTCACCTTTTTCTCTCTGGTTGAAGTCATCATGAAACAGGCAGAGATAATAATATCTGCAGTGACATTAGCCTCAGCTGATGGTAATGCAGTTCCTTGGATGTTGGGTTTTTGGCAGACGACACCACAATTATAGACCTACACTTTTGTTTACAACCTGGTTGACTGCTAAGCTATATTAGGAAGCCATTAAGGTAAATTAAAGTTGGAAATAATTACTTGAAGTACAAGCAGACCGGGCACATAAAAGGAAAGTGTGTACAGCAAATGGTGAAATGCAGCTTCTTTATATCAAGTCACTCCTAGAATACGCTGAATATCACAGATGAAGTCTCAGCATGTTGGAATGGATTTTAATCTTAAACAAATACAACCTCTGAATTTTAATTTCTTGTCCCATATGCAAAAGCCTGATCCTTGGAATACCCACGTGTGGAAAGGAGTCAATGGGACGCCCACAAAGAAAAGAGCTATTGGATTCAAGAAGCTTGCCAAGTGAGTGTGCAGTCGCAGAAATATTAGACAAGAACAATGCTCGGTTTTGTTAAATTTGTGACTTGTTTTTCTTATTTTCTTCTTCTTGTATTTAAAGAGTGAAGATTACATTCAACTTAATAGCCAGAAAAAAATGTTGGAGTTTTACATACCTGCAAACTACATATATATTCCATTTGTATATTATTATGTAGCAGATACACTGAAACTTAAGGTTTCAACAATGTCCTGGTTAACGTGGTGTTAAGTTTAGGCACAAAAACCAGTGGTTATGGTTAGGAAAAGATCATGTTTTAGCTTAAAACACTGGGTTTTGGGGTCAAAGTCAGCTCATTCACTACATCACATGTAACATGTATGGCTGCCCCAACTAAGAATACTCCTAGTCCACCAATAGTCATCATTTAGGGCCATTAGTCGACTAGTTGCCCCCATGTTTACGATATTAATTCAATAATTAAATGATATATTTTGGTGGTTTGAGTTGAAGGTGTGAGAAAGAATAGTATCAGTAACATTGTTAACACTGTGCTACATTACAGAGAAATACAAAACCGTACTAATGAAGCTTCATTAATATAGGCCTATATTTTATCTACAAGTGCACGTCACACACTGAGCGAGCCGCCTGTTAATGACACTGTGGGCTAATGGGCATGTAGCTACTTCCGTGTTTCAGATGATACGTCATGTTTGTAGTCGACCAATGAAGATGAGTTTACATATCACCTTGGGTTCGTCCTTCACCTTCTCAAAATGATCCCACACTTTGGATTTCCTGCCCGACATGTTATTAACTAGCCTGTGGAATAACCGCAGGTACCAGCCCTGGAAATTAGAGGCTGTACACATGCCGCAACTTTAGCCTTCTGGAAAATGCGAGGTCGGGCGTTGTGTCTGAGGTTGCTAAGCAACCTTAACAAGCATCATATAGGCTATTTACCTGAAATCCTGAGTGCAGAGCTGATCTTCTTCCAGGAGCTGTTTATAAGTGTGTAGGCCTATTGTCTGTGGGACAGATGTAAAGCTCTGGGTAGCCTGCACTAACATGATCAATGTATTTATCAGACTGAATATTTACAGACGAAGGGAAAGATATCTGTCAGCTGTGATTGGTTTGTAACGTGATTCCCACATGGTCCAGTCATATAGGTTTTGATTTATTTTGACAAGGTGCAGCTCCAAATAGAGTTTCATGCTGTTTTTTTCTGGGACTAAGTGACCAATTAAACCTTTACGACTAATGACCCTTCGATCAACTGACGTCTGGTCGACCATTAGGGGGCAGCCATAGAAACGTGTAAATGTAACATAATAGTGGTTTGCAAAAACATTCAATGCCAACATTTTTTTGCAGCGTTACATCTCAAAGATAATTTGCTGAAGGATGTGTGTATGATAATCAAAGGCCGAACAAGTAATCATGTTCCTGACAAAAGTTAGACACATGGGAAGGAAGCCGGTGTGCTCTGTGGTGAAATTCATTCAATCAACCCCTGAGGGAGTAATCAGAACTTTGTCAGTGTATTGTCTGTGTATGCATGCACTCCTGCCCGCTCATGTTCTGCTATTAATATAATTGCCTCGAGGATATGACAAGCTAGGTAATCACGATTGTCATCTATCCCCTACTTTGACATGATGTCTGACGCCTGCTGAAGTGAACCACACGGCACTCAATATCAAATGTCTTATCAGATGTATCGACATGAGGGAGTCTTCTGGTCATGGCGGAAGATAAAAGGTTGCAAACTGTGTCATCAAATCACCGGTCCTTGATTGAATTTTCCCTATCTGTCTCTCTTTGCCTCTGCAGGGCTGTGAAGTTCTCGGCCAAGCTCATGGGCCAGGCCATGGCCAAGAGGGTGAAAGCCACCATACTGTTTGCCACAGAGACAGGCAAATCGCAAGATTATGCCAAAACTCTGTGTGAAATCTTCAAGCACGCTTTTGACGCAAAGGTACACTTGCTCCCACCTTGCATCATCTTATCCGAAAGTTGAACGCGAGCCTATGTGTCATAGTGTAGACGTCTAATTGAAAAAGGAGGAATTCAAAGACATGCTTATACCCCCCCGCCCTTCTCTCTCGCTATGCGTCTGACGAAGCCAAGCAGATGCCACCTGAGTACAGGCAACGAGAGGGCAGAAGAAGAAAGTGTGCCTTTTGTCACATTTTCTTCTTCTCTCATGCAGGAAAGTGCCGCGGGTCGGAGGCAAGATTTAACCACCGAAGCGTTGAGCAGTGCAGGACATTAAGACAAGATCCTGAAGCACCCCTGGCTGTGCAAATCTGTTTAGAAAAAATGTCGAGAGAAAAAAATGCTAAACATGCTGCTCTCAATCATACACTGTGTGCTCTTCCTCCAGGTCATATCTTATGTTGCCTTCCTGTTTTCCCAGTGTGATCAATCATACAAGAAGAGATGCGTGCATGCCAGTGTGCGGATGTGTCACTGAGAGTGGGTGTCTGTAGAAGGATCTCAGGACAGATGCGAGCACTTGGGGCAAATCCTTGCTGTCTTGGGGCTAAAGCCTGTTTCCTCTTCACGCCTTTGGTTGTGTCTTTGTGTGTGTGTGTGTGTGTGTGTGTGTGTGTGAAATACAAGTGAATCCCGTGGCAGACAAACATGTTCATGTTGAGTGGTATGCATCATGGATGCTCGCTGTGCAGCAGCAGCATATTATCATCTCGTTAGAGGCGAGGACAGAGTGGTCATTACAACCTCCTCCTCTTCTGCCAACGGCTGTGTGTTCAGCCTTAATTTACACGCTCGAGTCATCTGTCGTGTGGCGTGTGTGTCTAGGAGAGCAAGATTAAGACTGCACCCTGGAAGCGGAGGCTAAGAATCACTCAGCATGATGCTCTGTTTTTGGGACACTTGCAGGTCATGTCAATGGATGAATATGATGTGGTGGACCTAGAGCATGAGACGCTGGTGTTGGTGGTGACCAGCACATTCGGCAATGGCGATCCACCTGAAAATGGAGAGGTATGTTCAGCATGTCATATTTCAACAGTGTAGCTAATTAAGCACAGACAAATGCACAGATTAGCAACAGCCATTTTTTGGTCACTGCAGAAATTTGGAGGTGCCTTAATGGAGATGCGCCACCCGACATCCAACACAGAAGATAGGAAGTGAGTTTAGTCCCTCAACCTGCCTGTGTTTTTATCTGTGCGTGTCAGTTTTTTGTTGAGTAAGACATCCATCTCTTTGTATTCATCTCCTGTCCAGGAGCTACAAGGTCCGTTTCAATAGCGTGTCATCCTACTCTGACACTCGCAAGTCCTCCAGTGACGAGCCAGAAGCCAAGATTAACTTTGAGAGCACCGGACCTCTCGCTAATGTCAGGTAAACCAGACCACAGAAAATCAAATCACTGTTATTACACTTTCCCACCCAATAAGCAACAATGTTTTGATTTGCTTGTGAAAACACGTTTAAATCATGATAAAAAATGGCAATGTCAATAAAGTCAACATGAAGCTAGGACATGCTTCACACTGAAATTCTAGTCATTACAATCTTTGAAATGCTGCTGAAACAATGGTTACAGGTAGACTTCATGCTGGAAAAACATTCACTTTTCAGTTAATCCCAGTTTGATACATGCCTGACATC
Organism: Epinephelus moara; assembly: GCF_006386435.1. NCBI lineage: Eukaryota > Metazoa > Chordata > Actinopteri > Perciformes > Serranidae > Epinephelus > Epinephelus moara. Next base: position 36,312,397 of record NC_065513.1, on the reverse strand, counting down.
AGAGGTGAAGACGAGTCACATGACTTGGACTTGGACTTGACAAAATCAAGACCAACCTGCAACTTGACCTGGACGTTAATACCAATGACTTGTGACTTCAGTTGGACTCGCGCCATTTGACTTGAAAATAGTTGATACCATCCCCCAATCCAAAAGATTAGAAAGTATGTTATTGAAAAAATGTGACACTTATAAATACAATTCCCCTCATTTCCAAAAAAATGAACTGATGTTAACGCTAGTCATCGACACTTAATTCCCCAGAGCCACTTTGGACTAATCTGACATCATCCAGTCAAGCTGCAGGAGAGGACCACTAACATTATTACTGAGCACCACATGGAAAAAATTATACCAAAGGTAAAAAAACAAAACAAAAAAAAACATGCAAGTCAAAATAAATCTGAATTTTTATAAATTTGATATATTAATGCTCTGTTGTTGAAATTGAGGCATAGTGGTGCGGTAGTTAGCATTGTAGCCTCACAGCAAAAAGATTCCTGGTTCCAACCTTTGAGTAGGGGAGCCCTTCTGTGTGGAGTTTGCATGTTCTCACTGTGTCAGCGTGGGTTTTCTCCAGGTACTCCGGCTTCCTCCAACAGTCCAAAGACATGCAGGTTAACTGGTGACTCTAAATTGTCCGTAGGTGTGAATGTGAGTGTGAATGGTTGTCTGTCTCTATGTGTCAGCCCTGTGATAGTCTGGTGACCTGTCCAGGGTGTACCCCACCTCTCACCCACTATTAGCCAGGATAGACTCCAGCCCCCCACAACCCCTAATAGGGTAAGTGTTAAAGAAAATGAATGAATGCTAAAATGGCATTACATTTTGGTGAAGAACGCATCGTGACTTGTTTAAAGGCGCTGTATGTAAGAATGTGGCCAAAACGGTTACTGCACTCAAATTCAAAATACTGCCGCGAGTCGTGTCCGCCCCCCCTCCCCTACAGATTCGAGGTTGCTGGACAGCGGCACGCTGGAGACTGATTTGTTTGCCCACGGGCGGCTGCCGTGGCAGGGCCGCGTCGCTGCGTCCTTGATCTTNTGAACATTATTCCTTAGTCTCTGTGACATATTAGGAGGATTTTATGACTATTTGCTTTAGATTTCTTGCATATAGCTCCTTTGTTTAAGTCTGGAAACTCAAAGGTTAGGACTCAGGAACTGACTTGGGATTGGCTTGGGGCTTGAGTGCTGAGACTTGAGACTTACTTGTGTCTTGCAAAACAATGACTTGGTCTCACTTCTGCCTGACATCATGCTTAACCACAAAATCTCTCCACATTTAATTTTTATTTGATGAGTTAAATTTTATTCCGCACAGAGAATACACTCTGCATGAAAGCGGACTTTTGTTTGTGAAACTTTTTTGGGATGGCAAATGTTATTGCAGTGTACGGTTTGCTGACCTGTTCAAGAGGAGGAGCCTACAAAAATCTTCTCCAAAGTACAAAGTGATGTGAGTTGACTGCTTCACGGCAAAGGTGTGGTGAAATGACTTCTGGTGGAAGAGTCAACAGTTTCCTGTTTCCAACTAACCATAAACCAGACAACACAATTATTTGTGAATACATCGGCTGTTTTGGTGTTTTCTGAGAGGGAAGAAAGGGCAAGATTCTAACGTGGGCTCGGTTGCTGTGCTTTGAGAATGTCTTATGTTTGTGTTTTGCTACCTGCCTCTCTATCTCTGTCTCTGTCCTCATATGTGTGTGTTTCTGCCTCTGTTTAGGTTCTCAGTGTTTGGCCTTGGCTCCAGGGCCTACCCACACTTCTGCGCCTTTGCCCACGCTGTGGACACGCTGTTTGAAGAGCTGGGGGGGGAGCGCATCCTACGCATGGGGGAAGGAGATGAGCTGTGTGGCCAGGAGGAGTCATTCAGAACCTGGGCCAAGAAGGTTTTTAAGGTCTGTTTCTTGGGCTGAGGCCCTTTGGGCCTGCTTTAGTTCTTTTTGTCAATCAAAATGATGTGTTGTGTGTGGTGGGAACAACACACACAGTTTTAATTCATGATTGGCATATGGATTACTTTTTAAGGCATGGTTTTGATATTAATATGGTCCTCTTGTTTCTGTGCAATCACAACAGCATACATTAAATCAGACAGCCCACTCACCCCTTTAAAACCGTAGTGGAGAAAGTATTCAGCTCATTTACTTAATTAAAAGTGGCAGTTTTTAGCAAGTTTAAGTCCTGTATTATTAAACTAAATTGGATAAAAAGTACAATTATTCCCTCAGATAAAATAACATAAAAGGAACAGTATGTAAGATTTAGGGGGGGCATCTAGTGGTGAGGATTGCACATTGCAACCAGCTGAAACTTCTACCAGTTAGAATTCCTTCAGCGTTCATTGTTCAGAAGGTTTACCGGGAGCCGAATTATGCATAGAGATCTCTTCCTCTCCAAAATGTGCAGACCCGGTGATTTAAACCAGTTAAAACACTAAATAAAGCAGTTTCACCAAAAAAAAAAGTGTTTTTTCCAACACTCTCGTGGTGTGGCTGCTAACTATGGTGGCCGATGCAAAAATGGGAACAGCCCAGTCTAGAGCCAGTGTTTCGTTTGTCTGTTCTGGACTACTGCAGAAACACGGTGGTGCAATGTGGTGGACTCTGTGGACAAGGACCTGTTCCCTATGTAGATATAAATATCTGATTCTTGTTTTTCGGTGATTATACAATAAAGAAAACATACTACTTATATTTGTGCCAGTAGATCCCCCTGAATCCTACACACTGGATCTTTCAGTGCAGTACTTGAGTAAATGTACTTAGTAACTCTGACAGTCAGGGTAGCACATTTAAGGTGTCTGGCTACCCATGACCTTGAGCAGGTGGAGGCAGAGCTGCTTAGAGTGCATGAGATCATTTCCCAAATTCTTTATTATTCTTGTGCGAGTGTTGAGGGGCGCTTTGAATAATGTTTGTGTTCTCTCCCCATGGTTGTGTTGTTACACGTCAAGGCTGCATGTGACGTGTTCTGTGTTGGCGATGATGTGAACATCGAGAAGGCCAACGACTCTTTGATCAGCAACGACCGCAGCTGGAAGAAGAGCAAGTTCCGCCTCACGTACACAGCCGAGGCCCCGGCCCTCACAGAAGGTAAATAATAATAACCCTGCGGTCTTGATGTTAAAGGTAAAAATAAGCGCTAATGAGCACTGCAGCAAAAAGTGACCATGATGTATCTGTGGAGAGGTGGTAAGGTTATAGATCTATCAAATCACCTGGAGCTGAGTCTTACTCATTTTAGAGGATGCAGTTTGTAGTACAGTTGAACTATATTGCATTATACAGAGAGGTGTTTCTGTTATTTAGCCTCCCATCATTGATATACATGGGGTGGACAATATAATAGACAGTGTTGCACACTTTCACACTTCACAAGAACTAGCTCAAAGTTTAATTCACACAGATTAAAATGAACAAGTTCACTTTCATAGTTCACAATTTGAATTTTGAACTAAGACCCCCAAAAATAAACAAGTTTCAGATTACATCTTCCATTTTGGTAATGAATAAAATCTTGCGATCTTCATTTATTCACAGACATGTCACAGAAATGGTCAGATGCTTCAATTCAGTGTGTCGTTTTAAATTGGTTGCCGATGTGGTTGATATTCTGACTTGCTTTTTTTAGACCACTAGGGCTGCCACCAACTAAGAATTTTCCTAGTCGACCAATAGTCATCAATTAGGGCCATTAGTCGACTAGTCGCCCACATGTTTACGATATTAATTTAATTATTAAATGATATATTTTGGTGGAGTTGAAGGTGTGAGAAAGAATAGTATCAGTAACATTGTTAACACTGTGCTACATTACAGAGAAATTCAAACCGTACTAATGAACCTTCATTAATATAGGCCTATATTTTATCTATGAGTGCACGTCACACACTGAGCGAGCCGCCTGTTAATGACGCTGTGGGCTAATGGGCATGTAGCTACTTCCATGTTTCAGATGATACGTCATGTTTGTAGTCGACCAATGAAGATGAGTTTACATATCACCTTGGGTTCGTCCTTCACCTTCTCAAAATGATCCCACACTTTGGATTTCCTGCCCGACATGTTATTAACTTAACCGCAGGTACCAGCCCTGGAAATTAACCTGACTCCTGTCTGACTGCTGAGCGTGGACACTTCCTGTGTCTGTCCTTTCAAATTAAATTCCCACATGGACCAGTCATACAGGTTTATTTATTTTGACAAGGCACAGCTCCTAATAGAGTTTTGTGCTTTTTTGTTTGTTTGTTTGTTTTTCTGAGACTAAGCGACCAATGAAATCTCGCCTACTAATGACCTTTCTGGTTGACTAACATTTGGCCGATTATTAGGGGACAGCCCTAATGATTGCATTCAATGAACATGTTCTTTTAGCGTGTTCATTCACTACACTGATAATACAAACACCTGTAAGAAATCAAGTAAATAATTTTTTATCAAAATGTTGAACTGTGCCTTAATAAAAGCAGATCATATGCATAGATAAACAGATTTTTTTTTAGACCAGTCTCTCAAGAAAATGAATCTCTGCTCCTGTCTGCCAACAGCATTGTACAGTATTCACAAGAAGAGGGTTTATGGAGCAAAGATGCTAGAGTCTCAAAACTTGCAAAGTCCCAAATCCAAGTAAGTATGCGCTGACACATTAAACAGGAAAATCATTAGTCACACATTTGTCTGTTTTAATAAACTTGTCAGATAATGTTTAACTGATCTACTGCACTCCTCTGGTATCCACCGCCTTCATTCACTTTACTGTGGTGAGTGAACTAAATGGAACAGACTGAAAGTGGTGCAGCGTTATTCCCTAAATCTCTGATCTCTTTTACAGTCGCTCCACCATATTTGTGCGGCTCCACACAAACAACCACGACAGGCTGAGCTATCATCCCGGCGACCATCTGGGCATCTTCCCTGGCAACCACGAGGACCTGGTGACAGCTCTCATAGATAAACTGGAGGATGCTCCACCTGTCAATCAGATAGTGAAAGTGGAGTTCCTGGAGGAGAGGAACACTGCCCTAGGTGGGTGATGCTATTAGCAACGTCACGCTACTTTACGAATGTGGTAGGCGTGCAACAGGGAGGGTTGCAGTTTGGAGTCTGGGCAGGATGTCAAAATGAAAACATGAATCAGAAACAGTCTCTCTTCCCTCAACATGAAGTCACACTTAAGAGAGGTATCTGTGCCCAGAAATGTTTCAGTGAAGCTGCATATTGGCAAGCAGTTGTGGTGACACTGGGTAACATAAGTGTGATTTTCACTGTGACTGTGGAGCAACGTAATCGTCAACAATAATAATATATCGTATCGTCTAAAATTGCTGCATTAACAGGTACTGAATTCTTCATAACACAGTATAACATGGGTTTGACCATAGATGATACCTGTAATTACACATGAACAAATCATACAGTGTGTCAGAGCATTTACTAACTGTTCAAACACACATACAGATAATAAGCAAGCGAGTTTAACGACGTTCAAAAATGTGTCCAAAACTATGTAGACATATCATCGGATATATAGGACTGGGTATCGTTTAAAAAATGATGATGTTAGTAGAAATACCAGTACCCTTATGCGGGATTTATACTTCTGCATTAAATCAACACCATACCTACAGCATAAGCTCTGCGTCGACATAGAGCCTACACTGTAGCCTGACGTGTTTAGTATATGGCAGTTGTTTTGTCAATGAACCTTATGAGTTAATGTCTGCTAGCCGCTAGGCTAATTTATACAATGTAAAATGCCAATAACATTAGCATGTTGTATTTGTGGGGAAAATGTGTCCAGCAAAAGACAATTGTTTTGTCTGTGAATGCTGCGAGTTATTGTGAAGCTAAATTTGTGTACTTGTGTTTGAAATTGTCATTATTAAGTCATATTTAATGTGTGTTTAATGTGTGTTTTGGGTGTGTTTCAAACCAACTAAACGTTACAGCACTTCACAGAAACTCCGCTGCCGACTAGTGTTTTGGAGGTGTAACTGCAGAGTGATACAGACACACCACGGCACAAGTATAAATGCTCATAATGGCGTTGCCCATGTGCATTGGCTACAGTGTAGGCTCTGCATAGAGCTGACACACAAGTATAGGTCATAAACTCCGCCCCCTCCATGTGATCGGATGGCACATGGACCAAACTATAAAGATAAAAGTACATGTCAAATGTTTTTGCACCATGTGAACTGCTGTTGTCTCTGCAACAAATGCAAAGCCTGCAAACTTAGAGCAGCCCCGTCAGCCATACTCAAGGTTGTTTAAGTGTACATTTCAATAAAGAATCATCATTCAGCGATAAAATGACAACAATGGCCAGCATGGTACAGAGCAGTACATAATCTCTGTCAGACATGAGGAGACACAATCCAACATCTAAAAATGTGTGGACATTCCCATACCATATGCAAAAATGTGCCAGAAACATGCAGGGTGGAGCATGAAATTTGAGGATTGGCTTTCTTCAGAACTATTTTGCAAGATGAGTGAGTTCTTAAAATAAATTATAATGTATTATCTAATGATTTGGGTTTCTTGAAGTAGTTGATATATTGGACCAGACTCTGTCCAATTTAATACCTGTGTTAATAAATGATAAATGTTTTTCCATGTGATGTTAATTGGCATCGGTTTAAGAGTTACCAGCATGGAGTTTAATTTGGAGACCAGACCTCGAGTGCCCACACCTGCGTATATTAACTATGTAATAGACCCACGGGATCATAAGCACATGAAGCAGATTGGATCTGCAAAAAGCACTCCCTTTCATTTGATTCACTGTTAATGTAAAAATGTTAAATGTAAAATAATGAATCAGTGCCTTTGTGTTTTCTGCAGGTGTTATCAGTAACTGGACAAATGAGACTCGTATCCCTCCCTGCACCATCTACCAGGCCTTCCAGTACTTCCTGGACATCACCACCCCACCGAGTCCTGTGCTGCTGCAGCAGTTTGCTGCTCTTGCAACCAATGAAAAACAGAAAAAGAAACTAGAGATCCTAAGTAAGGTAAATTCACTTAGCGTTCGGTGTTACCCATAACACTGACCTTTAGAATTATTGAGCTGCTGCTGCACTCAGTGCTTAGCTCAGTTCGTGACCAGACACATAAGGGATTTGCCATGTACTGTACTGTATGTGCGTAGGCTATCCAAAAATACGCCCTCTGCTTTTCTATTTTACAGCCAAATATGTACACTTTGTATTAGAACACTTTTTGAGGCACACTTCTATAAAAAGTCGCATGTGTTTAAGGTACAACAGTAACCAACACATTCATCATGTTTGCCATCAAAATATGGGAGATATGTCTGAAAGCCGATTTGATGCACTGACGGAAATATGTACGTACAGCAGGGGTGAGCTGGCGCCAAATTAAAGCCGCTGATCGTTCTAACCTGGAGCCATTCCCCCTTGCAGTGCCTCCCACAATTCACTCTCCATTTTTGTCAATGTGTGGAAAAGGCTGGCTGAGGCCAAGCAGTGACTCATGCTCATACATCGAATCATTGTCACCAAAGCAAAAGGAAAAGATGGAAGGCTTCTGAATTCAGGAGGAGAAACAGTACAGTAGAATCAGCACTGCAGATCATTTTTATTTTTAAATGCCCTAAATATCAAGCTGATTCCAGGACTAAAGCAGGAGTTTCTCCAAGTATCTTTTCTTCTCATATAAAGCATTTGAGGAAAGTTAAGCTGTCATGTTTGTTTATTATTGTTTTGCATTAAAGAAGGAACTGATGAAAAGGATAGAGTACAGATTCAACATTGCAGCAGTTAACATGTGATTATGTTTAGGTTATTGTTAGAAAAAGATCATGTTTTGGTTTGAGATACTCAATATTGGTGGCACAACCAGGGCTGGAAATGCCGCCAATGTCTTGGCAAAGAATAGTCCATTTTGGTGGCATAGTTGCCACTGCAAATACCACTGATGTGTCTGGCTAGAAAAAAAACTTGGTTTTGGTGGCACAATTGCAGCTGAAAATGCCACCAATGTCTTGCTAAAAAGCCCTGTTTTGGTAGCCCAGTCCCCTCTGGAAATGCTGCAGATTTTTTGCTCAAAAACACCCAGTTTTGATGGTACAATCAGGGCTGAAAATACCACTAATTTCTCAGTGAAAAACAGATGATGTGGTGGCACCATTGCCACTCCAAATACCATTGGTGTCTTGCTAAAATAAACAGTTTTGGTCACCCAATTGTTGCTGAAAATATGGCCAATGTCTTGCCAAATCAAACTTGGTGTTGGTGGCACAGTTGCCGCTGGAAATCCCGGAGATGCCTTGCAAAAAAACACCCCATTTTGGTGGCACAATTGCAGCTGGAAATGCACCCAATATCTTGCTTAAAACCCCTGTTTTGGTAGCCCAATGGCCTCTGGAAATGCTGCAGATGTCTTGCTAACAAACACCCCATTTTGGTGGCACAATTGCAGCTGGAAATGCTGCAGATGTTTTGCTATCAAAGACCCAGGTTTGGCAGTACCATCAGGGCTGAAAATGCTGTCAATGTCTTGGTAAAAAAACGCCGTTTTTTGTGGCCCAATTGTCCGTTGAAATACTGCCAGTGTCTTACCAACAAAAAAAAAACACTTGGTGTGGCACAATTGTAGCTGGAAATACCCCCAATGTCTTGCAAAAAAGCCCCGTTTTTGGTAGCCCAGTCACCTCTGGAAATGCTGCAGATGTCATTTTGGTGGCACACTTGCTCCTAGAAATGCACCCAAAAAAAAGCCAATTTTCTTGGCACAATTGCGGCTAGAAATGCAGTGGTCTGCAGATTGGCAACCATCTTGCTTATGTGTCAAAGTCAGCCCATACACTTGTTATCAGACCTACGTCACGTTTGAAACACTGTTGAACACGTATGAACACAAATGACATGTACAAAAGTAACGCATCTATTGTTTGCAGAAACGTACAATGCCAGCATCTCTCTTCTGCTGACTGGGCTGCTTAAATAAACAAACTATACCAGCCCCCAAATCCCACAACCCCATCTGCGTATCAAGGTTGAAAAACCCAAGCCAAAATGAACTAGTGCTGTCAGAATTTTGCTAATTGTGCATACAGGGCTTCATACAGTTCTTCAGGCTCAGAATGGGACCACACAAGGCTTCTTAATAGGCGCTGTGTCGCTCATTAGCAGCTTGAGAACAAAGGAAATGTTGGGGACATATCAAAGGTTTTCAGCCTAGTGGCAGTGCTCTGAATTCATCACATCCAAATGTCAGTGATGACACACAAAAACAGTTGGGCAGTGAATTGTGAATGGCTCTGCTTGTGGCTGCCTCCCGCTCTCGAGTCATAAATGTTTACAGATCTAAAAGAGGAAACCATCCTCCACTTTATTTTTGTCATCATGGCAGCTGCTTTGTTTGCTTAAAGGTATACTCTGCAGGGTTTTCCACTGATGACCAACTAGGAGGGTGTGACAGAGTATATTTATCTGCAGAGACCCAACAATTTAACTACTTCTCAAAACATAAAATACATCTTACAAAGATCCAAATGTATTTATATCCCACCCTGTCTTTCTCCGTGACATCATGACATCGCAGGGCTTGCAGGAGTACGAGGAGTGGAAGTGGTACAACAATCCGACACTGGTGGAGGTGCTGGAGGAATTCCCCTCCATCCAGATGCCCTCCACTCTGCTGCTCACCCAGCTGCCCCTGCTGCAGCCTCGCTACTACTCCATCAGCTCCTCTCCAGACATGCACCCAGGAGAGATCCACCTCACTGTCGCTGTGGTCTCTTACCGCGCCAGAGGTAAGAACCTACTACTCATCTGGGGCTCTTTTTTAGCATTAGCTAATGCCTCACCGAGGATTTTAAAGCTGTGTGGGTGTAGTTGCAGGTGGTATTTTCTGTAGACTGGGAGGATGAACTTTAATGCTCCTTTGAGGCTTTTGAGAGTTTGAAATTGGTCTCTCTTTTCCCTGGCATTTCATATGGCCAATTTCTTGACATTTCAATAAAAAAAATACACTTAATCATACCCTGCAGTTTCTAGTAAACTGTATTTATCAGCAAGTTACTGCTCGAAAAAGTGCATATTCTGTATATATTTATATATATATATATATATATATATATATATATATATATATTGCTTCAGTTTAGTTTATGCTACAGATAAAAGGCACTGTGCTGTGGCTCCTTCAAGGTTGCTGCAAAGACTCGAAAAGTCAAATGACTCAGCCTCTCTGAGAACCCTCCGATGGCTGAAAGAAAATTGATTGGAAGTTATCTTGGAAAGCCAGTCTGCTTCACAGGGGCAACCAGACCACGACTGTAATTACAAAAAAACTTAGATTTAGAAACACCTCGGGAAGATTCTATATCTGCAAACAGATTCTATTTAGAGATATGAACACTAACACAAATAAGATAAAACACTGCGGGTATACCCTAAAACACCTAAGCTACTCAGGTTTCAGTTAGTGTTAGTGCATAGTATATCACAAAGCTCTTATAGCTTCAGCTTTGCAATTAGCATCTATACTCCCAGCCTGTCAAGTAGTCAGCAAACATTCCCAGATGCTAACGCTGCTATTTTCTCTCGCACGTGTAATGTGTACTTGTGCAAACATATTACTATGATTGTAAAGGCAACGGTTGAATTACTGTAATTTCCCTTTAGAGAGGGAGAGAAAGAGGGAGAGAACAGGCCTTGGAAAACGTGTTAGGGACGCTCTTCTCCTGTTTGTGCACTTAAAGAGAGTGGGAGGTGAAGAGAAAAAAGGTAAAGTGCTTGCCTTGTAATAATCCTCCCTTTCAGATGGATCGGGGCCTGTCCACCACGGAGTGTGTTCATCGTGGCTCAACAGGATAGAGAAGGGGGAGATGGTGCCGTGCTTCGTCCGAAGGTACAAATCACAATGTCTTCTCGAAGAAGAACTTTGTTGAATATCAGTATTGTGGCATGTTTAAAGAAAAGTTTGATATAATGGGGAAATCAGCCAATCTGCATTCTTGCTGAAGATGGATACCACTCTCATGTCCACATGTTACATATGAAGCTACCACCACCAGCTGGCTAATTTAGTGTAGCCCAAAAAATGGAAACGGGGACACAGCTTGTCTGGCTCCAAAAAAATCCTCCTACCAGCACATCTGTGTAAAAATGACAATTTTTATTAGGGGTCATGTGCTGGATTATTTTTTGGTCAGGACCAGTAACTTCCCAAAGTCTGGTTGCCAACTATTGAATAGCCCAGCACATAACCCCCTGTAAAACAGCGATTTGTCGTTTTTACACTAAACATATGATTAATAAGCTTCAGAGGCGGCAGTTTTTTGTTGTTGTTGTTGTTATTTTTTTCTGTTCCACAGAGCCAGGGCAGCTGTTTTCAGTGAGTTAATTAGCCATCAAGTGGTGATAGCATCATACTTAGCATAGAGACATGAGAGTGGGGATGTCAAGATTCTTCAGATCAATGATTTGATTCAGTTTTATCTTGATTTGTAAAGATCAACAGATCATTTTATGCCCTGACAACTGTCATTTACATTTTTGCATTATCTTGAAAAAGAAAAAGGTATCAAGTGTGATGTAACCTCCATATTTATTCAACATGTAGCTCACTAAGGCCATATGGTCACATTTGATAATTTATTTTAAATGTAATAACAATAACTTAGGCAGCACGGTGCTGCAGTGGCTAGCATTGTCGCTTAAAGGGAAATTTCGGTTAATTTCAACCTGTCTCCTATCGTCCTAAATTTGTTTCAAGTGACTAGTGACATAAAAATAATAGTTAGCATGTTAGCCGTTAGCCTAGATACAGCCGGGGCGCATAGTAGTGTCAGACCTGGTAAAACGTAAGTGAATGGGCAACCTTCAAGTGCAAAGTTAGTCCACTAAACAAGCTTTTTTTCCACAAAGANNATTATTCTATAAATCTTTCATAAAATAAATGAATGAACTTTTCAGGCTACTGTCCGGTTCTGCCTTCCTGCTGTTGCTGCTTGTTCTCGCAAGATTTTGGCCGCACTTTGGAAAGCAGAGCTAAATGGTAAACAAACATGGCACCACACCGGTAAGATAAGACAACACGTTTACATGTCGTTTTCTATATGTTCTCTGACATTTATCCTAACGATATGAGGCGGTCTTTGTGGAAAAAAAGCTTGTTTAGTGGACTAACTTTGCACTTGAAGTGTGCCCATTCACTTACGTTTTCACAGGTCTGACGCTACTATGCGCCCCGGCTGTATCTAGGCTAACGGCTAACATGCTAACTATTATTTTTATGTCACTGGTCACTTGAAACAAATTTAGGAAGATAGGAGACAGTTTGAAATTAACCGAAATTTCCCTTTAACATCAAGAGGGTCCCTGGTTCGAACCCAAGATGGGTTCCCAAAGTCCAATCAAGAGGGTCCCTGGTTCGAACCCAAGATGGGTTCCCAAAGTCCAAGGACATGCAGGTTAATTGGTGACTCTAAATTGTCCATAGGTGTGAATGTGAGTGTGAATGGTTGTCTGTCTCTATGTGTCAGCCCTGTGATAGGCTGACAATAACTGATGGGTTGGCCAATGTGTTCCCCGTGTCCACACAGACTATTTACCACTGTTCAAACATGATTGGTCCATACTTCTCGGACTACAAACAGACAACAGAATGTTTCTAATACCCAAATCTTGTCCTGTAGCCCTGCAGATTATGCGTACATATACAGATATCTGTTTATAACGATTACCGTAATGGTGACTTCAGCAAAGCAGGAAAATTTTCAGGTTCTATTATTTTTTTCCATCATTTCTGACTGACAGTGGTCATGATGTCTGAAAAAATGCAGCAAATGCACACGTCTCATCCAACTCTTGGCAAGAAAGCAAATAACCGAATTTCCCATAATATCAAACTATTCCTGTAAGTGAGTTTCAAAAGCTTTGTGGTCACGTTTGGGACATTTCACCTAATTTATTTATTCTTGTCTGTTACTTTAGTGCACCATCATTCCAACTTCCCAAAGACAACCAAGTACCTTGTATCCTGGTTGGTCCAGGAACAGGTATCGCCCCATTCAGAAGCTTCTGGCAACAGAGACTGTATGACCTTGAACACAACGGTTGGTTTCTTTCTCGTTCCTTTGGGATGTATTTATTACAAAAGGCTTTACAGTGGATTTTCACTGCACATGCACCTGCAGACAGAATCTTCGATTTCATGTCTGATTATAAGAATATCCAGGACGAGCTACTAAATTTACTCTTCGTGTTAAGATGCTGTCATATTCACCTCTGGGTAATAATGGAATTCAGATTAAATCCCTGTCAGAGATTTAGATAAGACACAAAACAGCAGAATTTCAGCCTTCAGAGCAACAAAGTAACCTTCCTTGTCACCTTTTAGGAATTGAGTCGTACCCCATGATCCTGGTGTTTGGTTGTCGGCAGTCTGAGATGGACCACATCTACAAAGAGGAGACCATCCAGGCCAAGAACAAAGAAGCGTTCAAGGAGCTCTACACGGCCTATTCCAGAGAACCCGGCAAACCAAAGGTACAAGTGCTAAACCGTCTTGTGCTGTGGATGAGTCAGCTTGTCACAAATCTCTTTTGGACTGCTGTGTGGGTTTGAAACATAATCACAGAGTAGCAAAACGGCAGAATAAAAACTGCTGTGGTTATATTCTGGGGTAAGCTCACGCCAGCTGACATCATCTGTTTCCAAGTGACAATTTTTTTGCCTCCACGCCGGCGACTGCTATTCCCAGAGGCAATATGTTTTCGGTTTGTCCGTCTGTCCCGTTCTTGTGAATGTGATATCTCAAGAACAACTTCAGGAAATTTCTTCAAATTTGGCAGAAAACGCCTACTTGGACTTAATGATGAACTGATTACATTTTGGTGCTCATGGGTCAAAGGCCAAGGTCACCTCATCGGTTTCCATCTTGTGAATGCCATATCTCAAGACCTTGAGGTCATTTCATTAGATTTGGCACAAACGTCCACTTACACTCAACAATGAACTGTTTAGAATTTGGTGGTCAAAAGTCACTGTGACCTCACATCTGTCTCATTTTTGTAAACATGATATCTCAAGAAGGCTGTGTGGGAAATTCCTCAAATATGGCACAAACATCCACTGGGACTCAAGAATAAACTGATTAGAATGTGATGGTTGAAGGTCAAGGTCACTGTGACCTCACAAAACATGTTTATGGCCAACTCAAGAATTCATGCACATTATGACAAACTTTCACACAATTGTCTAATATAATGATGAAGCAATGACATTAGCCATTCTGCAATGCCAGGGATTAGCACACCCAGGGCCCTGCCCCTGCCTGCTGCCCAGCACACAATGCACCAGACCCTGAATCCTGTCCCTGTGGGTGGTGGGCCCACAGGGTGACACTCCATGTTATCTATTCAGCCTGAGCCCGGCCAGACCCCATGACCCAAGGTCCGGCCACCAGACACTCACTGGTGAGCCCCATCGCGTTGAAAGGGGTCAGTTGATGTGGTTCGGGCATCTGATCAGGATGCTTCCTGGGCGCCTCCTGTTAGAGGTGTTCCAGGCACATCCCACTGGTAGGAGGCCCCGGGGCAGACCCAGAACACACTGGAGGGATTAGATCTCTCCTCTGGCCTGGGAATGCCTTGGGGTCCCCCAGGAGGAGCTGGAAATTGTTGCCAGGGAGAGGGAAGTCTGGGATGCTTTGCTTGGTCTGCTGCCCCACTGACCTGGCCCCGGATAAGCGGATGGATGGATGGATGGATGGATGGATGGATGGATGGATGGATGGATGGCAATGACATTATATATCCAAAAAGTCAAAGGTCAACTTCACTGTGGCATCATAATGTTCTTTTCTGGCCATTGTTCAATGACATATCTCAGGAACAAAAGAGGAGACATTTGGTCTTACTAAATGGGTGTCTGCTAAAATGAATAGTGTTTGGGTTTTTTGCTGTCCTCGAAGTCCTCTTTATACTCAGATAATGAAGATCATTGCTACAAGGATAGACAGCAAATGAAGCAGACACATACAAATAAAATATAGAAAGAAATTTCCATACATATCCATCAGGTTTTCAGCTTGCAGTTTTCAAATTCTACTTCATTTTCTTTTATTCCTTACCTGTCAGAGGTTTCCTGACTGTTTTTCACATTGTTTCCTTTCCTACTTTTCTCAGACTTGACTTTTTCATGCACACTCATCATTCCTCCTCTGCCGCTCTGTCAGAAATATGTACAGGATGTACTGCGCGAGCAGCTGTCAGAGACGGTGTACCAGTGCCTGAAGGAGGAGGGAGGACACATCTACGTGTGTGGGGATGTTACAATGGCTGGAGATGTTCTCAAGACTGTCCAGCAAATCATCAAGCAGCAGGCCAACATGACCCTGGAGGACGCTGGCTTCTTCATCAGCAAGCTGCGGGTGAGGGAGAGGGAAACAGTGCAGCTCACTGTGCAACATCGTGACTGTGATGTTCACTTTTAAAACCCACTGAACAGCTTGGAGTGATAGTAGTGTCAGGGAAGAGAGCGTTACGATTTTGAAACCTAGATGAGCTGTGAAAATTGTGAACAGGAAGTGCTCTCCACCATCGCAGAGGTGCCCTTGAGCAATGCAATCAACATCCAGTTGAACAGGCGAGGTTCTACAGGGCAGCTTCTTTGCGTGAATGTATGTAATCGAGTGCTAAGCATGACGCTGAAAAACAGAGGGCGTGTTGAGTCAGAACTTTCTGTGAAATTGAAGGTTAAAAACACCCCCACTGGCTTGTTTTCATTTGTGAACTCAAGGGTAAAAAGGCTATAAATAGAAGAGTGACACATGTCACCAAGCCCACGATTAGCTCACTTACCTGTGTGGAATACAAATGAACTAAGGAGCTGTTTTTCAGTACTGTTCAGTGAATTGGTCAAATGCAATAACTGCAGGCATGTAAACACAGTCAGGATGCCTCTGTTCATCTACAGATGTTTAATCAGTTAATAAGTCTCATTATTCTATAGTGGTATAGTTAGAGTAGACGAGCAAAATGTAAAATACACAAACCAAAAGCATGTGTCTAAAAAGGAACTCCAAAGATAAAAAGTTTTTATCCTTTTCAGCATGTCCATATGTTTTTAATGCTACGAGACGGATTCAGACAACCAGGGTTTCATACATAACATCTAAGAAACCAATCATGTCAACTTGCAAGCCAGGTGGAAGCACACCAAACTTGGAAGCCAATTTGACATTGCGGCATAACCCTGTAACTACAGCTTACAGGTCTTTCACATGATGCCATGGGGCCCAAAATGACCTAGGACTCATAGCCTTACATTAGGAAAAAGTCGTTATCACTATCAAGATTTGATCCATTCAGTCCGATAACATTTCAAAAGTCTAGAGCTGCACACATAAATCATTTTATCCCCGTTCAAGTTGGCAGTGGGTTTAACCGGATGATAGAGACTCAGCAGGTCTGTAATCTCTAGTACGCCTGCTCTAGGGGCCCAATGATGCAGAGGACCTATGTAATTTTACACCTAATTAGTTGCACTTTTTTGGCTTGGTGCACAAAGCCAACTTTTGTAGGAACGTTCGTAGAAATGAACGGGGCCCCGCCTCCAATGCTGTATCATCTTCTCTTTATACATCCATGGTGTAGCTATGTATTGGTATGTTGCGAGCTATGTTTCACTATTTCCAAAACGATGGCAGCGATGTGTTTGTATAATTACATAATAATAATAATGTGACAATGTGAATAAACTGTAGCATCGTGGATTCACAACCACTAATGCTGTGTCAGCCAGTGCCTATGACAAGCTAACAAGCTAACAAGCTAACAAACCACATAAATAAAAGATGGTAACTACACTTATCATTCTGACACACCAACTAGTTACCAATTTTGGTGCACAACTCCTCGTCTCAGTCTATGTCTGACTGAGGCTCAAACATGTATGGCTGAATCTCTCCAATGTTTCCTCTAGCTAATGCTAGCCATCTTGATGTGCACTGCTATTTCACTGATCAACTTAGTGGGTGGGGCAAAGGCTAGATCCAGAATTTCTCGATGAGGGAGAAAGAGGAGATCTGCTTCCAGCCCCTTTTCAGAGTGTCATTTCATATTTAAAACAGTGACTGGAGCAGGACTTTTCACCATATACAAAACAACATCCATCTCTTATTTTTGTTCCCTTCTCTCTCTACTTTCACCTTCCCATTGTATCCAGGATGAGAACCGCTACCATGAGGACATCTTTGGTGTCACCCTGCGCACCTATGAGGTCACCAACCGGCTTCGTTCAGAGTCCATTGCCTACATTGAGGAGAGCAAAAAGGACTCGGATGAGTAAGTGGTTTGTGTCTTCAAATTTTCTGCATATTCCATAGAAGGTCTTTGCCTAATGGCAGACTGAGGTTCTAAAAGCACAATCCCTTTTATATGAAGCAGATCTGTGCCTAGTTATTTTCATGGCAGTATTATTAGATTAAGAGATATCTTGCGTGTTAACATTATGGCTCTTGCATGGCACAAAGGCCAACCACAGTAAATTTCATACCAACCTGCCCAGCAGATTTTGACATTTCTTGCAGACAAACATATTTTGCATGATGGTGTTGAAGGTCAGGAAACCAGAAACAGCTTTCTGTTAAACTTCCTCCATTAGTTCTTGAAACACTGACATGAAATGTTAGTCGAGAGATACATTTTATAGGATGGTGGTGTTAAACAGAATCCACAGAGCCACCATCATTAGTAGGAATCATCCTCTTGGAACCATTCAAAGAGCACTTCATCGAGTTAATGTTGCACTCCTACGACATTGTCAAACTCACGATGGAGACTTAGAAATTAAGTATCAGAAACAATGCAGCAGAGCCAGCAGAGCCAGAGTGACATCTTTTTTATTCCATGCATCTTCCTTGTCAAAAATTGTTGCATCATTACCCACAATGTAACTTGAACGCTGACAGTTCAGTGGGAGATCTGCGTCTGTTAGGCCCTCCAGATGTTTCCAACTCATTGTTACATCTGGCTCGCTTTCTTTTTTTTCCATTTTCCTCCAGTCCTTTGTTTCGGAGCAGTTGTGTAAATTTGTTGGACGGCTGCAAAATCAGAGCTTGAAGATTAACTCTTTATTTCACATTTAGCATTTAGCCTTAACATTTAACTAGGGCTGGGTGATATGAAGGAAATTAAGTGTCACTTTATTTTTGACCAAATACCTCAATATCAATATTACAGCAATATTCGGTTGACTGTTGGTGTTTCACAGAATATTTTCACAATGAGATTTTTGATAATCATCATTAATTTAGTTAGCAGGGATGGGCAGGGTTTAAGTCAGAAGTGGGCGTGGTTTAAATCTGAAATGGGTGAGGCCCTGAGTTAATATTTTAAACCTGATCAGAACAATCTCAGAATTGAGCTTCGGATCATTTTTTATCACAGGAACAAGAGATTAACACCTCGTTTCCACTTACGAATGTGACCGGTGTCCGTAGATCCATAAATATATGGATGATGCCTCTAGTGTCCAACACAAAGAAGTGCATTTTGTTATGGGTGGTTAGAAACCTGATAGAAACTGCTTGTAGCCATTGGGGGAGACGCTAATTTTGTAAATTGTTTAGCCATCCAGTAGTTTGGAATCTGACTGTATATTATGTATAACCATATTTTAATAGAATAACATTACTCAGATTCACAATGTGTTAAGTCTAGATAAACAAGCGAGGTAGCAGCCTGTTAGCCAAGCTAGCACACTGTCATACAGTCTCGAAATCCACTGCAAAAGTTCAATTTGTTTAACGTACTCAAGGCAAATTCCAGACCGAAATATTACAGAGGGGAGGAGTCCATTCGTTCCCATAGGAATGACTTACGGTTGCCTCGTCTCCGTACACATACGAAACGAGATGTAAAAGAGCTACCCGAATGAGAATTTTCCATCATCATGAGTACAGATATAGACACGTTACTTGGATTATATGGTACTCATAAAAATTACATTATCTGCCCGGTACTCATTTCATCCGGGTACTTGGGTCATTCCTAGTGGATATAATGACTAAGTGGGTAAAGGTGAACAATAGAATAACTAGAAGAGTCTGGTTAGTTCAGGAAATTACATCGTTTTACTAAAATGCAGCTTTTAAAACCAGTAAAAGACACCACTTATATTATAATATCCAAAATCTAATACAATATCTAGTTCCATATCCTGATATCAATATACTGATATATTGCCCACCGCTGCTACTTCTCATTATCATAGACAATATAACATTGATTATCAGGCACGGTCTGCTTTGTCACCACCATTTTAGTTCATTTTTAGAAACCCTTGTACTTATCGTACTCCTATTATTACTCTATTAGGCACTGGTTTTGCTTTAGCTCCTAGAAATCACTTCCTGTCTTTTATATTTGTATATTTTGCCAGATATTTAATACTGTATTGTTTTTAAAACTGGGCCCATGAACCCTGACCCCGGGAACCCAGTGGCTGTTGCTGGTTGTGAACATTAAAATGTTGTTACCATAATCTGGAGCATTCTCTTGTACAATAAATAAAGTTCTATTGAATTGAATTGAATACGTTTAACTGTGCAACATTAATATTTTGGTTAAAGATGTCTTTGTTCTCTGGTCCAGTTCTTTTATGGGCTTCAAATTTTGATTTTATTTATTTAAATAGGATTGTCTGTCTTTGTAACAGTAGTTTTAAGATTTCAGATGTGAATAAAGTCCCTTGCTGAGTATTCAAACAGCAGCCCGGCCAGTCGCTGCCTGTTAATTAGAGTTTGAGACCTCAGGCATAGAACCTTTCAAGTAGCTATACTTGCCTTTAGCTAATTTTGTAAGCCATTTAGGTAACCTGCTGACTCAGAGTCATGGATCACATTTCTGTTTGAAAAAAAAAAATTGAACCTCATTCACCAAATGAAACCAGAAAATAACACACATTCATTTATCCCTCCCTTCATTCATACATAATTGTATTCCCTCCTTCGTGCATTGACTGCAAGTCTATTTTCCTCTGATTCCAGGAGGTATGGTAATGTCTAGTGTGTGCACGCAACACATAAAACCAGGATCATTCACTTGACTTGTCTGCAACGCCACTGAACTGCGTGGGATGCTTGTGATCTGTCATGTGTTTTCTTATTTATTCATCTTCTTTGCCACTCAGATTTGCCAGCTAGTTAGCTCATATTTTAGAAAGAAGTGTTTTGGCACAGCCCCGTTTAGATTTATCTCAGCCAGTGAGATTACAATTGTATAAGTAGTCCAACTCTAATCTGCAACCTGTAGTTGTTGGTGACGCCGATGTGTTATCACCCCTTGTTTCAGATGAAAACACAGCCCGTAACCATGGAAACCCGCGGAGAAGGGCCTTTAAACTAACAGGATTAGAGTGAAAGCGAGTGGGTCTGTTCCATATCTGTTTTTGTTTCCGTCGTCATTTGTGCACATTCAAGATTAGACACTTCATATACCCTTGCCATGAGAGCCAAACAAGGGCCCTACATATTCACTATGGCTCATTAAGCACCAACATAATGCATCACAGACGATGGCTCCTGTGTGGATTGTCACTTGAATTTCACATTTAGCCATCAAAGCCGCTGTTCGCTGGATGAGTAATGACTGTAACATCTCTTTTTCCATGTCTCTGTTGCTCTCTCTGTCTGTCTTTCTGTCTCTCCTGCTGTCCTCCCTCTCTTAGGGTTTTCTGCTCGTAGGTCTGTGAATCGGGGGCTTTCTGACAACAACCAGTCTGGAGGACACAGCAACGCTGGTTAAAAAAATACTGTGCCAATTTTTGTACTGTAAAAAAAAAAAGATGGGTTTCTTTCTTCTTCTTTTTTTATACCACTTTAATGTTTCTGTTGGGCTCTGCAATTTTGTCTGTAGCAAGTTGGAAATGTTCTGTTCTCTGAGAATCTGTTTTGCTCGTTGATGATACTTCCAAAAATTATAAATTGATCATTTTTGATTCATAATGTGTGCACCTAGTGTAATGACCTGCCTCATTGTGAATGCATGACCAAGACAAGAATATACTCAAGAAATATAATATACTCTGTGTTGTTGTTACAGTTAAAAGGCTTTTATTGAGGTTTTATATTTATGAGGAAACGTGTGGCATTGATAACAAACTCACAGACACTTCTGAAGTATGAATTAAGTCGACTTTATGTTTCAGGAAAGATTCAGGGCTGGTTAAATCTACTTAGGCTGTTTTTTTGTTTTGTTTTTATCAAAGGCTGTAGTTTCAGGAGAAGTTCAAAAGGGCAGAGATAACTGAAAGATGTACAGGCATGCAGATAGAAAAACTGAGAGATGGATTTTATTTTTGTGAGCAAATTTGTCGTGTTGACAGGTCGCCCTGAATTATGAAAACAGCGATTTTGTCACAGCCTCGACTAACATATTATCTAGCTCTTCACTGGCAGTCCATCAAAATGCATCAGCCTCCGTGCCAGCTCTCTTTTTAGTGGCCTGTCCATTCTCTCCCTAACACCATAATGTTATGTGTCCCAGCTGGTGCTTGCACAACCCACAGCAGCTGCATAGGAATGTGCAGAGCAGCCACTAAAAAAGCAGTTTGAACCAGTGCTTATTAAGATGAACTCTAATTAATGGAAAATAAAATATTCTGTTAACTTTTTCTTAGATTTTAAAATATCTAACTATTGATGTGTTGACTATGATAACAGAAAACTCATATGTTAAATCATAAAATCATGGTGGAGGGACCTTGTTTTGAAAAATTATTTTTTTTAACTGTGGATATTTATTCAAAGCTTTTATCAGTAGTTATAAATTAAAGGGATTTTTTTGGGGGGGGGGGGGGTATGTTCAATCTCTGAAAAGAGAAAATTTTGATACCACCCTCATGTCTGTACGGTAAATATAAAGCTACAGCCAGCAGCCAGTTAGCAGGCGTCCAGACTGAAAGAGCCCTGTGTTAAAACAATGCAAGAGGTTGCGTTGATGGGGGCGTGTTGTTTCATGTAGCGGTGAGACATGAAATACCATCCAGGATGTCCAGTTTGAGTAACAGAGCCGTGAATCTGAAGGAAATAAACGCAAAACTACTACGTTTATAATACTATGAGATAGGGTTTAACAACTCTGGGAAGTTGTCTTATGTTATAATTTGTCAAGATGAAGTGTTGCATTCAAAGACTGCAAAAAAGAAGTGAACGTAGCCACTATGACGCCACCCATTGGTTTGTGGGCTACTGTTCGGAAGTGTCATCTTAGTTTGTTGGAGCTAGAGGTGACCATATTTGGATGAGAGGGTGGGGCTGCGGAGGAGTGAGGAGTGGATTTGACTAAGAACCCGAGGAAACTCTGTATGCCCACCCAGTCCAGTAACCTGACTGCGCCTGGCTCCCGGCTACACCATGCAGAAGTCACTGAGTTACCATCTAGGGCTAGCTAGCTAGCTTGGTTAGCAAGGTGCATCTGTAGTTCATGTTAACTGTGATGTATATATACTGTATAGCACTTTTCTGGTCTCCAATCAAAGCGCTTTTACACTACATGTCACATTCACAAACACTCACACACTGATGGAGCAGCCATTGAGAGCAATTTGGGGTTCAGTATCTCGCCCAAGGATACTTGACATGCAGACTGGAGGAGCTGGTGCTCAAACTGCCGATCTTCTGATTGGTGGACGACCCACTCTACCTTCTGAGTCATAGCCGCCCCAGCTGAACACCTAACAACTGCTTAACCTGTTAGGGGCCGTGCTTGGTGCTGGAGCCTATCCCAGCTGACATTGTGCGAGAGGTAGTGTACACCCTGGACAGGTCGTCAGACTATCACAGGGCTGACACATAGAGACAGACAACCATTCATGCTCACATTCACACCTACGGACAATTTAGAGTCACCAATTCCTTCTGAGCCAAAGCCCTGCCAACACCTAACAAGACATTTTTAGACGACAAACATGTCACTTTCATAAATTTGAAAACACTGACAACACCCCAAAGTAGTTTACGCCTCTATCCTGATTGCCAGGTCACCGTGGTAGTGACTTGTCAACACAAGCTAGCATCGCACTAAAGCATACCCTGCTTAATCATTTATTTTACTCTAAATGGGACCATAATTCACCTAATGAACATCAGGTTGTATTTAAAGAATACTTAAGAGTAGCAACTAAGACCAAAGTGTTTACTGAGGTAATAAATCAAATGAGAAGTTTGGTCATTTTTACAGAGACCTCTGTACAATCCGAGTTGTTTTTGCAGCCAGTGGAGTCGCCCCCAGCTGGCCATTAGAAAGAATGCAGCTTTAGAGCACTTTGCATTGGCTTCACTTTTCATTACAGTCTGTGGTTGCGTTGCAGCAAAAGTAAAGCCTGGTTCAACTTTTTGGGCGACCCTGCATATTTTTGCCCAAAACATTGCGTTGGCCCCTTGGCTGTCACTGGACAGGCTCCATTGGAATGAATAAGAGTGCTATGTTTTTAAATGCAGGGCTAAAGTCAGTCTGAATGCAGCCTTCGCTTAGCATAACAACTGTGGCTCAGGAAGTAGAGCAGGTTGTATGTGGTTTGATCTCGGCTCCTTCAGTTCGCATGTTGAGGTGACCTTGGGCAACATACTTAACCCCAAATTTTTCCTGATAAGTGTGCCATCAGTGTGTGTGAATGTGGCATGTTGTGTAAAAGTGCTTTGAGTGGTCGGAACAAATCCAAGTCCACTTATCAGCACCTGAAATATTGACACGTTATAATATTTGTTTGTTTAAGCTGTTGAAAAAGACTGTGCTGGATTTTTCTTGGCTGGGAGCAGAAAGTCACTGCTTCTGGCCCCAAATGGTCCGTGTTAATTAGTGAGCTTTATTTCTATTTGTACAAAGCCAAGCTAGCTGTTTCCCCTGTTTCCAGTCCAAGGCTCCTGGCTGTAGCGTCACATTTACTGTACAAACATGACAGCAGTATAGATTTTTTCATCTTACTTTGTCAAACAATTCCTTTAAGTGACACATCTCTGTAACAAAACCTTGTTAAGTAATGCAAAAAGATGTCTTTTATCACCCCGTGCTGCCCAGATCATTTCTGACAGCTATCGAGCTTTTAAAATTGGCATTTATCAGCATCATTACTCCTCTGCCTCTTGCCTTACATTAACTCTCTGCCTCTGCCTACATGCAGCACATTCATTCTTTCTTTTGTCTCTCTGCATGATTGTGCACAACCCTACGGCTCATACGCCACCCTTTCACTGTGACCTGACACCTGCTCAGTAGCATCAGCATGCATGAGTGTGTGCGCGCATGTGTGTGTGTGTGTGTGTGTGTGTGTGCCATAGAAACCATCCTACTGTAAGTGTGTGCATCTCTATACGAGTGGGTGTAAACCATGCATGTGCTCAAGTGTACGTTGTTACATGGTTATTCTGCTTGTTGCCTGTTACCTTGTCAAACTGGTCAGATTTTAAAATAAGCATGAACTTCTTGTTGTGTGAGTCACACGAGCCTGCAGATCTTACAGATGGTGTTTTGGTAACAGGAAACTGCCCACATGGCTTTAAGTTTCTTGATCTCAGCAGTTCAGTTCTATTGTGATAAGTTCCAGTGAAGTTTTTCATTCAGGGACAAGAGGCAATCACACTGCCGCTGTGGTCATTTGCTGCTTTCCAATGAGTCAGGGTTGTACTTCGAATATATTTGTGCAGGGGCCACGTTGTTTATTGATCACCCTCTCTGCGGTAACCTGTGGCTTTTCTTGTCAGCTTGTTTGTTCCCTTTCTTTGTCTGATTCAAATTAAAGATTACTGTTAGCATGATTAACGGATCTTAATGTGATTTTCAAACGTCCCTCACAGCAGAATATGTTTGGTTCTTTGGGGGTTTGTTTTATTTTCTCGATCAACTGTTTCTACTGCCGGGAGAAAATGGGTGATCCCCAGTGTTCCCCACTGTTGTTCATTCTGGATGAATGTCTCCTCTGTATAATTTGTTTAAAAGGATTTAGTTTAATCGGAATGAGAGCCGTCAAGAAAATGTCTGTGATGTAAAATGTGCAGCAGGAAAACAATTGATACCAGATATAGCTTCTATATATAGCTTCTATAGATATATATTCAAAGACAAAGTATAAAATATAAAGAGTACCACTTTGATCTTTTCTAAGAATGTATTTTGATTATGTAAATGAGCACTATGATTCTGCTTGATTTAAAAAGAACAAAAAAAGGCCTATTCTACGGTGTCTCTCATATCCTTTAGGTATGGGATTAAAACAGCAGCATTAAATCAGTGCATGGTGATCTTCTCTCTCCTGTTCATATTTAAAAAGCTCTGTCTATTTACCAGCACTGTGTCAGTCAGTGAGACTGTATTGTGAGGTTGTCTGGCCTTTCTCGCAGGCCTTGGGATGATAAAACATTCTAGAGGGGGTTTCTTTTTCTGTGTTTGCATATCGCTGCTGCTATGAACAACTCTGATCCAATCAGCCTCTGCTATAATGACCTTTGTTGTGTAATTGATTGAGGATATTCCATTTTAATGCATCAACTGCAAGGACTTTGCATTTACTTACAAATAAAGAGAAACATTTACAGAATATGTC
Source organism: Epinephelus moara (assembly GCF_006386435.1). Taxonomy (NCBI): domain Eukaryota; kingdom Metazoa; phylum Chordata; class Actinopteri; order Perciformes; family Serranidae; genus Epinephelus; species Epinephelus moara. The sequence continues at coordinate 36,286,810 of NC_065513.1, read as the reverse complement.
AACACATTTGCTTGGTTTGTTTTTCTTGTTTATATGAGAAAGAAGCCAGGCTGGAAAGGTTTGTTCCCGCAGTAGGACTTGTTTAAGGTTGGAGCGTTTTAGTTTGAAGGTCAGATTTAGATGTTGATACAGAGTTTTGCCCCTGAAAAACAGAGTCGCCACAAACAAGCCATTTGCTTCCCCTCCCTCCTCTTCCTGCTGCTGTAAGTGCTGGTCATCATGGCTCAGAGAGCCGGCACTCAGAGCACAGAGATGCCTCTCAGCACCATGGAAACGTGTCAACATAACAAGCCATCCAAACTTTACACAAGGGCTCTGATTGGTGGCTATGAGGAAGAGCTCAGCACTTGCCTTTCTAATTAGCCCAAAGAGTTTGACCCTCCTATTGAGCAAGATAGGTTGCATGCACACATACCTGCTGGTCAAATGCAGTGCAGTGATTTCCCTCACAGGACAAACATTTGAAGAGTCTGAAAACAAACAAGCAGGAAAAGCAAAATTAAAGGTAGCAAAATATATTTTCCTCAGTATCAGTATCACCATTACTCAGCGTCAAAGTCATGGTTCATGGGAAGAAGTTGGCCAAGGAGACACTGCTGCCGTCTGTGCTGGAAGACGATGACGCAGAAACACAAAGTGAGAAGCTGCAGCTGGGAGAGGTAGGAAGCTGACCATCCGGCCAAGTCTGCTTGAGCAAGGGAAGTGTGAACAACAGGTAGGCGAGTGTAGGGCTGCTTGCAGGCAGATTTTAATGAAGTCTGAGATTGAATAAGACATGAGAGAGGGATTTGGTGAGAATTCAAAGCATGTTGTTGACCTGCAAGTGTACCTTTTGCTCTTAAAGGAACTCTTCACCCACCAAGTGACCATTCGTATATCACTTACTCACGCCATGTTACGTTGAATTCAGCAAGAAAACCTTGTTGAAGAATCCAAACATTGAAAAATGACTTGATGAATTGAAGTTAATGGGGTCCTTGTTTAACTACAGCAAAATTACATTAGAGCCTCCCTTCACAAACACTCATACAACTCCTGCAGTATAATCCAATTCTCTGATTCTGAACTAAAGGTCCAAACACACCAAACCAACATCAAAAGAGTGGTGACAAAGGCCGACTGTTGTGTCACCTCGCATCGTCTGTGTCTCAGCTAAAAAGTTGCACTTGATCACACCAAAAAGGCAACAGACAACGGGTAACTTGCATGTATGATCTTCACCTGTGTAAGAGGAAATAACTCTCCATACCAGCAGGTGGCAGTAGTCTGTCATTCAAAAAGGGAAACTGGAATATGGCCAGGACATATTCAAGATGCCAGTTAGCACGTCAACAACACAACCTGATACTGGAATAACAAAATATTTTCACCATGCTGTCACAAAAAATAACACAATTATGAACAGTTTCTGCTAAATAAAACAAACCCCATTGCTAAAAAATATAATCCTACCTTATGTAACAGGTTTGTTTCGATCTTACTCCCTCTTGACTTTAGCCACTTGTTTACTTTCCTCACTTTAGTTTTTCTTCTTGTGCACCGAGCTGGACTGCCAATCAGAGTGATTTCACACACTGACAGGCCCTGCCGTCTCCGATGCCCAATTCAACATTAAGAATCGGCCAAAAAAAATGGGCAACAAGGGCCGACTAGTGGCACCAGGGCGAAACCCAGGGCAACAGACATTCATCAGCTGCCCATCACTATCGGCTTGGTATGTCAGGGCCCTTACCCTTTAAAACACCAAAGTCACACACAATAACACTAACTAACTGATCGAGGCAGCAGTAGACCAACAGCTCCTGTGTTCAGCAAGTTCAGTTCCCAGTTGGAAAGGGCTGCCGGTTTGGGAAGCACTAAGTGTATTACTGGATAAATGAAACTTGGATTATACTGCATGAGTTGCGTGTGAGTTTGTAAATGGATGTTTTGATATGCTTTTGCTTTTTAAGTGCGGTTGCCAATGACTTTAACTTATTAAGAAATGTCTTTGGATACTTCATTCACCGGAGACATGGGAGAAAAATAATTAGCAAATGTAAATATAATCATAGATAAACTTAAATAGGCATTATTATCACTACTGGTTTTAGTATTACGGTGTACTGCAGTTCCACATGCAGAGGTTTGTCCAGGTGGTGTTAGCTTACCATAGCAGAAGCTGGTTTTTGCCTGCTGTGGGTTTATATCATTACTATCAAATGTTTAAAAAAAAAAAAAAAGGAAAACATCCAAATGTAATATACCCAGGTAGCCAAAATGACCTGGCCCAGATCTGGCCTGAACTCAGCATGCCGGGTTAAATTAGTCGGGCCGGGTTTGGTTGCCCAACTTGGCTGTGACTCGGAATGAATGACCCACAGAATCGGGCCAAATCAACTGGCCCAATTCCGGCTGCCGACACTGCCATCACTGTTATCAGCGTTATCAGAAATGACCCAGCATCGGCCCAAACTTGGCATGCCGGATAAAATTATCTGGTTGCCTGACTCTGCTGAGACTCTGCATGAACGTCACCCCGGAATCGGGCTGAAACAGCTGACCTGATTCCAGCTGCCTATACTACCATCACTGTTGTTGTAGTTTTTGAAAAGTGTAAGGACATGCATGAAAAGCTAATGCTAACATCAATAAGTCATTTTCGCTGAAACTTTAATCATGGAAATAAATAATATCAATTGCAAGGAGTATAAACAAACCTGTTTTTGGTAAAAACGTTGTCAACCCCCCACCACCACCACATTTGGTCCTGGTCAATGTTAACTCCATGGCTATGCCCTTGAACTTATACACAAATGGTCATTTGGGGATAAAGTATTCCTTTAACCGTAACATTCTCTCTAGACACGTCTGAGCACTTTCCTTGCCCAGGGCGAGGAAATAGAGGCTCAAAATTACAGGCTAAAGACCTGCAATTTTCTTTTTATAGATTGCTCTTTTGACCTGTGTACGCGCATGAATTTATTTAATAGAGGGGACTGAGAGTGTCACCCTGAAAGTGTCTCAATTACACTTTTATGTAGTCTAATCACAAGGCTGCGTGCTCTAAAGCAGCACATTTTTAAATACAAAAACCTTTTGGATGTCCACACAAAAAAAAAAAATGCCTTGGAACATGTGCAGTACCGCTCACATTCCAAATGATGGTATTACTGAGTAGCATATTTAGAAATGAAAATAACAATATATAACATGGCTGACTGAGAAGCGTAGTGAATATGCTGCAGAAATAAAGGGAGTATAAGATAGCTAAAACAGTCTCTGGCGAAAGAGGTTAAAGGGAGGTGGGAAGAAAGGAGTAGGTGGGAAGGGAAGTAGTTACAAAGACAGGGACAAGCTCAAAGAGACAAGTTCTCCACATTGATGGACTCAGTTGTCCAATGTGTAGGTATCAGTTTTATTCTCCTGGCAGCAAATCCATCAAATCTCCTCTCTCAGGCTGCCAACAACAGCCAGCTTTGAGGAGTCACGATGTCTCACTTTCTCATTCTCCACCCAGCAGAGAGTGAGCCGGACAGAGGTCGACATGCGTGGGCCAAAGGACAAACGCACAAGTCCTGTCGGGAACATGCTAGATAGAGGTGAAAGAGAGGGTGAAGAGGAAGAAGAGGAGGAGGAGGAGGAGGAAGATAATGAAGAGGAGGAGCTGGGAGGAGAGGAGTGTGTGATCTCTGATGAGGACTATGACACAGATCTGGAGCTGGGAGGTAAAGAGGGGAGAAAAACAGGGTGGAAAAGTTATTACATTTTATCATAAAGGGTGTGATGTTCCCTCTTATAAGAAAAAAAAATGGGGAAATGGCTCGGTGATGTGAGTCATATGTTTGAAATGAAACATTTCATCCTGTTATTTTCTGTCTGAAATGATATTTCATACGAGGCTCCAAGAGTACAAAGTATTTCGGCGTTGAGTCTTAATTTGATCTCGATCAGAGTGCTCATTGATAAGGCGAAGCCCTCCTGTCACCCCATCTGTTCATCTTTTCCCTTTTGCCTTTCCATCTTCTCATTCTGTAAATGACTTCAGGAAAGAAAAAAGAAAAACAAAACAAAACAAAACAGTAACTCCTACACGCGCCTGCCCACACAATGTGAAGCCCTGCTCTGCATAATGATTTCATCCCAGTCTTTGTGTCAGGCTTCCTTTTCACCAGAAGTGAAAACCATCTGGTGTGAATGAGCTCCCCTGACAGGGCCAAATCAGCCATGAGGGAGTTTTCAATATCACACTCAAAAGGTCCTCCTTCGAGGGAAAGTGCCACATCTCTCCTTTTTACAAAGAGGTTTTGATAGCGAACAATTCAGACAGCCAGTGTCTTTATTCATGTTGCAGATAAGGAGGAGGCGTACGACCCGACGGGGCAGACGTGCTACATGGAGGCGTGTAAAGCGTTACAGGTTGTACCTGCCTCATATTTCCTGCGGCACATGCAGAATAGCAAGCTCTCCATGACGCATTATGGTCTGGGGCCTCAGGTACGTTCATCATAAGTTAGGGATTGTATGAAAATTATTACAAGGGTAAGAATAAAGGCAGGGTTGTGTCATTTTTCTTTTGGCTGAAGGGAGGGTAGCCTGAATGAATGCTTTTATTTATCTATTTCCAGCCCAGACTTATATTTCATTAGTCTTTTATTCTGTTGTTTTTATCATTTAGAGTCCAGGTGTGGGGCAAACATATTTCAGTGCTCGAGTGTCTCTGCAGGCACTGAGCTGCCATCTGTGGCCAGTACACTCATCCAGTGACGATAACAACTGTTTAAGGGAAACCCTGGTATTTTTCAAGCTGGTCCCATGGTTTAGCATCTAATGCTCAGTTTCCACCAAACACTTTCTGTATGGTACCTTTGGAACCAAAGTTAACCCTTCAGACATGGTGCCTAGACCCGAGCGTTTCCACTGAAAACAGTAATCTTTCATGTGAGTGTGGTTGTTGTCACTTACTGCTCCGTTCAACACTCTCCGTTATTTCCTCCTTTATCAGTCTGCACCTTGTCTGTCCGTCCTGGTAGAGGGATCCCTCCTCAGTTGCTGTCCCTGAGGTTTCTACCATCTGGAAAACATGAAGTCAGGCGCTGTGGGTGCTATTCTGGTGCCTTTTCTGTGCCAGCTTTCAAGAGTGCGGCAGCAAGTTGCATCTTAGGTTCTTAAACAACCTAAACCAGCATCATATCATAGCCTGTTTACCTAAAATCCTGAGTGCAGAGCTGATCTTCCAGGCGCTGCGTTCAAAAAGTTGAATTCTGTTTATCTCAGGGTGCAGCCGTCGCGCCCTGGAAAAAACCACTCGGAAACACGTGCACACCGTGACAGCATCACTCTGGCATTTGAGTGAACCTGACGCATGACTACATTGAAAACAGTACATTTTAGGGCACTAAAATCACGGCATGTGTACGGCCCCTTATTCACTTAAACACATAAACATGGGGAAATGGGACCCAGGTTAAAAAATACCAAAGCTTCCCTTTAATATCGAAGAAAAATGATTTATTCAAAATTTGAACTTATATAATTCCACTTCTGATGTATGCATTGGTGGCTGTAGTGAAAGTTGTTATGCAGTTAACATATTAAGCTTATAGTAAAATTAATTTTACAAATTTTAAAATACTTCAGAGTAGCTATAATAAATAATTTTATAACAACAATATATCACAATGATAGCCATTATGTTGAACCACAGACTGTATATAAAGATGGACAACATGACAGCTCCCTAAAAGTGGAGCCAAAACATCTCTGTCGCCCCCTGGTGGCTGGCTGCAGTACAGGTCATAAACCCCACCCCCTCTGTTTTAGCGGATAGGACATCGGCAAACTCAGAGTACACGTCAAATAAATTTTTCCTAAAAATACCTCCTGTCACTTTAGGTTGTTCTTATCACATTGATGTGTTCATTCTTGTAGTATATGTTTGGTTGTAACTAGTTATTTGTTGCTATTAAAGGGGGGGGTGTTACGTCATGATTGACAGCTGTGTTTGCTAATCACTGTGCTTGCGATCAATGGGACTCCTCGCAATTGGTCAGACAGGTGTATGGGCCAAAACTTGAGACCGCGGAGATCGCTTCTGTGCAGACTCTGGCTCCAAATGACACCACCAGCGCAAGATGGCAGCAGCTGTACCCGGAATATTTTGGCTTCATTTTTGTACAGTGGGAGTAATTGGAGACACGTCGTCCATCTTTCCACACAGTCATTGTGATGAACCTCAGAGAATTATCGGCTAAATCTGAAGCTCCTCTCGGCTTTACAGCGATTTATTGTGAGCTCCAGCTTGTTGTTTAGCTGTTGGGCAAATTAATTGTTTTGGTTTACTCTAAGCGCGTCACTTTCAACTGCAGCAGGTGGCTGTTATCTATGGAAAAGCTCTAAAAAGCACCAAAAAGCACAAAGAAAAGTAAGCAAGTAGCTGGTGAACATAGTGGAGAGTCAGATATTTCCCACAGGAGTTGGTAGAGACCACAAGTGGGGGGCAGCAGGGGGTTAGAGGGTATTTGATCTACAAATATTTTAGCCTCTTTGTCTCTCTCCTGCTATTTCAGACCAGACCAGACTTTTTTCTTTTTTCCAGTGAATGACTCATTAATTCAAAGTCACATTCCCCTCCAGGGGGACTGCACTGATCATGGCAAAGTCTGGGGAGCACTGTGTTAAGTCCAGTGCAGCTGTGCCTCAAGGAGTTTTCAGTCTTTTCCCGAGAAACAGATCATGCATGTACATATCTCTGCAGTACACTTTACATGTAAAACAACACGGGGCGAGTCCATTAGATCGATGTAACACATTCAAGTGGAGAGCCCCTCCCCCCTTTGAAGTGCGGCTGCTGGCATTGATTTACACTCAGAGAGAGCTCATTATGCAGATCTACATTTTAATCTGCCTCCAGGGAAATAATCTTATTTTTGATCAGAATGACAGCAAATGCTTTTGACTTTGTGACCCATGTACATGTAGCTTTATTATTCGGTCCTGTTGAGCATTAGACAGTGTTGTGTCAACATGTTTTAGCTCTCATGTAACCCTGAATACACACAAACATAGATCTACAGAGACATAATCAAGGGTGCTTCTGGCAGGGTTAAACTAAACAGGAAATCCATTACTACATGTTGGATTTAACTAACGGATCTTATTAAGTACATGTCCAAAAACACTTTCTGGCACGCTACCAAAAGAGGACCTTACATTTTAAGTTTGCTGCACCACATTCCGCTTAACTTAAACCTGTTGTCCTCATACGTGGACACTTTTATGTGCCATCTAGTGGTAGCAAAGGCACAATACACTAATCCATGTAAAAACAAGGTGGCGACCATCTCTGCCAAGTCAGCCTGCAGCCGATCTCAACACAAAAGTGGACAAGGTGTTTGCAATGTTAAGGCATTGAAATAAACAGTTTTCTTCTTTATTATACTGTTGTGACTAAACAAAAAAAAAACGCTGTCCACATATAAGGACTTCTGTTTTTCAAAAACTTTAATCTATTGAATGCTTAGTTTTTTATACTTATCAGGTCCTCGTCGTGTTAAATTGCTAGTAGAAATTAAAAAAGCATACGAAACAAAAGCTCAGGTCTCAGGAGGATACTCACTTGAGCTCATAAGTCACGTACAGTTCCATGTATTTCTAACAGTAAATCAATGTAAAATTGCTCTGCAGTTGTACATCTCTGACTGAGGCAAGAGTACATACTCTGCAAATGTGAAAATCCATTGCCTGCAGCTCTTAGCAACACATTCTGACATTTTCACAGGCTTCCACCGGTCCATAACGCTGTAAATGAAAGTTGTAAAAGTAAATCCATTCCCTAACAAGCCATTTCCCGAGGTTTCAGCTTCGGTGGCATCGTTCAGACAGATTGAATTGGACTTTAAATAAGTCTTCACCTGTCAATCACAGAGAGCAGAAGTAAAGTAACAGAGTGCAGCTGCCCAAGGTTATTTGTTTTAATGTCTTGCAAATTGGTTGGCTTCTCAAATCTTAGAGAAAGATCCTCTGCATGCATCTGAACACACTATCCTCTGATGGGGCTCTCATTTTTCTTTAAGATCAAGTTAACATAAGGCTTCATGCAGCCAACTTTCTCATTAGCCATGCTAGAAACTATAATTTTCATGTTCTGCGAGCTCCATTTCTGACCCACGCCTCCACACAGCTCCATTCTGCTTCATTTGTCTCACACAGGTTTAATATTCCCCTCTCTCTGTCTCTCTTTCTGTCTCACTCTCTCCCTCTCTGCCCACCTGCATCAGTGCATCTACTCTTTTAACTGGAATACAGATAAGAAAATATACTGCAGTGAACAAACACAAGAATTTCACTTTGAGGGGGGGCTGGTTGTGTGTTTGCAGGGCACCAAAGCACTGGCAGTTCCCCTGGTAACCAACACTTCAGTACTGAGGCTGAACCTGCGAGATAATTGGATGGAGGGAATGGGCGGAGCTGCTATAGCCGAGATGTTAAAGGAAAATTGTTATATTACAGGTGGTTTCACTGGGCACTCAAGCATGCACACATTTTCTCTGCCTTTTCCCTCAGTCTGTCTCAACCTTTTCTGGCAAAAGTGTTGCCCCCACTCCCACTCGTACGCCACTCTCACCCCAATTATATGCCACACATGTCTGGGGTCCATGTTTAATATTTGTTAGATGTCAGTCAGTGCAGGACCCTATGGGGGGATCCATGGAGAATAACTCCTGTGAGTCACGCAGGCTCTTTGGGGTGGCGTTATTTTTACCATCCTTTGTCAGGCACCACTATTCAATTTTCCTGGGTAATCCAATTTTGGGAATATACAGTATAACAGATCAGTTGCCAACACAGAATTTTCAAGGAAACATATTTTTCGGATTTCAAATGAAAAAATATAGAAAAGTGCACTGAGTAGAGTTCAGATCTCTGCCACTCTAGACTTTTGAGTTCTCCTGTTAACAGGCACTGTATGTGAAATATAGATATGATGTAATTATGAGGATGAATGTTTCTAATAACTAAAACAGCCACAAACCTCTGATCCATGTCATTCATAACTGGACTTTAACGAGTATGAACTCTCTAGGCTACAGCACAACAAATTAAAAACTAAAACAGATTTAAAAAAACTTTGTAGCCTACTTATTTACAAGGGTAGAAGCACAAACTTTCCTGTGGATGTCAGTTTTTGAGCCCCGACAAAGGCCAAACTGTGTCCTGCAACAGACTGAAAGGCTTGTTGTTTTTAGCTGAGCCGATTCCTGTAAACTCGCAGCCCCTCTGGCCAGTTAAGAGCTGAGAGGCTTCAGCAGTCAATGAAATATAAAACAGTCAATAGAATAAGTTTTTCAACAACCAAGAGAGGTAATGGATGTGCACACAAAATATTAGGCTGATTGGTCCAGTAGTACGCACACGACGAAACTCATGACATCAGACAACAAACTCTTTATCTAAAAATAAATACCACTTCACATTGTGTCAATCACCTTTGCACAATGAGTCTGAAACTTTAGTCCGTCATGAAATTTTTTGGAACAGGTTCGATTTTCTGAAGAAAATGTGGCGGGACACAGTCGTGACAAGCCAGAGGAACAGGACGCACAGAATCATTTCATAACTCAGATAGCTCACTTTCAACAGGTCAGATAGTAATATTCAGGTGGATGTTGATGACGAGGAGGAGGATGTGGACCGCACACAGAATGTGGAGGACAGAGAAGGAGGACAGCTCCGCCCCTTCATGCCTCTGTGCCAAATGACAGACAGGAAAGGAGTGGTGTCTGTTTTAACTTTGTCACATATTGCGAATTTTCACAATGAATACAACAATAAAACGCTTAGATTTTTTTCGGATGATGGATTTAAAAAATGCATCCAAAAAAAACCCGGATTCAATGTGCAAAGGGCTTTACTTTGTTGAGCACATAGTGCAAACTTATAATCAGGGGAATATCAAATACAACTAAAAATACCAGTGATATAACAAGAAAGCTAACATCAGCATGCTAACATGCACATGTTTAGCACGTATAATGTTCTTTGACTTGTTCATCATCTTAGTATTGTAAGTTAGCAATACTAACATTTACTGTTACGCATTAAACACAGAGTACAGCTGAGGCTGATAGAAATGTCAATAATTTTGCAGGTATAATCCACAGTATTGGAAGAATTAAAGTTTTGACCTGATGATGATGCTATTGGAAAGATTATTAATCACTTAGATTAAAACTGAAGTGTGTGGTGCATTTGTTTTTTAAAAAAAGGAGGAGATAGCATGCGAGAATTATGACCAAAAATATTCAGAACTTTTTGATGAGGCCAAACTTTAAACTGAAGAGAGATAAGGAAAGGAATGATCGATAATTACCTCCTTTAGGGGGTTAGGTTTTCAATTCAGTTTGGTTTGTTTGTCTGTTTATCAGCAGGATCATGGAAAACGTACTGGCCCAGTTTTCATAAAACTTGGCTGAAGGGTGTAGCATGGGCCAAAGACAAATTTCACGTTCGTTAACATTGCAAGGTAGGGCATTTGGCCTTGGCAGAGGTCGGCGCTCTTTAAGTGCCCTTCTAGTTTTAGATGTGGCCTTAACTATTTTGTGAAACACTCCTCAGCCACTGACGAGTGTCAGGCTGCCAAACTGTGACAAAGCAAACTTGAAACAACATACATACAGGATAAAACTACAAAACATCTTTTGAATTGTGGAAAAATTCTGCTGCAGTTCTTCTCTTTGGGCCCTTTTTGTGATGGGAAACATATTAGCGTCTCCTGCCACGTATTGTTCTTCTGACCCGCCTCTTTTCACCACTTGTGTGCCATTCCCAGAGGTGGACCTAGCCGACAACAATCTCGGGGATTATGGGGCCAGAGCCATCGCTGAGATGCTTAAGGAGAACAGCACCCTGGTGAGCCTTAATCTGTCAGGAAACCATTTCACAGACCGCTCAGGCGAACACCTTGGCCCAGCACTGATCACCAATGCCAAGCTCCAGCACCTGGACCTCAGCCACAATGCTCTGGGAGAGCGCGCAGGTAGCACAGTAATTAGTTATACATAATAAAGGTCACATATTTTCTGTAACACCTGAGTCTTTTTGAAGAATGTAGTAACCATGGCTCCCAGTCTCATTAGGCTGATATTAAAGATTTTCACTGGAGATACATATTTTCACATAGTTTGCATTAGCAGCATCAGATAACTGAAGTGCTGGACCCAGCAAGTACATATGTCATTGATAGATGGCAAAGGACATTAAAGAGGTGTGACGAATAGATGTAAATGAGTCCTGTTTCTTTGGACAGAGCTCCCATGTTCTGCTTTTTACCAGATAGTTTGCTTTTAGGAATTCAGTTTAATTGATGTTAAAAACATCACTATATTGCCATAAATATTTGGACAGCTAAATGAAACATGTGGTCACTCAAACCTGACACCCATGTGATAAGTGGACAGCTCACATTCGATTTCCAGTTCATCCCTGAGGCGTTGCATGTGTCATAATCAGGCTCTGAGCCATGACAAATATGGTTTAACATCTCAAAAACAAGTGAATTAAATGCATAACTGAACATAAACAAAGCATGAGTGTGAGTAATAGTGGAATCAGTAGTTGTGTAAGTTGTGCATGAGGGATGAAGCGGTGTGTGAGTGTTTTAAGGTGCTCAAAAGGAACTAAAAAGAAAATTGAGGTAATGCTGCCATCATCCACCAACAGGCTCAGGTGTTGCCAGGGGGCACTATTAGTCATCCTGCCCAACACACAATGCAATAGAGCACACAGAAACTGCTGCTACTCTACAGCAGGTGTTGCCAACCAAGCGGCAACCTCTGGGGCTGAAAAATGAAGCCAAAGTGGAAGTGCCAAAAGTTGCAGTTCCTCAAATGGCCACTTGAGGGTGGCTCTTGAGGAGAGGTAATCCTAATAGACCCCCATGTTAAAATACCCAACTTTACAGCAGAAATAAACATGTTTACAGCCTGGTACAAAAGCAGTTTTGGTCTCTATAGCTAATTTCTCCCTTAATGACAACTGTAAGGGGGGTGAATTTACTCGTTTTCGTTTATTACAGCTTAAATTTATGTATAATTAAGAGCAGGCCGCTTTTAATGACAAGCTGTCTGTGAGGTGTCGCTACAGTCTATGAGTCAGATCTCAGCTCTACCCTCTCACCCAAATGTGCTCACTTCTGGCTCTAAAAATTCAAGATGGCGATGACCAAATGCCAAATTCGAAGCTTCAAAACGGGAGTCCATAAACCAATGGGTGATGTCACAGTGGCTGCATCCATTATTTATATACAGTCTGTGGCAGTGGTTCCCAGCTGGTCCAGGCACGGAGTCCAGATTTCTCCTTAGTCATTAATTCAAGGTCCACACAGTTAATCATATTCAGTGTCATACCTACATTTGGCCATGTCATCAAGCAGGTTTGCTGTTAGTCACTCACTCTATAGCAGGAACCAGCGCTTCAGAATAAAAGCTCTGTGCCAGAAATTCACTGTACTTCAAAATAAAGTGTGTGTTTTACAAACTTGACGCAGGAATCACTTGAGGTCCATTCAGAATGGACCCACAACCAACTTTTTGACCGTGACCCACCAGTTGGGAACCACTGGTCCATGGTTACCACACATGGAATTCCCTCAAGAAGTATACCATTGTCTCAGAGGGACAACACGTTTACATGTCGTTTTCTATATGTTCTCTGACATTTATCCTAACGATATGAGGCGGTCTTTGTGGGAAAAAAAAGCTTGTTTAGTGGACTAACTTTGCACTTGAAGGTTGCCCGTTCACTTACGTTTTAACAGGTCTGACGCTAATATGCGCCCCAGGTGTATCTAGGCTAACGGCTAACATGCTAACTATTATTTTTATGTCACTAGTCACTTGAAACAAATTTAGGACGATAGGAGACAGGTTGAAATAAACTGAAATTTCCCTTTAATGTAATATTCAGGGGCTGCACAGAATCTTTCTGAGGGCCGCCACTGGCCTGCGGGCTGCACTTTAAACAATTGTGGTCTAAAATGTCATTGTGTTGCAGCGTAGATTTCCCTTAATCTTCCTTAAAGCGCCTGTGGCCCAAAATAACAAAAAGGAAAATTGGTGACCGATACACATACAGTAATACGACATTCACATACTTTAAGTTACACTGTGAATAAATAAAATCAGACCATTTTGCTTTTTATTTCAGACGTCTGCAATTAATCCCAAAGCTCAGACATTTGTATCACTTGGCCAAAATTCATAAACTTTTCATCTATCCAAGATCAAAAACAGATAAATGCTACATTTCAGATTAGCATCATCTTGAACTTGTCATAAGTGACATCATTACTCAGTTAAAATCCAAACTATTTTACACATACGTTCTTGTGTTCACACATGAATGAATGAGCGTTTGTAAAAAAAAAAAGCAGCTGTAAGTGAAAGCAAAGCCCATTTTCTGCCTATAATAAGTGTATATACAATAAGGTTCTATAAAATGAGCAATTACTGGGATGAGTGCAGAATAATTTAACATTTGATTACTTGTGTCTCCTTTTATTAGATTTTTGGAAAACCCTTCTCATAAAACCAGTAAGAGTTTGCCATAATGGTGTAGGCTTATCTCTACACAGTCACAGGACAGCAGGCAGCAGCAGACTGTGGCATTCAAAGGTCAAGAACATTTTGCCTTCATTAAAACCTCTTTCAATTATCATGTGGATGAGCTCTGTGACAGGCCCCTTGTGGTAGAATGGCAAACCAGGATGCAATGAGCATCCGATGAAGGTAATTGAAAATAAATCTGTCTGTGGGAAAGGGGACACCACCATGTCTCATTGCCATGTGTGCCGCTATGATTCATCCCCACATATTCAATTTTATTTTCTCCACTGCTGAAATATCAAAGGACATCCTCATGCTTTTTGAGTGCACTCTTCCATATAGCAGAGAGAAAGCAGTGTACCAATCAAACACTCTGACATTCATGCTATGGTTTTATTGCTTTTTCAATCAGGCACACTGAGAGTTTCTCTTTCTGTGATTATGAACCACTGAGTGCTGCTGTGCACATTCTTATCCTCGTGGTGATAAAGTGGGTGAGATGATGATGGGTATCTTTCTCTTCGGGGTCGCTGCCTGTACAGCCCTCACTCACTTGTGCTTTTAGGCCATGAAACACACAATCACACCATCTCGCTAGAAGCTACTGGAGATTAGTTGCTCCCAGAGAGTGTAGAAGTGGGTGTTTGATTTTAATAAGTACTTCTGATTATGCTTCCTCACCGCTAAAAAAGCTGTCGTCTCAGATTTTTTCCCTGCTCCAGTCTGGATGCGAATACTTTTTTGAAAAAATCAGATTTCAACTATTTGAGAGATTGTTACAAACTGACTGATCATAATTATTTATATTCATTGAACAAGTCACTGAATTTACTAAGGGAATTGGGCATTTCCTTGTTTTCACAATGAAATAATGGAACTTTCTATTTTTATTTGTTCTTATCTTTTTTCCTATCCTAAGGGAAAACCCTCGGAGACTCTCTGTCAGAGAACACAGGGCTGAAATCACTAAGTCTGGCCTGGAACTGCATTCGAGGGAGAGGAGCTGTGATGTTAGCCAATGGCCTCGGGGTAATACACCTAAAAAAGATCAATGTTTGAACACTATATTAGTTTTTGAACTCAAAAAAAGATGTACAGGTAATACAGTGGAAGGTTAGACCAGGACAAGATTTTGCTGCCACAACAGCCTCTTCTAGGAAAGGCTGTCAGCAAGCCTTTGGAACGTGGCTGAAGAGATTTGCTCCTGTTCAGCCACAGAATCATCAGTGAGGTTGGACACTGATGTTGGGCAGGAAGACCTGGCTCACAATGTTTCTCATCCCAAATGTTGGATGGGGTTGAGATCAGGGCTCCGTGCAGGCCAGTCAAATCCTTTAACACCCAGCTCAGAAAACCATTTACAGACCTGGCTTTGTGCATGATGCCATCGTCATGGTGAAACAGAAAAGGCCCTTACCTAAATGTTTTCAGGAAGGTATAAGTACACTATTGTCTTAAATATCATTGCACGCTGTCATAGTACGATTTTCCTTAATTGGGACTAAAATAAACTCTGAAAACAACCTGAGACAAGTGCATAAAAATACCCGGACAGATGTGCCCACACTCTATATAGGCTACTTTTAATGGCGAGGGGATTATACCCAACTATATAATTTAGTGTACTTAAAGGTTATGTTTGAGGAAAAAACTTTTTTGAACCCTCCCCAATTGAAAAATGTTGGCATTGTACGTTCGGCAAACTACAGATACATTACATTTTTCTATTATTATGTAGGGGATACATTGAAACTTTACATTTCAACAACACTGTGGTTAAGGTGTGGTTAGGTATGGGCACAAAAAAAATTAGTTGTGATTAGGAAAACATCATGTTTAGGCTTAAAAATTCCAGTTTTGGTAGCACCGATGTCTCAGTAAAAACCAACCGCTTTTCGAGGTACTATCCTGGCACTTTCCTTGGTAAGGGACAACACTTTTCATGCTATTGCTGATAAAAAAACAAAGAAAGAAAGAAACATGTTTGATGGCTAAAAAGCTGCTGGAAACAGCAATAATTTGCTAAAAAAAATCAAACCAGTGTTGTTGTATGTTGGTCTCTCTTTGGCAGCCCGGTCTCACTCTGAAGTCGTTGAAATCCAACGTTTTGGCAGTGACTTGCGGCGTCAGACACTGACGAAAAAAGCTGTCCTTTAATGTCGACATGATATGCGGCCAGTCACCGTTTTAGTTAAACAGCGCTCAGTGGGACCAGAACTATAGTTAAGGCCACAAAAGTCTGACTAGGATGGACGGGTGGGGTTGTGGATGGGTCCAACAAACACCCACTTTCACCCGGGAGAGTGGTGTTTGTGTCCCATAGGATTATAAAACTAAACCCTGTTCTTTTTTCCTAAACCCAACCATGTGTGTTAGTTGTTGAAGGACAAAAACATCAATTCACGGTGTTGTACCAATGTAGCCCGTTTATTTTGAAAGGGACTGTATGTAAACGGTAAATTTCCTGTGAAAACAGAAGTGTATCTTGAAAAACGACAATGCATGTAAAAGGCAGAACTTGACATGGCGTCCCAGAACGTCAACAACCAATGCACCCAGGGTACCTTTCACTTCGTATCTGGGCGTGAAATTCCATTACCAAACATCAGAGTGAGAATGTGCTGACTTTGGTGTCACACCATTCACCATCCCCTACACCTCCAGATGACAAAGCCAGGTCATATGTTACTTTAGAAATGTTGATGAAATGTACAAATGTAGCATATTCGTGGTTTGCAGAACCGTACAAAGCCCACATTTTCTTCTGATGTCTTGCTGTAGAACCAACTGGAGCATCTACGATCTGCTCAGCCCAAAACAATTACCAGTGATAAACTTTAACAGAGAAACTTGCTTTTATTTACTTCTGTGTGAAATCAGATGACGCTGGGACAGGTGTAATGTGCTCCCTTTTGTTAATGCGCATGTACAGTAATGCCCATTGAATGGTCAGTTGGCTATGACAAAACTTTGGGACAAGCCATGGGGGATTTATTAAACCAGAATTAGAACGTTAGTCTGGTGATGCTGTTTCGAATATGTAAACAACACTTGTATATTAAGATTAATAGTATGAGTACAGCTGGATGATACTGTGTATCATAACCTGGATAACCAGCTTATCCTGTTTTATGAAACAGCCTCTTGGTCAGGTATTCACTGAGCTCCTCACAGCAGGAGAGACAAGAGACAGTGCTGAAGCAGTTCTTCTTTCTTTATCTTAATGACCAAGATGGTCAAGGAGACTCTGATCAATGTGCTGCACTGACAGGTTTGATTGATTCAGGTCATGAGAGGCTGATTACGTCAGCTCTCTTGCTTTAAATTAAGGCGCTCCCTTTGTCCTCAGATAATCTTGTTAGAGACCTTGTTCAAGTTTGATTTGTTATTTCATTTAAAATCTTACTTTATCACAGACACAATAATTTTCTGTTTTTTAGGGAAACATTTTCCTCCGAACGGTGGATCTGTCATTTAATGGCTTTGGTAGAGAAGGAGCCATTGCTCTGGGACAGGCTCTGAAAGAGAACGCTGTTTTGGAGGAGTTGAATGTGAGGTATGAGCCTTTGTTATATTGGGATCTGGTAATCGGATTACTTTACTGTACCTGGGTTAAACAGGGCAGAGGTTGCAAGCTCTGCTTAGATCATTTGTAATAAATCAAATGAGAGCAAATAATGTGTTTCACCTTGTGTGGTAGTAAGCGTGAGGCCAATATGAGACTCCAGGTGAGGTCAGTTTGCTCTCCCACATTTTTTACTAATAAATCTTTAGTTGTGGTAACCTCTGAAACTCTTAAAACGTAACCATAATTTAGTTTCTTCTGCCTCTGTTTTAACCTCAAGTAAAACAAACCTTGCCTCACAAATTCCCAGACATTTGGGCTACATGGATGAATAATGCCATTTAAAAAATAACACTTTATGATTGCTTCCCTCACACTCCAACACAATTTTTTTTTGTTCTCTCCGCTTGTTTCTCACCACAGCAACAACCGAATACCCCCTGAAGGAGCTCTCCGCCTTGCCATGGGCCTCAAAGTAAACAAGACAATCAAATCCCTGAACGTAAGCTGTTGAAAGATTGGTTCTTGCTTGGGAGTCAATGGGGGGCATCAGTGGGTAAAATGGGATAAATAAACGGATCACTGTACTTTGTTTTAATGTCAGCGCCCAAGCAGAGTTCTCAGGGTGTGTTATATTAACTGTCTGTAAACAAGTTAGTGATCGAAAATAAGTTATGGTTCGGACTTAAAATTGAGTTACAGCTTGAGCATTTAATATTGATTAGCCTACATGTGCACTCCTGAGTTGGAAATACTGTTTGGATGAAATAAACAAGTCTGAATACTTACAATGAAAAGCTAAATTAAGGCATTTTAAAAGTTTGATCAGTTAGTGAAAAGTTTTAAAGTTTAGAGACACAGTCTAACGTGCATCTTCATTAGTGGCAGCTCCATCTAGTCCACTTCTGTCTGTCTGGTTGATTTGATATTTTATGATTTGATATGACTAGTACACGTTTAATCACACTAACTGTACGTTCACACCAACAGCGACCAGAGCTTCCAAAACAGCAGAAGTCATTTATTTTCAATGAGAGCCCAGCAACTTGGGCGACTTGGGTGACCTGGTCGTCAGCCGCACGTCTTGGGCGACCAAAGTGACCGGAGCGGAGTTAAAACTCGTTTAACCTTATGGTAATGACTTCTGACGCGGTTCAGCGACAACCAATTGGAATGCTGACGTGCTTCGATGAAGCAGGTCCCAGAGAACAAGCCATGTAACTTTGGTACCTACAGCACACTTGTTCCAACATCGGAGAAGTTGATTACTTGCGCTCGCGCCCACTCAGTCTTTTATAGTGTGTTGCTGTTCGGTTACAGAGGCCAAAATAAAAAGAATGAGGCTTGGGACCACGTCACAGAGGTTGTTGGTTGGTCTAGTGAGTTTTAAAGTGTGTAATGTTAGTAAAAGAGGAGAGAATTGCAGGCTAATGTTGCGGCGTAGCATGCAAGTCTTCCTTGCTTGGTTTGAATGGGATGACATATTGCAAAGCAAAGCATTTTATCAACACAACTATGAACTTTTTGACTGGACAACAGCAAGCAGCAACTACGCTGCTTTCAAGCCAGTAGTCCGCTTTGCAGCTCCTTTAAATTGACAAGCCCGATCGAACGTTCATTGATTCATGTGATGAGCGACTAGAGCGACCAAAGCTGCCACAAATATTTTTGACAGTTGTGCTTCTTGGGCGTCCGCGAGAGACTTTGCCTCTTTGGAAGCTTCTGGTTTGAACGTACAGTAATATGTGGTTGTGTCCACCAAACATTTTCAGTGTGGTACCTTTGGAACCAAAAGTAACTCTTCAGATGTGGTACCTAGACCTTATGTCTGTTTAGCATTTCCACCGCAAACAGTACTCTTAAATGTGGGCGGGGTTGTTGTCACTCACTGCTCTGTCCAGCACCTGCTATATTTACTTATCACCGGTGACATAGAGGGAAGTCAACACCTCGGGGGGGGGGGACAAATGCACATGTTCTAAATATTAAGGGGGGGCTGGTCCTCTCCAATATACACCTATGAGTCCCTTAAACATGGTGCATTGTCCTTTTTACATTAAAAAAGGAGATTTGTGTTATCTGCTATATTTAGAGTTGATGTTAGGCAGATTTTGTCACCATTTTGAAGCCGCTTCAATCCCAGGCTAGCTGTCTTTGTGATAAACTTATTTCGAGATGACGCAAGAAGTGGGAATCAATTTTAAAACACCATAATAGCCTTAACAACTTACCACATCCTAACCACAGTAAAGACCCCCACTGTGGTGTTATTGCCTTATTCTTACATTCCTAATGTTTTTCTTTGGCCAGATGGGTAGGAACCCCATTCAGACTGCTGGGTGCTACGGGATCCTCAAGTCTGTACAGGAAAACCCAGATTCAGCCGTGGAGGCATTAGACTTCTCGGTAAGTCAAACATATTCCACCTCTATGAGACTTTGAGCGAATCTTCTTCTATTCAAACTTATTCACCAGCCTCTCTGTATCACTCTCTCTAGGACATCACAGTGAACCAGGATTTTGAAGATCTGTATACGGCAGTGAAAGAAATATTCCCTGCGCTTACAGTAAATCACGGGGGCAGAATTGGCACATTCAGAAAAGCAAAAGCTTGAAAAGTGTTACTGTAATTGCTGTACTTTTATGCCAGAGAAGATGGAAGGAGTCTTGTCAAAGCCCTGTGGACGTTTTCATCCATAGATGGAGCGAAGGATGGATACATGGAAGGATATCATTTTAAAAAGATGTCACTTTTTTAAAAAAGAGCCGTGAGAGCATGTTCCACTGAATGAAACGTATTTATATCAAATAAAACTTGTTAAATACGCAATCAATTTAAAATAAAGATTATTCAGAGAGAGTTTGTTCACTTTATCAAATGAAACAGTACGTACACTGCATGCGTGCCTGCCTGAAATATAGTGTTGTTAAAGTCATTGAACACAGGCATACAATACAGGTATTGAGCATGATTCTTTTTAGGTATGATCTGATTTGATGTTATATAATGTCAGTGGGTAGAATGATGGAGAGGATCAGAGAGCACCGCATTGTGTATGAAAAGAAGCGAAAGTGGGTTGCACAAAAAGGATTTAAGTACTGCATGACTGGTCTAATAGAAAAACCAGCTTTGAAAGAATGATCCAGTGTTAGATAAGAGACCTGTTTACTGCGGCAGGACGACTCCAACACTGCTAGATACAGTAAGCTGTCATTTAGAGATGTGTATCATACACCGCCAAAAAAAGATCTCTAACTTAGTCATTTCATTTCATGTTATTAAAAAAGCAGCAGAAGTGTGGAGTGATCTCACTGTAATGTTTTTGTTTGACATCTTACATTGCATGACTGAGTTAGATCTATTTATAATCTTTAAATGCAGCTGAACATTTCAGTACAGTGTTATGGTACTTAATGTACTTTACTTGAGCTTTATATTTTATGCAACTACATGGCTCTGGGGAAGGATTTTCAGAGGAAAATATTATATTTTGTGGTCCACTACCTTTATCTGATGACTGCAGTTCCTTTACAGAGAAAGAGTTTAAGATTTTTAATTTCCTTTTTTAATTAGCAGCAAAGGGAACAGCTGCAAAACTAGAGCTACAATAATTCAGATAATGTATAGTAATTTAACTTTTAACATAATGCATTTGTAAAATATCAGCTACAATAATATTCACACAGATGTCCAAAGCATTAAGTAGGATATGTAGCATAGGATGAAATCAGATAATGTGGGACATCAGGGACACACACACACACACACACACACACACACGTGCCATACACCTATCATGCTGCCCATGATACCCTCCTGTCCCGTTTATACAGACATTGTTTCAGTGCAGTTACTGCCTCCAATGCTGACTTAAAGTTGAGACAACTCTGTCTCCCAACTCCGCGATTGTACCTCTTATACAGAACAGTGAGGCAGCATAACAGCGTGAAATTCCTGGCTTGAAGAGGCAGTGTAAAAGGAGCTAATATGGCACAAAGGAAACAGGGAGTACAAGAACAGGGAACACATGGTAGAAAAGCAAAAATATTTTATATATAGAGCACTTTTCATGGTACTCAAAGACACAGTACATTAGTTAACAATGATTATAAAACAGATTGCAGTTAAATACACACAACATCATTCACATATTAAAAGTCGTTTTGAAAAGATGAGTTTTGATGAGTGATTTGAACTGGGAGAGACTCGGCATCAGAGAAGTGGGGACTGTGGGAAGGAGTGTGTCGGTGGTATTATAAATGAATAGTTAGATTACACTCATGGTTTAATGAATTCATGACTGAGCTCATGACTTGATTTCATCTTTAAAAAACAAACATGACGGTCCCATTTTGCTATTTAACTAGTGGATCCATTTTACCCCAACATGTCACTGAAATGAGGATTCTTGATGTGTTTGAAAGTCCAAAGTTTTTGAAGTTCATATTGCAACATATTGTCTATAGCAGAGAAGGCATTCTCCAGAATTTTTGGTAGTTTTCGTAGTAGTCTATATATTTATCAAGACCTACTGGTGGCTGGAGAATGCTGGACTGACAGACAGCATGGAGGCACCAATCATCGCAGCACAAGAACAGGCCCTAAGCACAAGAGCCATAGCGACCAGGGTCTACCACAGCTGATAAGACCCAAGGTGCAGGCTGTGCAAAGATGCCCCTGAGATGGTCCAGCACATAGTGGCAGGGTGTAAGATGCAAAGCAGGGTCAGCGTACATGGAGAGGCACAACCAAGTGGCTGGGATAGTGTAGAGGAACATCTGTACCCAGTATGAGTAGACTCGAAGTACCCAAATCCAAAGGTGGTTGAGAGCAACAGGGCTAAGATCCTGTGGGACTTCAGCTTCCGGACTGACAAACAGCTGCTGGCTAAACACCCGGACATAGTGATGGTTGACAAACAGCAGAAGAGGGCAGTGGTGGTAGACAGCCAACAGCAACATCAGAAAGAAGGAACGTGAAAAGGTGGAGAACATCTGAAGCCTCAGTCCAGAAGAGTCCAGTCCTAGGAGCAACTAAGATACTGCGCAGAACCCTCAAACTCCCAGGCCTCTGGTAGAGGACCAGAGCTTGAGGATGACACAGATACCACCTTAAGAGGGTGTTTATTAAGTTAAGTTTATTGTTTATTGTCTTGAGCTCTACACCTATACTGCAGCCATAAATATATATATATATATATATATATATATATATATACGATAACATATAATAACAAAAGAAAACAGAATAATAAAACAAACAAACAAAAATATATAATGAAATAAGACAAAAGCAAAACATATATAATGAAATAAATAATTATAATGACATACATTAAACCTCAGATATTATGAAATCATTTAAGCATGCCACTTTTGGTTGTAGTACTAAAAAAACATCTAACAATGTTTTTAAAGTTGCTCCTTATCATTGACAGGCTCCACTCGACTCATCAGGTCTGATCGACTGTGCGTATCGACCAGTGCGTACTACGTCACACAGTCACGTGCTTTTAAATCTCCAGCGCGCTAACAGCAGGTTTGACAGGGTTAATATCAGTCACAACACCACAGATACGGAGGTAAACATTAACCAGGCCGGTGTGTTTACGCGCACACGCACGTTTTTACTTTACAGAGGAACATGGCGACGACTACTTCAGTGTGGTGTAAAGGACAAATGTTCTACAGGTACTCTGTGAACCTGCACCAAACCACCAGGTAAGGACGGTTTTGGATGTGTTGTTAGCTTAGCATTAATAGCATTAATTACAAGGCCTGTGTCACGGTATGTGAGACAACCCGGAAGTGTCGTAGAGTAACGGGTTTATAATATTGTGTCAGTCTGCTGTATAAAATTAACTCCCACGCTTAAACATAAATTAAACAGACTTTTTTTTTAATATAACTTATATAGCTTATTTAACATTAAAGCAAACTTTAACCGCTTCGTCACCGTGGTTTTATTTTTAGCTAGCACTCCATATGTTACAGTAGCTTGTGTTTGTCTTCACTCAAGCGTAACAAATTATATTGCCTATAATAAGGTGATTTAATGTGTGCGTGCATTGCATTAGGCTCAGTTGAATAACCCTTTATGTAAGATGTCAGTGTCATTATGAAGGAAACAACCAGGCAGGTTTCCAAAGCTGCTTTAATCATTTGCTGGACCTCTGAACTTTGTCCTGTGCAGCCACACCACATGTTAACTTATCTGTGCCTCCACACTGTGTGCATTTACTCTAAAAAAACAACATTTTTCTGTCTTGAATACTATTGTTATTTTGAGAGGGAGCCATGGGGAATTAATTTCTAATTATAGCTCCCAATTAAAGCCATTGGCCCTTATAAAAGAGACTGACCTTGAAAGTTTGTGGATTTTAAAATAAATAAAGCCTCAGCGAGTGTTTGTGAATTAACAGATGGCCTTGAAAGTGCCTCATTTAAGTAAACATTTTGCACAGTATAGCTCCCTAATCCACAGAAGGGCATATACAAACTGTTCTCTACGGGCTGTTCGTGTTTCAACACCGCACACCCTGTGAAAAACACTGCAGCTGAGGTTAATGTTGACATTGAAGCAGCTTTATAATTACGAGTTTATAAAAAGCTATGAACGCCATTAAAACGTCCTTGAAATTGTCCAGCTGAGTGTTGGAGCTCTGTTTAACCCTACATATGACTCTGTATATACAGCAATATGTAACTTATTTAAAGGTCCAGTGTGTGAGATTCAGGGGATTTAGGGGATCTTGTGGTGAGGATTGCAGATTGCAACCAGCTGAAACTTCTCTTAGTTAGAAATCCCTCAGCCTTCATTGTTCATTCATTCATTTTCTGTAACCGCTTACCCTGTTAGGGGTTATGAGGGGGCTGGAGTTTATCCCAGCTGACATTGGGCAAGAGGCGGGGTACACCCTGGACAGGTCGCCAGACTATCACAGGGCTGACACATAGAGACAGACAACCATTCACACGGGCAATTTGGAGTTACTACTTAACCTAGCCTGCGTGTTTTTGGACTGTGAGAGGAAGCCAGAGTACCTGCAGAAAAGAGAACATGCAAACTCAGCACAGAAGGGCTCCCCCACCCCAGTGCTGGCGGCGTGGTAGTGCAGAGGCCAGCATTGTTGCCTCACAGCAAGAGGGGCTGCATTGTTCAGGAGGTTTTTACCATTAGCTGAATTATCCACAGAGTTCCCTTCCTCTCTAAATCCAATGGACTATGTGATTAAAATTGGTCGAAACTGAATAAAGCAGTGTCACGTTACAAATCAAATCATCATTGCAGGCGTCCGCTTGCCCGTCACCTGCACGTGTGTGCTCACCTATTTTCTCTAATAACTTAACGTGCACTCACCTTACTGTATGATCCAGAGGTCTCCTCCTCTCAAAAACAAATTGACTCAGTGATTTAAGCTGGTAAAAACCCTGACCAAAGCAGTTTCACATTACAAATCAATGTTTCTCTTAGCTGTTTGGCATGTCAGACACAGGCTGCTAACCTAGCAGTTGCTAATCTGTGCTCACCTACTTTCTCTGATAACTCAAGATCCAGACATTCAGGAGGTTTTTACAGGGAGCTGAATTATCCACAGAGGTCCCTTCCTGTCCAAAACAAACAGACTCAGTGATTTAAACCGATAAAAACACTGAATAAAGTAGTTTCACATTACAAATCAGTGTTTCTCTGGCCCTGTTTAGCATATTGCAGATGGCCCACTTGCCAGGCACCTGCACATGTATGCTCACCTTACTCGTGATCTAGATGTTCAGGAGGTTTTTACTTGAGCAGAATTTTCCGCAGAGGTCTCCTCTACTCCAAAACAAACAGACTCAGAGGTTAAAACAATTTCCCCCTGGGGATTAATAAAGTATTCTGAATCTAAATCTGAATCTGAAACCGATAAAAACACAGAATACCGTAGTTACAAATCAGTGTTTCTCCGACAATATTTGGCACTTTGCAGACAGCTCACTTGCCAGGCACCTGCGAGTGTGTGCTCACCTATTATATCTCATAACGTGATGTGTGCTCACCTTACTCCTGATCCAGATATTCAGGAGGTTTTTACATGAGTCGAATTTTCCGCAGAGGTCTCCTCCTCTCCAAAACAAATGGACTCAGTGATTTTAACCAGTAAAAACGCTCATGTTACAAATGAATGTTTCTCTGATGCTGTTTGGCATGTCAGACACAGGCTGCTAACCTAGGACCTGCTTATCTGTGCTGACCTTCTTCCTCTGATAACTTAAGATCCCAACAATCAGGAGGTCTGTACCGGGAGCTGAATTACCCGTAGAGCTCTCTTTCTCTCCAAAACAAATGGATGCAGTGATTTACACTGTTAAAAACACTGACTGAAGCAGCTTCACTTTAATGCCAAAACCCTAACGACCCAATCTAGAGCCAGTGTTTGGTTTGTCCGTTCTAGGCTTCTGTAGAAACATGGCAATCTCCATAGACGAGGCCCCTTTCTCTATTTAGGTATAAACAGCTCATTCTGAGGTAAAGAAGACTCAACAATTCTTATTTTCAGGTGATTATACACTAAAGAAAACACACTTATTATATAATATTTCATTTCTGCCAGTATATCCCCCTTAATTCTCCACACTGAACCTTTAATGCCACTACTTCCCATTTCACTTTCTCTGTGACAGTTCCTTAAAGTATAGCCCTAAGAAGCAACAGATTCAAGTCCTCTCTTCTCTCTGACTTTGAGAGACAGTTATTCATGTTCAAATACTGATTTGAGCCTCTTAGATTGCAGCAATAGTTCTTAAAGTGAGTGATATTCCCCCTTTAATCCACTCCAGAGTGGGTGAGAAGAAGTTTTATGCTGAAGACACGAGCTATGGCATTCAGCCCACTCACTCATACAGTATGCATGTTTTTCATATCAAAGGATATTAGCATGACTATCTTTTAGCCCATATGTCACACATATCTCCACGTCCCTTTAAAGTTCTTCTTTTTAATATCAACAACTTCTCTGTTTTATGTTGTCGCTTTGAGCCTTTGTGAAAACTTTCTTTCATCTTGTTTCTGTGTAGGAGGTTTTCAGAGAGCGGCGACAAAGGCTGGTTCCGTTCCTTATTTGTGCACAAAGTCGATGCCAGGAAAGATGCCCACTCCAACCTGCTGTCAAAGAAAGAGACCAGCAACCTGTATAAAATTCAATGTAGGCATAACGTCTCTTACTTACTTACAAGTGAGGGTTTATCCTCTTTAAGCACGGGGTTGCAGACAGAGAATGTGATACAGTTACATCATATTATAATGAAATGGATTCTGTGTGTCTGAGTCTCAACGGTCCATCATCTGTTTGTCTCTGCAGAAAATGGCTAAATAAATAATCTTAATTAAATTCAATCCATACTGGCTGCAGTGACCTCAGAGAAAACTGGAAGTAGCATGAGACACAAACACAGGACTGCACTGTTGTTTGTTGTCATACATGTGGGACACACAGGCAGCAACAAGTTATTATATAATACTATGATTTCATAAGTCTGTAAAGTTCCGAAGGCAACATCAAAACAATTTGTCTGGTTTTCTTTTGAGTCCGTGCTGATAACTGTGTCTGTCTCTCGTAGAGAAATCTATCATTCTCTCCGGGCTTTGATCTTTTTTGTGGCGTACATCACACCATGTAGGGATTTCAATTTGAACACTCTATCAGCCGTAGCCTATAACCTATTGAAAGCGAATCAGTTTTGTATATAGAAGTCTTTGCTGAATCGGAGTGTGAAATTACTTTGTTGAAGAATTTGATGGTTGCTTGTATTTTTAAAAAAACAACACCCATTTCTGATAAGCCCTGCTTTCTCTTTTTTTTTTTTCAGTTCACAACGTCAAACCAGAGTGCCTGGAAGCATACAACAATCTAGAGTGAGTGTGTTCACTGCTTTAAAGGGACAGTTCACCCCAAAATCAAAAATACATATTGTTCCTCTTGCCTGTAGTGCTATTTATCAGTCTAGATTGTTTTGGTGTGAGTTGCTGAGTGTTGGAGATAACAACTGTAGAGATGTCTGCCTTCTTTAGAATATAATGGAACTAGATGGCACTCAGCTTGTGGTCCTCAAAGCACCAACAAAAATACAATTAAAAAACTCAAGCCCCGGTTACTCAACATAATCTACAGACGGTGTTGTCAGCAGTTTCATGCAGGAACTATTTTCTTTCTACCAAATTAGAACTGCCAAATAAATCACTGCACAGAAGGAAGTGTGCCGCTAGTGACGAATGAGAGACTCGTGTTTGTGGCGGTGCAAGATGTAAACATTAATATCGTCCTCCTCGGCTGAGGTGTTGCATTAGCTAGCTCAGTGTTGCTGAGTCAGTCAATAATATAATAGTAATAATGACATTTATTTGTATAAAGTGCATAAAATAAGACAACAAAACAATACAAAAGAAATAAACACAAAAGTTACATATCAGGCATTAAAAGGGAAAGGTTTCCTATAAAAATATGTTTTAAGCAATGATTTAAAAACAGGTAATGTGCTGGCCAGCCTAATGTCCTCAGGCAGAGAGTTGCAGAGCCTCAGGGCCTTGATGGCAAAAGCCCAGTCTCCTTTAGTTACCAACCTTGATCTAGAGACGACTAATGAGACTAGGCTTGAGGATTCGAGGTCACGACTTGGAGCAAAGGTAGTCAAAAGCTCAGCTATATAACTCAGCGCTAAACCATGTTGAGCTTTAAAAGTTATTAAAAGAATCTTAAAACAAAATCTGAAGTTAACTGGCAACCAGTGGAGGGAGGCGAGAATTGGGGTGATATGTGACCTACGATTTGTCCCAGTTAGAATTCGAGCTGCAGCACTGTTTACACTGCAGAGGCGTGTAAATACAAAAGCATGAATCAGCTTTTCTAGGTCAGGAAAAGACACAACTGATTTGATTTTGATAATATTTCGTAGGTGGAAGTAGCAGGATTTAATGAGACTATTGACATGTGGTTCAAAGTTCATTTGAGAATCAAAAGTGATACGTGCTTGCTTCTGCATAGTGATACGGTTGGTGGGTGTAGTTCGGTAGAAAGGAAATAGTTCCCTAATGAAACTGCTCACAACAAGGTCTGTGGATTACCTTGAGTAACCTGGTCATGATTTCGGCAAAGAGACATTGCTGTTGAGTTTTTCAAATGTATTTTTTGGCACCCTGAGCACCACAAGCTGAGTGCCAACTAGTTCTATTATATTCCAGAGAAGGCAGACATCTCTACGGCCGATATTAACACTCGACAACTCATATCAAAACAACCCAGACTGATAAATAGCAAAACAAGTAAGAGAAAACATTTTCATTTTGGGGTGAACTGTCTCTTCAAAGCCTCCCCTGCATTAACTCCACCATTCAAGCTAACTCCATTATTTGGCTTATTGGGTTTATGTCAATAGTACCTTTAAAAAAAAAAAATGTATGTGTCGTTACAGTCTGGTGGATAAATTAGGTAAGTTATGCTTTGAGTCAAAGAGCTGCTAATTAGATTTTGTTGATGACACAATTTAAGTTTCACAGTGGACTTTATGACATCGTATTATTGCAGAATCATAAGAGTAATGTAGTGTAAAATTGAACTAATGTCTTTGGTGTAACAGCAAGCTGAATAACTGTGGACTTTATGCTCTCTGAGTGCCCTCTAGTTGGTCATTGTGATGAAGTGACAGTATATTATAACTTTTGGCAAACATACACAGCTTTGTATTTTCTTTTATGCCGCCCTCAGGGCTGAGGTGCAGAACAGGCTCCATCGGGACGAGGACTACCCGTGTGAGGTGGTTGGAAGCTGGAATACCTGGTACGGAGAACAGGACCAAGCTGGTAAGCAACAAGTGGAGATGTTAACAGAAAGCATGATTGAAAGATGATGAAGAGTGTCACCTCTTGTTGATCACTGTTTGGGCTGAGGACTGGATTCATTTTTCTGTCTCAAGGCCTCATGAACAACATCACTTCATATAGTGGCTGCAGTTTGGCTTTAAATGTTTGGCAGAGCATCACAGAAAAATGTACAGACACTACCTGATGACTCACCTCCAACAACTCTCCTTCTACACGATCATTTACACTGTATTTTATATATATATATATATATATATATATATATATATATATGTATATATATATGTATATATATATGTATATATATATATATATATAAGGAGCATTCAGTGACAGACAGAAGTGATGACATGGTGATGGAGGTACTGTATCTGTTGGCTGTGTGGGTGGCTTCAGTCTTCACACAGTGCTACAGTGACATCTGCTGGTTTGTTTCTTGCAGTGCATCTATGGCGATACAGAGGAGGCTACCCAGCTTTGACTGAATGCCTGACGAAGCTGAACAATAACAAGGTTGACTCTCAACTGTTTCTTAATCTTTTTCGTTGTTGCACAGAAAGGGAAATTCAAGGAAACGCTTATATTTAAAGTGCAGCTTACACTAATTTGAGTTCCATGTCAACTTTGCAAAATTTTAGTTCACAATTGAGCAGCAGAAAAAACACTTTATAAAGCAAAATATTTGTTTAATCCTGTTTTTCATTAAAGATATTTTTGTCTGTCTTCAGGAGTATTTAGAGTTTCGTAAAGAGAGGGCGAAAATGTTGGTTTCAAGGCGAAATCAGCTTCTTCTGGAATTCAGTTTCTGGAATGAACCCACGCCCAGACCAGGACCCAACATCTATGAAATGCGCACCTATCACCTCAAGGTATCCACATACATTACATACACCAAATGTGCATGACTTGCATGTATTTAATTATTACTCCATATATTTTATTTGAGTTCAAAGAGACAGTTTCCACAGTCAGTCAGTCAGTTCTCTCAGTGGTGTGGCATGTACTTTCATAAATATAAAATCTGGAAAGTTCTTTACAGAAATCCAAACTGGGAATGAGGCTATAAAAGTAATCGCTTAAGTATACTCAGTGCTCTGCTCAAATACCCCAAACAGTAGCCTACAAATAAAGAAGAAATGGGAGATTGAAATGAACTCATACATAACACCAGTCACCTGAAGGGAAATTTGTAGTGAGGCACATTTGACAACTAATTCCAATATGTGGCGAGAGTTTAAATGTAAAGTCATAACAAGATATTTCTGGACCCCACAAGTAACAGCTAGGAGGGCTCCATCAAATTCAAGTGTTGGAGAAAATGTGGCCCACAAGAATGGAAACCACAGAGTTTAGAAGGATGCGTTAGATTCCCTGAGCGTAGTGTTGTATATAAAATCCAAATGAATTGCCTTACATGTTAAGATGACAAAGAGAAGCACAGTTACCAAAATTTGTCAAGATCTAGATTTTTTTTCTAACAAATTACATTTGTATGAGTGTCATAATTAAATTGCTAATGAAAAAACAGAATCTTTTCAGTAGCACATATGTTTATAATACAGGCATGTCATAGCTATTACATCCATATTCATAACGGCTGTTTTTAAATCACTTACTAGTAGGCCAAATAATTTTGCAAAACACAGTTAAGCTTCAAATGTTTATTATTACTTTGACTGTTTACGATGGTTTGGTTGATAAGTTAAACAATGTAGATGATGCAGAACAACCACAGCTCCACCCAGCTTGGTCTTGGCATGGTGCTTGAAACATCAGTAAGCCCAGACTGGTGGGGAAAAAAAGATATCCACACACAGATTTATTCAACCCATATTTAACCTGGTAAGTCCCGTTGAGATCAACAATCTCTTTAAAAGGGAGACCTGGCCAAGACAGCAGCATGCAAAAAAAGTACAACCAAACAGCTGCACAATAACAACACAAATATACACAGTAACATGTTAAAATATTAGAACACCTACGCGCAATGGCAAGACCCAACTGACACATTCATCCTTGTACTTACGAGAGCTTTAAAATCAGACAGTTTCAACTCTTTGTGAAGGTTATACCAAGTGAGAGGAGCAGTGCACATAGAAGCTTTGTTTGCTAGGTCTGTCCAAGCACTAGGGACACACAACAAGACTCAGACTGTAGCTACAGTCAGATCTCTGTTCAGTCAAAGTACAGATGTATGAGGGGAGTTTACCCAGTATGGCTTTATAAATGAAACCAGTGACTGAGTCTACGAAAGGTCAAAGAAGCCCTGGTATAAAGTGTACAGTGATGAGTGAGGGCTTTACAGTTTGTGACAAATCTCAGTGCACTATGATGTGCAGTATCTAACATGTGCAAATAATGTGCAGATGCATTCATGTACAACAAATCACCGTAATCCAGAACAGGTAAAAACGTAGCAGCAACCAGTCGATTTGCTGACCTCAAAGAAGGACTTCTTTCTGAAATAAAATCCTAACTCCAGCTTCAGCTTTTTAAGAAGATTATCAGTCAGTTATCAAGCCAAATACCGAGATATTTGTAACAAGCGACAACCTCTAACTTCTTTCCCTGAGCAGTAATAACATCAGGAGTGTTCACAGGCTTTGTCCTAGCATTTGAGAAATGCATAACCTTAGTTTTATCAGCATTTAAAACCAGTTCTAGTTGTGAAAGCTTGAACTTAAGGTCCGTTAGACTTTCATCAGAGCATACGTTGGGCAACAATGGCCAGGCTGGTAAAAGTAACCAATGTCAGTCTAATCACTGGCAGCATGTAACACACCTGTGCACATCCCTGGTGGTAGGAGCTCCCCCTCCTGGGAGTTGTAGTTTTTTAAGTACTGAATGGCAAATTGTGAGGCCTACAGATAGAAGCAAACAAGAAAATGTCTTGCAGGTTAATGATGTTGAGCAGTTTTGATTGCAACTTTGCGTAATGCAACAATTTGTAGCACACAGCAGCCTCCCTTTGAGCTGAATGTAAGAGCCATATTCAGGACCTTCATGAAGAGATAGGAGCCATCTTCTTCTTTAAAATTCCCGCTCCGTTCAAGCAGCCTGTTGCCTAACACTCTAAAGGTCTTTGTACACGTCACTTTTATAGTATCACTGTTACACACAGTTTTGTTATGTGGTTGAAAACACGTCCCCGGCGTTTAAATTATTCTCAAAATGTTACATATTTGCATAGTTTTGGTCTGTCTGTCGTCTTGAAGGAGTAGCGCCATTCTCCTCGTATCTCTTTTTATCCACAAGACATATTTTAGCTCTCAGATCAGCTGCTGACGAGTTGGTTTTTTCTGCATCATTTTTGGTAAACAAGACACTCAGTGCGCATTAATGCCAAGAGGTTGGATATTGTGTCTGGTGCAATCACTTATTCACAGTTGAGTCATTGTGTTGAGGAGTGAGCTGTCCACAGATGGAGAGGTGTAGCTGACAAAGTGGTTCTGGACATACTGTAGTTATGATAAAATCTGTGTGCAACCTACACTGAAATTCCTCCTGCATGTGGGCTCATGTGTCACGTGGAGTTTGCTGGTCTGTGTAAAATAAATAAGCTATAGATGTGCTGTGAAACTGGCATGACCATGCTGGTTCATATCAAAGTGGGTGATCAGACATGTAAGGAGCTGTCCTGTCTTGAGGGGCGGTGTTGCAATGTGATTTAATTTAATGTCATGTTTCAGTTTTAAACTGTTTTAATATTTTAACTCTTCTCATGTGTTTCAGCCAGGAACTATGATTGAATGGGGAAACCACTGGTGAGGCTTAACACGCTTACTTTGCTTAAAATATACATGGTATCAGTTTCCTCAGTCTTTCCTGTGTAAGCCTCAAGTATTACAGGTTTTCAGGTGATCATTATACCTCTGATAATAATGTGTCTCACAACAGGGCGAGGGCAATCAAATACAGACAGGAAAACAACGAAGCAGTGGGCGGGTTCTTCTCACAGATCGGTGACCTATATGTTGTTCATCATTTGTGGGGTGAGTATGAAGTGTATGTTCATGACCTCAGAGATATCTTAATGGGTGTTTGGGAAGTAGACAAGTTTTAATACCTCTCTTAAAGGAAATGGTAGCTAAATAAGCTCTGAAACTGTACAGGCAGTGATATCTTGTTTAAAATACAGTGTTCTGGGGGTTGATCATTTAAAGAACGTGATAATGCAGTAGTCACTGAAGTTGAAACACTGCATTTATTATCATCCTGATCGTTCATACTGTATTTTTACTTTGTACACATCTATTCCACATCTCTCCATCTTGGAACAGGGTTCTCTCCCCTGTTACCTGAGGGTTTGTTTTTATTTTTTTCCCCAGTTAAAGGAATACTTCACCCACAAATGACCATTTGTATATCTTTTATGTATACTCTTATGTCTCCAGTGAACAAATAATCCAAAAAATTGAGAAAATTCTTGAAGAACAGCAAACTATATCAAAACATCCATTTACAAACTCTCACACATCTTGTGCAGTAAAATCCAAGTCTCAATTATCTAGTCGTATGCTCAGTACTTCCCAAACACATGCATTTTAGCTGAAACCTTAGCATTTAACACTGAACTGAAAGCCAGACTCCATTGACAAAAACTGTAATTCTAACTGGCTGAACACAGGAGCTGCTGGTCTACCACTGCCTCAGCCAGATGTTTGTCTGTGTCCTCGTGTGACTTTTGTGTTTTAAAGGATTAGTTTAGATTCACTTAAGTCGCATGCTCAGTACTCCCCAAACAGACAGAGCTTTCAAGAAGAAGAAGATATACTCTATTAATCTCTGGGAGGAAATTCAGTTTTTTTCACTCTGTTGCCATATATACAAAGGCCTGAAATATGCACACATGCACAACGAGGAGCTGACATGACAGAGCGAGGGGGCTGCCCATGGACAGGTGCCCCGAGCAGTTTGGTGCCTTGCTAATCTTGGCAGTTCCCGGGAGGCAAACTGGCAGTTCTCTAGCTTTCAGTCCACATTCCATAATTGGTCCAGGCGGGGGACTTGAACTGGCCAGCCTCTGGTTACTAACCCACTCCAGATTGAAGTACTGCTGCCCAATGGATACCAATGAACTAAAAATGAAACTAATCTGTGTTCTCTTCAGAGCCAGACTCCACTGACAAAAACTGTAATTTTAACTCGCTGAACACGGATGCTGCTGGTCTACCACTGCCTCGATCTGTAGTTCGTTTGAGTTACTGTGTGACTGTGGTGAATCAGAACTAACCTTTAAAACACATTAGTCACACAATAACACAAACAAACTACAGATCGAGGCAGCGACAGACCAGCAGCTGCTGTGTTCAGCGAGTTAAAATTACTGTTTTTGTCAATGGAGTCTGGCTTTGAAGAGAGCATTGATAAGTTCCACTTTCAGTTCAGATTTAAATAGCAAGAATGCATGTGTTTGGGAAATACTGAGTACATGACTGGATAAATAAGACTTGGGTTATACTGTGTGAGTTGTGTGAGAGTTTGTAAGCAGACATTTTGATATAAATTTGCTGTTGGTAAATGTGGACGCCTATGATTTCAATTCATCAAGAATTTTCTGTTTTTGGATTCTTTGTTGTGGAAACATGCAAGAAAAACAAAGCTTTCTTTACAAAATAAGATAAGATAAGATACACCTTTATTGATCCCACAATTGAGAAATTCCAGTGTTACAGAAGAGTCAGATTAAAGATTTCAAAATTTAAACTTAAAAACTTAAAACTAAAAAACTAGGAATGCAAAATAAAGTACAAAAATACAAGAAATGGCGATAAATAACAATAACAACAATAATGATGATAATAATGATAATAATAATAATAATAATAATAATGAGAATGGGATTAAATAGAGCACATCTAGTGCAAGTGATTGAATGTGCAAAAAACAGCAAACTCAACAGCAAAATCAACGTTTCGTTTCGTTTGTAATTGCTGACAAAAGGTCATTTGATGATTGAAGTATTTTTTTAAAGAAGTTTTGGGGAAGTTTTTCTTGATCTGAATTGACACTATGAGGATAGAGGGTGTCACATGCTGTACAGATCATAAAGCCTCTTGAGGCAAATTTGTGATATGAATAAAAAATAAATGTAAATTGACTCACATTGTCAAAACACAAATGTAAAAGAGTCTGAGAACATTTTGAATAACAGGTTGAAGTAGTTTTGCACTTGGCAAATTATTGTAGTTTAATGATATGAAACCATGTCAATCTTTAACCCGTATTTCAGCGATGCTGTAATCAAGCCAACACAGTGAACGTATGTTCCATTAGTTTGAGAGTATCGCAAGGTATCTAGATAGATGTGGATGTTGACAAATGCTATGTGAGTGAGGGAGTGGCTGGGCCACGTGCATTAATGATGACCAATAAAATAGGCATATTAAACATCCCTTCCATAGAGAGATAACTGTATAAAGGCTATTTAGATGTAGATAGATGAGTTTAATTACAGCAGTTTGAAGGGGGTTTGTGTAACTTTGCACAACGTGTAAGCTTGTATTTGTTTTGCCTCCTGTGTGGCTCATCAGATTG
The DNA here is from genome assembly GCF_006386435.1 of Epinephelus moara. Taxonomy (NCBI): domain Eukaryota; kingdom Metazoa; phylum Chordata; class Actinopteri; order Perciformes; family Serranidae; genus Epinephelus; species Epinephelus moara. Next base: position 36,251,268 of record NC_065513.1, on the reverse strand, counting down.
AAAAAGGGAAATGTTTGTATGTGTGTTTGTCTCCAGCTGCTGAGGTTTAACTCAAGCTATTAGATTATTTCTGCTTCCTTAGTTACTCTGCCTCTGAAAATTATCAGTACAGCTAACTCTAAACTTGAAATCAATTTCTTAAGAATATTAAAGCTAAATGGTTTTTATGAGAGTGGATAAATTCAATCACATGTAACGTCATATATGATTACTTGTGTTTACAGCTTATGCAAGCCTCCAGTCGCGGGACGAGACCAGGAACTCTGCCTGGCTGAAGGAAGGATGGGATGCAAATGTATATTATACAGGTAGGAGAGATACACACCAACAGACACAGATACTGCCAAGACAAAAACCCTCTATTTGCCAAAGGTGATGTGTGCCTCATAAGATAATTACAAGCCAATATTTGCAGTATATATGTATGATTTGCAGGAGGGAACAAAAGAATTGTTGCTTCAGAATGATGGAGACAGGACGGCAGATGGGAGCTATGACGTGTGAAAGTAGCAGGCTTTAAAATTCAAACAAGATGGAAAGCACTGCAGATATTCTTGTACTTTACTGCAGCACAAGAGGAAAGCGTAAACATGTCAGACGGATAATTTGTGTATGGAAATGTAAAGCTTACTGGACTCTCGCTCCCTGTGAAGTGTAATGAGCAGCAGATGAGAGAGTGTAGGGAGAGATCAGTGCTGATCCTCGTCAGCGACTGTGGGGAGGAGTCCACAGGTGGATGCTGAGGAAGAGGAGGCAGCAAACAAAAATTCATTTATGAAGAGCAGTGTTATAGCAGCAGCAGGATAATGAGCAGGTAAGCACAGGGTTGTATATGAGTTAGTATGTTAGGCACAGGCCTTTTTTGACTAGATAAAATATATATATATATATATATATATATATACCCCTTCTGTTGTCTTAAGTGATGAGGTTAAAAAGCAGCAGGCTGATGCATGGCTAAACTCCCCTGTTACTTTTGCTGCATGTGTTTTTCCATCACACAGCAGGGCAGGTAAAAGAAGTTTACCTGTTGGAGGTGAGCTGTTTGCAGAGGTGCAGTAAGTGCCTGTTGTCTGCAGGTCCTCATCAAACATCTCACTGTGGCTCTTACTGCTTTCACTTTCCTCCCTGCCGTATTTTAGACTTGCCTTTATTGAAGAAAAGCCGCTTACAAAGTTCTGCTAATTCAGTGATAAACACATTCAATTTCTTATAGATTTTCCCCACAATAAAAGTCCCTGGTTATTTTGTTATATAAAAACTTTTATTGTGAGGAAGCAGAGAAGGAAATGCCAAGTTTTCAAGCAGCAACTGCACACAACTTCTAATACGGCTGACAGGGAACATGAAACAGTAAAATAAAGCAGATATCTAAAGTAAGGAGAGAAACTAAACTCCAAACCACAGAGATTCAGTTAGAAGCTACAAAAGTACTGAGAACTGAACACACAGTCAACAAGACATCACCGCTACCCGCTTGAGGATGTGTGACCCGTCTTTTGGGCCCACCCCAGAGAAGGTCCATTTCTGGCGCAGCTTGGCGTGTCACGGCACGTCTAAGGCTGCTTTCAGACCTAGAGTAGTCTTGCTTTGGTCCGAATCAGGGACTAATTTTGTTACAAAGTTGTTTAATTGCCTAGAGTTGGTTCATGTTCTCACGGCAGCATTTACAAGCGGACCAGATCAAATGCCTTGTGTGAGAAAGCTGCTCTTGATTGGTCAGAATTTCCATGTGGGAAAAATCCAGGAAGTAAAGCAAACGTTGAAGAAGAGTACACTTGCAAGATAAATGTGACACTTTCTAATGTCACAATGGAGGGACAACTACGCAGGTTGATTTTAGCGCTGCTCATCGTGGACTATATTGCTGTCATTGTTCATTTTAGTCAAACCATACAGTTTGAAAACGAGGCGCGGCTCCAACTAGAAAACAATGTTTTGATGCATTGGATGTGCTGAATGTGCATATTAAGGCAGTACAGGAGGAGGTGCACATTAATAATCCTCCAGGACTGTAACATGCTCATGTTTAACCCAAACAATGTGACACCAGTTGGTTTGGATCAACGTCAGAACACGTTCTCAACACAAACAAATCGCACCAGACTTTGTTTGTAAGTGGACGGAGACCACCTCTTCAAGAAGGTCTTGGTCCGGTTGTTTTGGTGCCGCCCCAAGTGTGATTGCTGTGTTCACACCTGCCCAAACGAACCGCACTGAGGAGGTAAATGAACTTAAGTTTGATTAAACTGAACCAAACAGGGCAGGTGTAAAAGCACTCTTAATAATGGAAACACAAATTGGCGCAGCATGGCTTGGCTCACAGTGGAAAGGCCCAATAGATCCAGCGGTCTTGCTGGCTTGTTATTATTGATATCCCAGAAATTGTCTCAGCACATTAAGACACATTTATAGCTTGATAGATATTTGTGCACCATAAAAGTATTTATCCGGGATTAAAATATGGTACATGATGTGATGACAGCATCAAAATGAACACATTGCTTCATTTAACTCAGTACACGTGTTGCCCTGTGACAAATGGTGTTAAATAATGTAGATATCCTGCTTCATTTTTAATCATTTCATACTGGCATAAAGTTGCAACTTCAGAAGTTATTCTTGTTTTTGTTATTTATCACAGTACGTAACCCTAACATGTTTCTCTCTGTCTGTCCTCAGTGCCTCTGATCAGAAGCATGGAGTCTAGAATAATGATTCCCACCAACAGTTCACCTCTACAATAAGATTACTGACACTCTGAGCATCGCTTTAACCAGAAGTCCTTCACCTACTACCAAAGCAACATGTAGATTTTTTTATGTCAAATGATCTGTAATACACTCAAGTTTAGAAACAAACACATTTTCTGATTCTGTATTTCCACAGCAGGCAGCCAGTCGTGAAAAGTAGTGTTGCAATGTTTGTGTGTATATATTGTGAGAATCATGAAATGGCCACGTTTTTAGAACTTTAGGTCAAATATGTGGAGAAAAGAAATGACAAGCTGCCAGTGACATGACAAAATGATATGCATTACATTACTGCCATGTGTGTTACACTAGAGAGTAAAAATACATGATTGTGTCGAGCTTGGTGCAGTATGTTTCCTGCTCTTTGTTTTTATTATGAATCATAGTAATTGACAGTGTATGTGCCCCCCCCCCCCCCCCCCCCCAGCTTTTTATGATTGCACTTTTATGACTGGCAATGAATCACACTGAATGAGATCACACAGAGCTTCACAGCTGTGACTGTGGAAGGCATGTTTGATAAAATAAAACTTGTCAGACTACCTCACTCATTAAAATATCTCATCATTTCAGTGATTAAGATTTACAGTAAGATGTGACAAGACTAACAAGAAAAGCAAATGTGTAGCTTTTGTTATGAGGTGGTCGGTATTTTCAAAATAAAAGCTGGCAATGTGTTGTAATCAGAACCAATGTTGCAGAGAAAGAATGTTTTAGCAGGAAACTGGAGCTTTGGCATTTGCACGTTTAAATATAAGTGAAAGATAAAGAAAACTAAAGTAAGTTAAAGGTCTAGTGTGGAGGATTTAGTCGCATCTAGCACTGAGGTTGCAGTACTCAAACTTCTCTCATATGCCAGGCATGTTAGAGAACTAGGGTGGCCGTCATGAAAACAAATGGTCCTAGCTAGAACCAGTGTTTGGTTTGTCCTTTCTGGGCTACTGTAGAAACAACATGGTGGATTCTGTGGATGACGACCTGCTATTTATGTAGATATAAACGGATAATTCTAATTTGATTATTCAATTTGTAAATCAGTTAGTCATGTTGTGTTACATCGAATTTGTGAAGAACACTGTTTTTTCTTGCATACCTCCACAGAAAACCACAAACATATTGATTTATTGATTGATAAGGGACCATGTTTACCAGCAGCAAAACTATATCAAAACATCTGTTAACAAACTCTCACACAACTCAACTTATAATCCCAGTCTTACTTATCCAGTCAGATGCTCAGTGCTTCCCAAACACATGCAAAAAGAAAAAAACAATTTTGCTCTAGAGTCTGGCTTTGAAGAGCATGGATAAGTTTCACTCCCAGTTCAGCATTAAATACTGGTAGTAAGGTTTTACTGAAAATAATCATCATCAAACCGTTGTTTATTCGGGCAAAAGTGACTGAGCATTAAGCTCTTTTACAGCAATGCCCTGAGTTCACATTTGATGGGCTAGAAGGACACAAATATATAATAGCAATCACAATAAAGTGATGAAAAAGTCCATGAAAACAAATAAGTAGCAGCAATGTCTTTCAAGAATTATAAACAGCAATGGAAAAAAAACAGTAAAAAGATGAAAAAGTGAAATAATAAGAACAGAGTCTGCTGTAAAGGACGGACACATAACAACAACATTACTAACAACAGTAAAATGTAGAAAATCATGTTTGTCAATTAATTATAATAAAATGTGTTTGATATAGCATTTTTCACCGAAATGAAATTCACAATCTGTTTCACAAAATACAATCAAGCAATCAAACAATAAAACATGCAATCAATAAAAAAAGGCAATATAATTAACCAAAGCAAGAAAACTGTAAAACAACCATATCATCTAACATAACATACACTTGAAATGATCTAAGGACACGTACCTCTTGTAACTTGTTCCATTTATCTGAGGAGTTTCAGGGGATAAAAATTCCTGTGAGCGTGTGATGAGAGATGGATTTGGTTTTTAAAAGAGAAAGAAGGTAGAAGGGTAGCTTTCTGAGCAATACCTTATAAACAAATGTGTATGTTTCACAGGACTCAGACTTGGATCACACTGTAGGAGTCGTGTGTTTGTAGACAGATGTTTTGTCATAGTTAAACGTGGTCTCTAATAGGCCTTTCTCACAGCAGACATTTTGACTTGTCATAGCAGGAGAAGCACAGGTGATGCTAATAACATTACAGTGGCTCTGATCTATTCAAGCACTCCAGTGAGAGTGACAATGAGCAAGCATGCAGGATACAAGGATCGTGAATCAAAGCAGCTAAATGGAATTAAGCCATCATTAATCTTACTATTTACACCTGTGTTGTTCCTACTGTGACATGTCAATATGCCTTTCATGAAAAAGGCCTATTAATCAATATATCATGGAGGCATGTGAGGAAAAGTTTCCCTCACGAATTCATGGTGTAAATGGTCAATTGTTGAAGTATTTCTTGAATCATTACATACACCAGTAAAAGATAAAGGGCTTTCTATTCTTGCAAAGCTGAAAGCAACCTAGGAGTCAGGACCCCCATGTGCAACATCAAATTATTTTTATTTTTCAAACTTTTCTCTTATCTCTTATTTTTCTTGTAAAGTTACACCTCTTCTGTTTAAAATAAACAAAACAATTAAATAATCCTATAAATCACAATCACTCTCTGACTCGCACAACTCAGGCTCAAAATGTGTCCACATATTTTTGGCCATGTAGTGTATTAAATTAATTTGAATACCTGTTCACACCTTGCACGCGCGAGACGTTTCCCCTGATGTACCTGTAGCTTTAAGAGGAGGGGGCGTGTCCTCCGTGGGGCTGTCCCTTTTATTTGAATATACAGTAGTTTGCTGGAGTCGGATTGCGTCGGATGTTTTTCGCCTTGCGAGACGAGCACAGCGGGACGTGGAGCTCGTAGCCGTCGGTAGTGCTCATCATCCAGGCCTGTGTTCAACATTTGAATGATATCACTCAGCTAGGAAGGCGTCTTTTCTTCCGCCGCATGCACACACACACAGAGGAGGCTGCACTGCTCCACACCGACAATATGGACTTGCACATACTGGACCACAGGCTCCGGGTCACCAGCATATCCAAGAATGGGCTGGTGAATTTCACACACCCCCTGATTAAACTGATATTTCTCCGGAACAGGACACGGTAAGAGGACTCAGATGTTTGTGTCGGGCCGGTGTGAATCACCCCTGATAATCCAGTGTGGACTGAGATAACCCATAGCGCCTATTAATTCACTGGGTGGCCGAGGCAGTACTGGGATATTTGCCTGTGCATGCCCTGCCTCCATGAGTGGTACACTGCAATGCATGTAGCTGTTGCATTACAACACATTCTGACATGTTTTTCACGTTTGCATCAGCTAGAAAAAATCCTCAGCAAAGTGTTTTACAATGGAGACATGATTGCACTCATAATATTTCCTTATGATTTTCTTATATTTGCACAAACCTGCTGCAGGTAACATTCTCATACAGTATGTGATGCATTTATGTTGTGGTCTTGCATGGATGCTTTGCAATGCATGCTGCCTCTGCTGCACACACCAGCAGTTGCAGTTCCCCCTCCACTGAATTCTGGTGGCACCTTGTTTCTGAGCACAATCTTGACCTTTGACCCCCAGCATCCAGTTTGCAAGTTGTCTGGATCCCATGTTGGCATTAGCACCAGTTTTCAGTTAATCCCTGGATATCCTCCCTTTGTTATGTAATTGTTTACTGCCCTGGCTGGCCCACATATGCGTGGCTAGAAGACAAGCCCAACATCTGTTTTTGAGCTGCCCATGATACAGTGGCTAGACTACTGCTCTCATGTCAAGTTGCAAAGAAGTTGTGAGCAAAGATCTCTATAACACGCTTTCCTCGAGGATTTACTCACCACACGCGTGCCTATAAGTATCAGCATCACAACAGCTCTTTAATAATCAGTTTACCAGGCAGCAGGACTCGCACATCCCTGCGTGAGTATGATCACGATCCTGGAAAACACATGCTGTCCGTTTCTTGTCAGCTGACAGAGGAATGAGATTCATATCATATCATGTCCTGTCAAACACATCTGTTCACGCCTAGCTGCATCCATCAGCACTCATTTGTCTAGATTTTGACATGTCTATACCAGACACACTGGCGTGATGACTTTCACCAGCTTATAAACTACGACACTGAGTAAATAATTAGTCACCATGAATAATGTATGGGTGTACTTTAGTTGCGTCAGTGTTTCTAAGGTACAGGCCAACATGTTCCTAATGAGTAATTGTAAATAGTTTGGAACTGAGCCCATGTTTACAGGCAGCGTTTTGTTTTATATCACAAGTGTGAGCCTACATATTCATTTGGACAGGCTCTGTGATGCTTTCAGTGTCTGTGGGGGAAAAGTAGGCTGGGCCCAGAGTGAACCAGAAAAAGCATGCAAGCTGCACTTCCTTGGATTAGCAGGTCTGTCTGTTTTTCAGCGTGTTGTTTTGCATGCTGTGGAGTTATGTCATCAAACTGTGCTGTGTATGTGTTTCCCTGGTTTTTCCTGTTCTTTTTCTGTAGCAGGGTTTTGTCAACCCTCCCGACACACACACACACACACACTCCCAGTCAAACTATAGACGATGCAGATTGGGGAGTGGTGGAGAAGATTGAGTTCATAGCAACTCAAAACAATGGAGCAAAAACAAGCCTGATTGCCTCGGTTGGTTTTAGCCGTCTCCCTCTTCCAGGCCCCTGCTATTCATTAGAGAGCAACAGCCTGAGAGTGCGTGCAAAGTGATTTGAAAGCAGTCCTGAGCAGAATTTTAAGGAGGCAATCTCTTACAGGAGCCGGGCTTATCCCAAATTGTACAAAGGTAGATTTTCTTCCAACGTCAACTAACAAAACTGAGACGTTATGAGACACCTGTGGTGCAGAGGATGAAAGTCGTCAGAGACTTGTCTAGGAGTAAGAATCCTTATTTGATGAGGCACAGCATGCCCACTATCACCCACACCGTTAACCTTTGAAGGTCAGCTATACTGAGACTACATGTCATGAAGAGGATTAAAGGGACAGTAGTGCTGTTTATTAATGTAGATTGTTTTGGTGTAAGTCACCGAGTGTTGGAGATATCGGCCGTAGAGATATCTGCCTTCTCTCCAGTGTAATGGAACTAGATGGCACTCGGCCTGCGGTGGTCAAAGAGGCAACAAAAGTAATTTGAAAAACTCAACAGCAAAGTCTCCTTCCAAAAATCATGATCTGGTTACTCGAGATAATCCACAGACTTTGTTGTGAGCAGTTTCATGTAGGACCTATTTTTTTATTGCCGAACTACACCCACCAACCGAAACACCACACAGAAGGAATAGTGCATTTACCGCTAGCTCACCACACACCTCTGAGCCAGCTGACGTTACAGCTTAGCAGAGGAGGACGCCATTAATGTTTACATCTCATGCTGTTACAAATGCAAACCTCTTGTCTATGACTAGAAGCACGCTTCCTTCTGTGTAGTGATACGGTAGAAAGATAGTAGTTCCATAAAACTGCTCACAACAAGGTCTGTGGATTATCTTGAGAAACCAGGTCATGATTTCTGGAAAGAGACATTGCTGTTGTGTTTTTCAAATGTATTTGTTTTGCACTTTGAGCACCACAAGACGAGTGCCATCTAGTTCTATTATATTGGAGAGAAGGCAGACACCTCTATGGCCGATATCTCCAACACTCGGCACCTCCCACCAAAACAATCTAGACTGATAAATAGCACCAGAGGTGAGAGGAACAGTTTACATGGACAGTTCAATTCCCTATTCATTCGGAATGAAAGTTCATTCCTATTAAAAGTGATCTTGTAAACACCCAATCTGGAAATCCATTGGCAAAAAAAACCCAAACAAACAAAAAAAACAAACACTTTTTTTTTCTTCCTTTACCATTGGAGGCACAGCCCGGAGTTTTTCGACTAACAGAAGTGCAGGGGCCTCGGCGATCGCTGCTCACGCCCTTCACTTCCGGCGGTGCCCCAGGGAATCGCCGTGTTGTTTACAAATACTTCGGGTAGAAAACCAGCAGAGTTTAGCTATATATCACATTTTTCACGTCACTATATCACCGTGTAGACTAATCTGATGTTTGTTACGTCTATAAACACAATGATTGAACAAACGTTACTATTTCTGTGTGCACGTTTTGTAATTAATAACATGGTTATCGTAGATTAGCTGGGCTAACCATTAGCTGTTAACGTTAGCCGTTAGCGGTGTCTGTAATAACGATAGACTGTATATAAATAAGGTAATAACTCAATAAACGGTCTGTGAATAAAATATTTTTTCCAGCGGATATCTTAGTTACAACATGAGTGAGCTATCAAAACAGTTTTGTGTTGCTATGTGTGGTATTTATTCAGTTATGGGAAATCACGATGTCTAGAAAGCATCAGTGGCTGCAGCTGACAGGGACAGTTAGCAAAGCTAACATCAGGATGTCATCTGTTAAAAGCCTCCCGTTGTCGGATACGACATGAAACTACTCCAGTTAGCTCAGTCATGTTGTAACTAAGACATCCGCTGGAAAAAAAAAAAAATTTCACGTTGACGAGACGGCGGCATCGTTCAAACTCAGGTATAGGCTAGTCACTACAATATGATGTAGCTCAGGTCTTTGGTTTGCTGTTAGGTTCAGACTATGAAAAAGACCAGATACAGTTGTGCTGTAGTGGAATGTGGTACTGGTGAGAGAATGAGTCTGGTCATTTGTGTGTGTGTGTGTGTGTGTGTGTGTGTGTGTGTGTGTGTGTCTGCATCAGCAATGTATTAAAAGCTCTTGTGTAAAACCAGTGTATGTGAATGAATCCTCCCATTAAGGGAGTTAAAGTTATGGACCATTGGTTCGCAAGCTGTTAGTTCATAGTCCTATGTTGTCCTCAGTTGTTGTTTGGAGTTTATGGGTGTGGTAATAATCAAAGCCTAGTATCAGTCCAGTATATCGGTCTTACTGTACTGGGGATGCAGCCCTGCAGGCTCCACACAGTCTTCCTTTCTTCTCTTTGGTGGCTCACTAACGAGAGCATGGTTTGGAACAATGCCTCAGCTGAGCCAGAAACCCAGTGGGGAGTTTTCCACTTGTCTGCTTCAGTGATCTGTCAAGGTTGGGGCTCTCGCTCCCCTCGTTTACACAAGGCTGCCCCCCCCCCCCCTTTCTAATAATATGCAGGGATTCCTAGAAAAAAAACCTTTCCCATTGTTCTGAAAAAAGAGGAGGCCGTGAGAACGCTACACATCGGTTTGTAGGAAGCTGCAAAGGTAGCAGACAGCTCGGACGTCCACTGGCGATGAGGTGGCTCGAGGCTCAGTCCTCACACTTCAACAACATCAGTTTGCTCCGCTCTTATCATGTTTCCTCAGCTGGAGCATCAGTTGCAGAAACACCACCGCCACCTACCCTCGCTCCCCCAGCGCTGCTACCGCCCTTTGCTTTGTGCAGCTGGATCAAAGTCCAGACTCTTGTGTGCCTGGTTTTCATCTTCCCCTCTCGGCCGCTCCCTCGCTACCTGTTGCTTCCTTGTCCCTCTTGGTTATTTTCCCTCATCTCCTCTTTATGTTGCTTCATGCTTCAGTAGAAAGAGCTTGTTTTTCAAACTCACTACCACCATTGATCACACAAAGGCTATGTGACACTGTGAAAGAGTGCTGTACAAACATGTTTGAGAACTCAATTTATCATTGAGTGTGTGAAGTGTTCCCACGGCACAAATTAACAAACACACCAAAACCAAAGAACATTCAAATGACTGTGATTTAAAACTGAGAAAAGCAGCACATTTTCACAGAAGAGGAGCTAAAACTTGCAAATTCTTGTGACTCTAATTGATAAATCAACATAATTGTAGACTTTCTTTTTTTAATTGATCAATGGAACAATCAAATAGTCATGGAGGGTTGGTGGTTGTGTGTATTATCCTCAGTGATTAAGGACTTTTTTGGAGACAATGTGAGTTGATGAGGAAAGCATTTTTTCCTCTGTTTTTGTCTTTGTTTCACCTTTTTGGGAAGTTGGAGCAAGGAAGATCCTGTGCTGTTATGTTTCATGTTTGTCAAAGCTGAACATGCCTCTTTTGTTTAGTGTGTATCAAAGGTGGTTCAGGTCTGCTAGAACGCTTCTTCAGAAGTGCCTGATGTATGAATAGCTTCGGAAACCCCTGCCCACGCACACAGTTCTGACATCAGAACTGGCTGTGTCTGACAATAAGTGTAACTTTCTGAAACCAACGATCTGGCATTCAAATACACCTCATGCTATGATTTGCCAGCTCTGTGAACATTAGGACTGGACTCAAGTTCGTTTGCCCCCTAAGCTCCCATTTATACGACAATGATTTCAACTGAAAATGGTAAACTTTAGTTGCGTTTTGGCTGATCGTTTACGATCGTGAAAACGGGTTCCAGAGTGCAATTTTTTGGAAACAGCACCGTCTCCGTTGTCATGTAAACTTGCAATATGCAGTTCCTCTGAAAACGGAGACTTTTCGCACATGTGCCCTTAGGTTCCAGTCACTAGGCATGCGCGAGAAAGTCGACCATCGCAACAACAATGCCGAGCTCTGTTTGTGCTGCTTACCCTGTTGAATTTATTAACGCTTCTCCAGGAAAGTGTAGATCTACTGTAGCAACTCCACCTCGTCGTCCATCCAGACAAAGTTATCTGTGCGTGGGGCGTTGGTGGCTTAGTGGTAGAGCAGGTGCCCCATGTACAAGGCTGTTGCCGCAGCAGCCCGGGTTCGACTCCAGCCTGTGGACCTTTGCTGCATGTCACTCCCTCTCTCTCTCCCCCCTTTCATGCTTGTCTGTCCTATCAAATAAAGGCTAAAAATGCCCAAAAAAAAAAAAAAAGTTATCTGTGCGTGCTTTCGCCATTGTGTCTTCTTTGTTTTGGTTTGTAATCACCATGTTGTAGAGGAAGGCGCTTCAGCGCAGGCACGTGGCATCATGCCATGGTGTTGCTTTGCAAATTTACACTGCCACCTATTGGCCTGGCGTGCATACCACAGCATTTCCAGTAGATTTTGTGGCTCCATGTGAACAGGGATCGTTTCAATAACGTTGTCATATAAACGCGGAAGTTTTTTAAAACGCAAAGGACAGACTTTTCTGTTTTTAGAGAAACCGTTGTCGTGTAAACAGGGCCTAAGTGCTGTTTGTTCGGCCAGGTGTGAACACAGCAATCACACTTGAGTGTGCACCAAATAGGCCGGACTAAGACCTTCTTGAAGAGGTGGTCTCTGTCCGGTTACAAACGAACTGGTGAGAAGGTGTTCCGACCTGGATCTGAACCAACTGCAGTCACATGACACATTGTTTGGGTTAAACATGAGCATGTTACAGTCCTGGAGGATTATTAATGTGCACCTCCTCCTGTACTGCCTTAATATGCACATTCAGCACATCCAATGCATCAAAGCATTGTTTTCTAGTTGGAGCCGCGCCTCGTTTTCAAACTGTATGGTTTGACTAAAATGAACAATGACAGCAATATAGTCCACGATGAGCAGCGCTAAAATCAACCTGCGTAGTTGTCCCTCCATTGTGACATTAGAAAGTGTCACATTTATCTTGCAAGTGTACTCTTCTTCAATGTTTGCTTTACTTCCTGGATTTTTCCAGCATGGAAATTCTGACCAATCAAGAGCAGCTTTCTCACGCAAGGCATTTGATCTGGTCCACTTGTAAATGCTGCCGTGAGAACATGAACCAACTCTAGGCAATTATACAACTTTGTAACAAAATTAGTCCCTGATTCAGACCAAAGTAAGTTAACCTTCGGTCGGAAAGCACTCTAAGAAATGAGCAAGAGTTTGAATTTCTCTCTCTAGGGTCCATATCTTAGACTCAGTGGAAAGTGGTGTGGCACAGCACAACTGTCATTATTAGTTTCAGGCCAACACAGTCGTCACTTTCAAAGCCAGCGCCAATGTAGTGCATGTAGCAAATGTCCTTGGGGCCATCTGTGCGTCCACAGGCGTGTCGATCCCAAAATGAGGTGTGGTCAGGTGCATTGTTGGTGTATTGCTGTTTCCAGTCAACAGAAAGCAGTTGCACCATTGACCATTTTTATCCTGACAAAACTGTTTCTGTCCATTTCATTCAACTGCACCACTATCAATGTCTTCCAAAAGAGACTTGCTTTCAAGTGAACACATGCACACATATGATTTCCAACTGGTTCTCACAACATGTACAAACTAGCTGTGTTTGAGCTTAACCCCACCCTTGCATACTGTGTTTCCTCTGGGCTCTGTTTGTCCGCTACTTGTCTGTTTTTTTCCCTTGATGTGTTGATGTGGAGGATAGAGTAGGCTTAGTTGTAATGGTAAGGGCAGAACGCTTTGTTGTGGGGAGACATTAGGAAGGTTCCTGGAGCTGCATTTATTTTATGAAGTTCTACAAAGTGATACCAATATCTTACTTTTGTTAAGCAGATTCTCTCCTGGAAGGAAAAACAAAGGAAATATACATTGCATTTCTGCAACAAGAGATATTGAGTTTTCTCTGCCTTTCATAAGAAGTCTAGGGTTGTACTGATTGCAGGTGAACACAACAGTCTTTACACTGTGTGAATGATGAAGAGGATTAAATGGTAATAATAACAATGTCAGGCAAATACATTTTTCCTGTCAGTATTCAGTAATGAAACTTAGGTGAGACATCTTATCTGTTTTATCTGTACTTGAAAAACAGGAAACCAAACAAACACAGTTGTCTCACAGATGGATTTCCCTCAGGTTGCTTGACAAAACACAACCTATACGTGGCTGAGGTTTGACTGCTTTGTAGTTGTAATGTAAGAGCCTTTGCTGTCTTCTCGAAAGACACAATAAATGTGATAAAGCTCCACACTTGATCAGTCTCACTTGGAGGTAATATCGATATTGTGATAGGAGACTAGGTATTGTCTTAGATTTTGGGTATTGTAATATTGTAAATGTTGTTTGTTTCTTGGTTTTAAAGGCTGAATTACAGTGAAGTGATGTAATTTTCTGAACGTACCGACTGCCTGAATTGTTCTATTATTTGCCTTGATAATAAGGCCTGTTAATCATAAATCTCATTGTGTAAATATTTTGTGAAAGCATCAATACCGTTGCAGTATTTATTTCAAGGTATTTGGTAAAAAACATAATAATATTTGATTTTCTCCATATCACCCAGTCCTGTTATGCTTGGCACACACTACCTGCAGGAAACTGCGAGCGAGGGGAAGGTGAAGGGTCAACAGGAAATGAGGGGGGTATTATAACACAATGGGCTGGCTGAGCTTGCTAGCACAGCTGGTAGTTAGTGTTACAGTGTTCTGCTCTGTCTCTCTCTTTGTCTCTCTCTGTGGGGTGATTGTCCCATCTCATGGCAGGGATTACTTTTTGCTGAGTCAGGAGTATTGCAGTCTCACTCAGGCTTCTACTGTAATAGCCCCAGCTGACTGATAAGCAGAGGAAGAGGAAGGTGTATCTCCAGTGAGACGTTTTAGGAAAACAGGAATATGGAGCGCTTCCTTTTTAGGGACTCAAAGAAAACAAAGAGAGGTCGTTCATGTAGAAATTGCTCAGGCTATATCTTTTCTCTGCCGAACATGAATGAAAACTCAATAACGAGGCTTCTCAAACACTGTATCTTTAAAAAGTCCAGTTCACTCTTCTTTCAAAGGTATTTGCAGTGTTACTCAGAAAACAGGAAAGTCCCCTGGAAATATGTCAGTACTATAGGTTAAGTCTATATTAAGGCCAACAGTTTCTTTTTTTTACTTTGTTTCTGAGAAAGAAATTTTTCCACAGTATGGTGAAAGGCTCTAAATCATACAGTCCCCACGATGAGTTTCAGCCGTCTTTGCTACAGAGAAGAAACTTGTCAGTTGTGGTAGTCAGAGCGTTATCCCCTTTGGCATCATAGTTGCCGAATTCATATTAAATTCACCCAGTTTGTGAGCTCATCTAAACTCTAAACTGCTAAGTCTTTATCAAGTTTCTACAAAGTTCATTGTTTTGCTGCTGCTCGCCGTTGGCAACACCCACAGCATACTTTTAAGCTAAGTGGTTGAATGTTTCTAACTGAAGTGCTCCTTTGAGGTTGTAGTTTGAGTTTTCTCCTCATATGTGTATATAAATGTTATAAACCAGGTAATTACATCCACCCTAATGCTGTTTATGACTCTTAATAAGGGGTCTCATTCATGAATGAGGGTAGAATGGAGCGTGAGATGGATCATTGGTTTTGTGCGACTTCTGCAGTGATGGGGCGCTACACCGGACTGTCTTGGTGAAGAAGGTGCAGAGCCGGAAGGTGAAGCTTTTGATTTACTGGTCCATCTACCTCCCAACCCTCACCTATGGTCATGAGGTCTGGGTAGTGACCGAAAGAAAGAGGCTGCAGATACAAGCAGCTGAAATGATTTTTTTCTGCGGGATGGCTGGGCTCAGTCTTAGAGATAGGGTAAGGAGCTCTGTCATCCAGAGGGAGCTCGGAGTAGAGTCACTGCCCCTTCGCATCGAGAGGGGTCAGTTGAGGTGGTTCGGGCATCTGATCAAGATGCCTCCTGGGCGCCTCCTGTTAGAGGTGTTCCAGGCACGTCCCACTGGTAGGAGGCCCCGGTGCAGACCCAGAACAAGCTGGAGGCATTACATATCTCATCTGGCCTAGGAATGCCTTGGGGTCCCCCAGGAGGAGCTGGAAAGCATTGCTGGGGAGAGGGACGTCTGGGGTGCTTTACTTGGCCTACTGCCCCTGTGACCCGGCCCCGGATAAGTGGATGAAAATGGATGGATGGATATTGATAATACTGATACGTTTACACCTGGTGTGCACACTATTTAGGTGTTAAGACCCTCTAACACAGACTCCTTTGAAAAAGCTGCTGACAGCATTTTAGCTTGGAAACTTTGAGGTTGTGTTTTGTTTTTTAGATATTTTTTTGGGCATTTTTAGCCTTTAATTGATAGGACAGACAAGTGTGAAGGGGGAGAGAGAGAGGGAGTGACATGCAGCAAAGGGCCACAGGCTGGAGTCGAACCCGGGCTGCTGCAGCAACAGCCTTGTACATGGGGCACCTGCTCTACCGCTAAGCCACCGACGCCCCATTGAGGTTATGTTTTAATCTCGATGGGCAACAATGGAGACTTTTCAAAATGATGACACAGACACTCATGTCCGCTTACTGATTGGGTCTTACCAGTCACAACCATAGGTCACAACGTATCAAGCCAAAACATTTTGTGTATATTCTATGAACAACCCGTGCCGGCCGACATGCCGCGCCGCTCTGCTTCAGCCAACTGCTCTATTTCCAGCGTGGCCGGCGCTGCGAGAAAAGCCTTTTATGTACGTCTCGGCCGCCGTATGCTAAGGATGCTTAATGTTATTAAGTTTTTCAAATTTTTAATAAGACGATTTTGATAAGAAACTCACCCGTGAAACCCAAGTTGTTGTTGCCTCAAAGTCTGACCTCTTCCTCTTTCATTACTAGCAGTTGGCAACCGTTGGCAACTAGTGTAGGTACAGCCACCTAGCGGGCTGGGGTGGGAAATACACTTTAGTGTCGACGGTGCTGCTGTGCACCACTGCCAATGTGTTGGGGGGGCCACAGCGCCGCGCCAGCGGCAGTGTGTGTTGCACTTGATATGTCACTGTATCATTAAGAACTCTGTTTTCTGCCGCCTTGACTGCCTTATACTCATGTTACTGTCAGTAATAGTTCGACTTTGTGATCAGTCCAAGCAAAGAAATAGCTTGTCTTACTTTTTGCAATATCCGTTGCACTTTCTGTAACTAAGCAACCATCTGTAGGGTAGACAGTCTGCTTCTTGCCCAGTGTGCATGAATGGTCATATGATGCATTTCCAGGTGTGTCAGTATGGACAGAGATTATTTCTGAGATGAATTAAGGAGTGTTGATGCTGGTAGGAAATCTTACCCAGAAAGTAAAAAAGCCCTTGAAGCCCTCAGGAGTTGGAGTTGAGAGTGTACTGACAGCACAGAGTGAAAGCCTTGAGTCTGGGCTGGCCCGTGAAGATTGAACACCGATGTACCTTGTCAAAGTTGCCATTAATGTCCAAGTGAACAAGAGGCTTCGGGGCGAATCCAGCTCCTGGGTTACACAGTAATCTGCTCTCTCCGCCAACAATTTAGTTCTACCTGGACTCCTTGTTATTCTCTGCTACTGAGATTTTGAAGTATAATGGCTTTAAAATCTGATGTAATCCAAGAAAACAACCCAGATCTTCCTTTAACCTGTACCAAACCCCATGGGCCTATTTACTGTTTGCAAAGGCAACCTTCAATAGATTTTAACACTGTGGCCAGGCCAAGCAGCAGCCTTTGAAAGCATGCTGTTGGCCCCAAGCCTGATGAAGATGCAAATACCAAACTGAAGAGAGAATGTATAGCATATTGTAATCAAAGTATTTAAAGGTTCAGTCATGTAGAGAGTAGCTCTGAGATCCCAAATGACAACATCTTGACACTGGCTGGTCTTTTTTCTGTCTTTTCTTTGTAAATTTTTAACCCCAGTGGGCTGCATCAGTTGACACCGTCTTTTCAAATATTTAACCAAAGTGGATCTTTTTTTAGAACAAGGTAGAAGATGGAAGCAAAAGTAACTAGACCGGTGGATGACCCAAACCTGAGTGGTACTGGAGCAGAGACATTTCAGCAAGTTCTAAACTTATCATAGCAGATGCATTTATACAATCCTGTGAACTCTGAAACTCACATATCCTCACATAAACAATGGTGTTGCCCAGTCTTTTCTTGAGTGCAGCAGTTGGTAACTGAACCGGTGGCCCAGTTTGTATGTTATCCACCATTTGCTGTAGACAAAGGAGCGATGCTGGCATAATACTTTGCTCGGGCTTGCGTTAATTGAGTGACAGCCAGTCCTGAAATCAGTGTGAATTTCGGAGAACCCCTATGTACTTAATTCCAGGTAACTTGTTATCATGAAGATCTGAACCTCCTTTTGTTGGTTGTAAATGAATAACACTGTTTTTCTACTCTCTTCCTCCCTCTTCTCTCCCCCCTTTCATGTTTTCTCAATCCTCCACCGCATGCCTTCCTCCGTCTGTGCTTCCTCTCCTGCTTCAGATGCAAGTTTTTCAGTCTGACGGAGACGCCAGAGAACTACACAGTCGTCCTTGACGAGGAAGGATTCAAAGGTAAAATACCCTTGTGCACACACATCTTTCTTAAGGCAGGGGTTTGTCCTCCCACACTCTGGCTGCTCTAGTCCCAGTTGCACACCATATAGCGATACCTTAAAGTACGCACTGTATACTAATCTTTGTTTTAGCATGACCAGACATCCTGAAAAATTTGTGATGGTCTCAAATTACAAGCAGGTGTCCTGAATCCTGAATCCTGTCCTAAAAATTAGGCAAGATAGATGATATGAACATGCTAAAACGAGAGCTGTCTGAGACTCGACTTGACTTATGAGTTTAAGGCAAAAATGCTGAGGAGGTCTGACGTGGTGACACAGTAATATTGAAAAATGCTGCAATAAATGTATTGTGTATTTTGGAGTGGTGCCAAAGTGTCATGAATAATTAATAGCATAGTGGAGATTTGCCCAACAAGGTGCTGCTGCTGTCACTGGAATAAAGACGCTCCTCAATCCAAATGAGGTAACACCTTCATTAATTCTCAATCAATTAGTCTACATGAATTAGTAGAAAAGATTAAGATGAAATCACTTATGTAGACCATGGGGCGCCTGCATTACCCACTAGGCCACCGATGCCCAGTTGTTTTGACTTTCATGTGTTTTACTGATGAACTAGAAGTAGGGCTGGGTGATATGTCATAACAGTTATATCCCAAAATTTTTGGTCTACGTCTCGATACACAATATATATCTCGATATTTTTCAATTTCCTCAAAAGCACGTCATGATTGGGAGACAGGACTGGGAGATGAAATCTAACATAGCAAAATTTCTGACCAAATACTCTCTCTGATGCAAACAAGGTAGGGGTGACAAGCGTTAAAACAAATGAAAAGTTTGGTAAGTTGATGAATTTCAATCACTTTATTCGAATTCCTCCTTGCCTTTAAAACGAAGGAAATGTAGCACTTATGCCATATCACGTTGCAATGATATCCAAAATCTAAGACTATATTTTGTCTAATGTCTCGTTAACGATATAATATCTTCATTTTGCCCATCCCTAACTGGAAGCCACACCCACCATGACCACATGGCCACGCCCACCCTCAACTCCCCTGTCCCGAATTCAAGCCGTTCTTATCTGGTCCCCCACTTTGTAGTGTAGTGTTTGGCAGCTAGAATGCAAGAAATGAATGAAGCATTTTGTACTAACTACTAATCACTAACTGGACGTCAACCAAAGTGATTTAGGGAGGCTACTGCCAACTCCAAAATGTGGAAACTAAAGAGGAACTCCACCAGTTTTACATGGGGAGTAGAGTACGATTCAGCCTGTGAATACAGTTGCATTAAGTAGTGGTGTGGGGATGTGGAGTTGAAAATGAATGAATGAATAAATGGTGCTCATGGTTTCTGTAAAATGAACTGAACGGAGCTAACGATATGTAGCATCTCTATAATGACAAGAGTTTAACATTTATATTTGTATGCATGATCTAAGCAGCTAACTAACGTTAACTCATGTTGGCAGTCAACAATCCGGTTTTATACATCCAAACAACTTCTGTAAAAATAACTGCTTGGCAACTACACCAGGCGTCTAATTGAGACAGGCCTTTATTTCAAAATGTGGAGCCACACCAGACAGGAAGGGTCTTGAAATGATGCTATGGATTTGCATAATAGGAATGACAGTATTTGTTAGCCCTCCATCAATGTTTTGCCTCTATAATGTCCCCATCTGTGTGACTACACTCTTGGGACAGAGTCCACAGTATGACTTTCTGTGTACATGTTAAAGCCCCATCCACTCCTCATCAGGCCATTTTTGTGTCGTCCTTTCACACAGATGTAGTTGTTAAAGGCATATATCGCCCCCGGGTGCTCTGTTTCTCGCTCTGTCTCCTTTGCTCTCCTTCTAACTCAGAGCCTATTTTAAGAGGTGAAAGCTGGTGTAGCGGAGCCACAAGGGGCCGTCTGTGACAAATTATGCCAACCAGAACGGTGGCTCTTTGAAGGGGAGTAAAGGAAAAGAAAGGAGAAAAGAGTGTTAACTGCAGGAGGTAGACGCCATTTGTTCATGTTTTTAGTTTGCTGAATGGAAATGAAACCATAACCAAAAAGTTTTGTGCCTCCTCTGAAGATTTCTGGTTCCAAACATCTCCCTCTTACTAAGCATTCATCGCTGTTGTACAAGTCGAGCAGTGTATGAAGAGCGAGGAGCTAATGTACTCATGATTTCCTTAAGTCATCCCCCCACTGTCTCTTTCTTTGAGCCTCTTGTTCACTTCCTGATCAGACACCTGTTTCCCAGGTAGCTGCCAGCTCCCACTCGAGTCTTGTGTTAGGACGGAGAGTGAAATACCCTGCCTTTACATTTTGGTTTAGAGACTCAAGGTGCTGCAGCTTTGAGGAGTCATCCTTTTTGAACTCTGACCCACCTTTACCACCTACCGGGAGCTGTGGATCTGAGCTAATTAATGCACTGGTATCAGGTCACACACACGCATAGGTTTGACTTGTGTCACCGTGCAGTATAAATAGCAGGGGCATTTTAGGTCTGCATGGTGAAGACAGGAGGTGGGGGAGAGGAAGTGTGTGTTCGTTACACTGAGCCTCGAGAGGAAGTTGTTGCTGAAAGCTGCTAGTTTACACCTTCAGGAACATAAAGATTACCTCACCAGGGACATAAAGTGTGATGAGGTGCAGGCATTGAATGCTTCTTATAACACTTCTTCTTCTTATACTTAAAGTGGGACTTTTACTTTGACGTTACCAAATCAGTATTGTACTTGCTGTAGAAACGTTTGCCATGTTGACAGTTGGCTGTCTGCAGTTTGTGTGTCACATCCCTGGTGGTTTGTTGTAGCTTGTGATAGCTGTTCCTCTTCACTGTTGCAGTTAGGCTGTGTTTGAGGTGTCTTCCAGTGCAGATGAAACTGTATTTCTGGCTTCATTAAAGCTCTGTTGTCATGTTTTGCTTTGGATACTCACATATAATGTAAAGCTGACACTAGCAGTGTTTGCAAGGTTGATTTCAAAGTTGTTTTCCAGTAGTTTTGTTCATTTTTTTCCATCCCTCTGAGTGTCAAAGTTTTGCACCTGCAGACTGAGCGCTGCCTCATGGGAACATCTTGTTTTCTCATCAGTGTGGCGGTTGTGCCGTTATTTTACATGAGTGGTTTGTTGTTTTTAAAGGTTCTGTCTGTATGTGACATTCAGAGCATCAACACAGCAGCAAACAACTCTTTGCTATGTAGATATAGTGGAGTGATGGTGTTCTGAGCAGAGAATGAAATAGGACTGCACAGTTAATAGAAATATTATTGAAATCGCAATATGGCTAAGTGCAATATCCAAATCACAGGAGCTGCAATTTTATGATAAAGGTAAAATGTTTCACAACATGCCATTTTAAATGAAGCATATTGGTGCTATAGAGATGCCCCGGACTACAAATCATGTTCCAGACATAAGGGAATATGCTTGTTTGGTACAGACAACAGCAAAAATCACATCATCATCATTTTTATATTTTTTTAGTAAAATTAAAAATGCCCAAAAAAATACCATTCAAACTAAATTTGCACTCATATCACAATATCTGTAGAAATAATCACAATAGCATTTTTTATTTTTATTTTTTTTTTTGCATATTGCAACCCTAGAATGACGTCAGGCTACCTCTCTTAGTTAAGCCTAGTTCACATTACATGATTTGCACCCTGATTTTGCGTCGCAGAGACTATCATAATCTTTTGAGTGTTCATACCTGGTGACGTGTGTTTCTGTCATCGGGAGTCTGGCCAACTGCGTTACGACCTGTGTGTGCACACCACAAGATTTCTCCACCGAGCCCTCGCCAACAGAGCCCCAGATAACGCGGTGACGTCACCAAACTTGGAGACGACACATCATAAAGGCATGGATATTCTTCCCAGTGTTGAATCAGATCTGCCTCCAGGGCCTGGGTCCAAACACAACGCGCTCCCCGTGATCCTGTGGACGCCGCCTTTGTTGTTGTTGCTTGCCGGCTTGTCAGTGTTGCCAGATCTTGGGAGAGAAACAAGCAACCAGGGCTATGGAAACAAGCCCGAAGGAAGCAATGGATATATAGAGAGAAAGGCGACGTTTAGAGAACAAGCCCGGATAAGCAACTCCACTTTACAAATAAGCCCAAAAAACTGCAACCCGCGACTCCCAATATTTGTTAGTGACTTTACAAAAAAACCAAGCCCAAAGTCACGGCTAATAAGCAGACCTGGCAACCCTGCGGCTTGTCCTCCTCACATTTCTTCCGTCCTCCTGCGTGCTGACGTGGGACGTATCCCGCCTCTCATTGGCTGATGCTCTTTGTCAGTCGTGTCACACCTCTCCAGTTTTCTAGCATGCCAGATATCCAGTCCCAGTCGCAGACGAGGGGACGACTTGCTCGTAGCCTTGTTCACACATGAGGACTCGTCGTGGCAGACTATCTGCTGACTAACCTCCGACTCAAGGTGGCTCTCAAGATCTTCTGCGACGTCAAAATGGCGGTGAAAATCGTGTAATGTGAACTAGGCTTTCCAGCAAAGCATGCATATGAGTGTATGTGTGTCACGTGTGTGTATCCCACTGACTAGCTTGTCCTGTGCCACTCAGCACTGTGCCCATACAGTGGCTACTGCTGATAACAGTGATGGCATCGCTGCAAAAGCGTAATGCCCGCTTTTGCACTCCTCACTGTTGCCGTCGTTAGTGCTGTTTGTGCTGTTAGCATCGTTAGCTGCTGGCCGGCCAACTCAGCCGCCTCTATGTTGAGAACCGTGTGCAGACAATCCTGGCTCAGACTTTGAGTCATAAGATATGCTCCTTTAAGTATATAAAAATCACTTCTTTTTCCATGTCGATGGAGTAGTTTAGCATTTCAGTACTGCACTTCCACAAAGAAAGGGGCCTTTCAAGAGACAGATAAAAAAATAAATTGTCAAAGTTGCTGGAGAAAAGGCCGAGATATCCTGACTTTTTAGTCCCTACTACAGGTCAAGTCCCAACATCCTACATTTCCCATAAAGTAATTTAATTGCATATTTCATCAGACCTTCCCTGCCTGTTAAATGCCCACATCTTTCAAACTCTGTGCCCCTAGTTTATGATGTATGTGTTCTGTCAAATATTTGACATCTTAAGCAGAACATAAAACATTTTTATTAGACTTCCGGAAGCCCCCTCCAAAATGATCTCTGTACTCTGTGTAAAAGATTGGGCGGAGTGCCCCTTTAAAACAGCAACAACAGCATTTAATGACTATATTTCAGTCTGCAGTAATGACCCGCTGCACACTGAAACACTTAAAAGCTGTTGAAACAGTAACCTAGATGTCTTTAAGTCACATTTAGCCTGTTTTTTTTATCTTGTGACCTGCATATTGGGCATGTACACTGAAACACATCAAGATGAAGTCATGGATATTGTGTCTATACCCAATGACTCACTGACCAACTTCTCTCTTCTTGAACCCCACTCAGAGCTCCAGCCCTCAGAGCATCTCAAGGTAGAAAGCTCCATCTGGCTGCCGCTCAACGTGGTCTCCAATGGCAACGCCTCCAGCAGCTCACAGGCTGTCGGCGTGACCAAGATTGCCAAGTCGGTCATCGCCCCTCTGGCCCAGCAGCACGTCTCTGTCTTCATGCTCTCCACTTACCAGACCGACTTCATCCTGGTGAGCCCCGTCTACTTCACTCTCTTTACTTTTTCAGCCTTTTGCTGCGCTCCAGTCTCATCAGTGTTCACAACTATCTTGTAAAATGGAAGAGGCACAGTCAGCTGCTCACTGTTGTATAATTTAAAGACATCTGGAGCAATTTCTCAAACTCTCTAAGTGTATCAAAACTCCTCTCCTTTCACCTACTGAGCTCTGCCAGACAAAAGAAGCCAGTGTCGGCATTTTGTCCACTCACCAATTTTGCAGTTAAGGAATTAATTCCAGACAGAGCTGAGGGCACTAAAAAGTTAGTTGATATATTACATGCAAAAGTGTTAAGTGGGCGAAAATAGGTAACGCCTTGACAGACGTTTGTGTCAGCAAGTATATTAATGGTCGACGTGCCGGTTGAGCTCAAGTGTTCCCTTAAAGTGAGCCTGTGTTGTCTGAAAGGACATGATGTATGCTCACCTTGTATTGCAAATAAACTCGCTGTACACAACATATTTATGTTCCACATCTGTCCTGTGTAGGTGAGAGAGAAAGACCTGTCTGTCGTCATCAGCACTCTGGAGGAGGAGTTCAACATCTACAAGGAGGTGGGAGGAGAGTCTGTCCCTATGCATTGTCAGGATGTTTCCAACGGACTCCAGAAGAACGGCAAAGAAGGTAGAGGTCTGGATTAATATGCATGAGTTCACTCACCTCTCAGGATGAAGTTAAGGTCCTCTGGCGCCACCTGCAGGTTCTTTGTAGCAAGTGTAAGGATTTAATCATCACATAGGAAGTGTTTTACTAACAATGGTGTCTGCAAGTCCTTAGAATTTTATAAATGTAAGGCTTTAAACATCATTTAATAGTCTTAAATTTGAATTTGTGAGGTTTTAAATGCCACAAATATTTAATCTAATATAGCCATATTTTACAGTGTGTCACACTTGAATCCATTTGAGTCCGTTTGAATCACTCTGTGCCGCCTCTCTAAATCCAGAGGTTTTGCGAGTCCGTGAACACAGCGCAGAACTCTTCATGAGTTCTTTCTTTCCTCAGCAGCAGTTTGTGGAGTTAAAGTCGCAGGGTGAATGATTGATCAGAGCTGATCAGATCAGATCGATAGATGAGAGGAGCAGCTGCTGCAGAGGCGACTGAAAGCAAACTGTTAGACCCAGCGCAATGAACAGTTGTTTTCACTTTCACTGTGTCTGACATTCAGCCGTCTGTGCCCAGAGTGTGCTCTGTTGTGCAATGAATTACCGAACAGTAGACCTATATATCTTCCAACAGCGCTCCTAATAAACAGTCCAGATGTTGTCATAGCAGCCCGGGACAAGAGCAGCAAGTCATACAGTTAGAGTAATACAAAATAAAAGAACACAATAACCCATTACAACACAAGATAACAACAATAAAAAACAGGAAAATGAGATGTATATAAAATAAACAGTGTGCTGAAATTGAAAGAAGCCTTTTTTGAACAGATAACTTTTAAGAAGCGATTTAAAAGATGTCACTGATTCAGGAAGCCTCAGATCCTCAGGCAGGGAGCTCCAGCTGAGGGGCCTTAACCACAAAAGCTCGATTACTTTTATTTTGAGCCGGGACTGAGGAACAGCCAACAGAGCCCTGTCTGAGGATCTGAAGCTACGACCCGGCTCATAGGGGAGCAGCATCTCAGCAATGTAGCTCGGGGGCTGAGCCATGAAGTGCTTTAAAAGTGATCAGTAAAATCTTAAAATCTATTCTAAAACTGACTGGTGACCAGTGAAGAGAGGCTAAAACACATCTGATGTGGTCATATTTTCTTGTGTTTGTTAGTTAAGCTGAGAAGCTGCATTTCGCACCCAGGAAATGAAAGCAGGGATGACCTTCTTAAGATCATGTTGAGAGAGTGGATCTGATTTTGGAGGTGCTTCTTAATTGATAGAAGGAGGACTGGACAACGCTTGTAATTTGTTTTTCAGAGGAGAGGCCACTGTCAAATATCACACCAAGGTTTTCAACTGCAGGTTTGACATTTGCAGAGAGGAGGCCGAGATGGTTTTGTAGAATAGTGATGGATTTGGGAGGACCGAAGAGGATTATTTCTGATTTACTGTCATTTAACCGGAGGAGGTTTTGGGACATTCAGCACTTTATGTCAGACAGACAGGATTAAAACTGCCTTCTTTACTGACACTGACAAGTGTCTGATATTTTTAGACACCCTGCTGAAAACACAGTCACAGGTCATAAGTCAGACACATGAGTTGTTTCTCTGGGACTGAGGGCGTTACTCAGGTAGTGCAGTGACACAGCTTCAATACAAAGTGTAAAAAGTGTTCTTTAGAAAACTAGTCTAAGAAACCGAGAAACTTGAGTAACAGCATGAGTCATTTTTCTGCAGAAGCTCCTGTGACATTCAGGCCTGGATAACATTAATGTAACTACACAGCTTTAATTTGAATGTAAGGAAGAAAGGACATTAACAGACACAGCACGAGCAAGTTTAGAGTCTGAACATGAAAATGCTGCATGTACATTTTATAAACAGTGTTAAATGCATCATGTTAAGTCAGTATTTTTGTGTTTAAACGGACATAAGGGGAAGCTGTGTGCCATTATGATGCGTAAAATGAAGTATGTAGGTTATTTATAGCAGGAGGAACCTGCTGTGTTTAACAATGTTTGCCTTAAACAAACATCGCAGTATATGACATTATATAAAGAAACAATGCAGACAGGCTGGGCCCACACCAGGGTTCATAAACATGAAGGAACATTGAAGCTGCAATGAATTACCATGTCCTTTACAGGAAGTTATTTTAACCTCACCATGAAGCACAGAACGTGCTGTACGCAGAGAGCAGTACATGCTGAATGACTTCCACCCTTATACAGTCTTTCATATCTTTGCATCTTTGAGATGTTGTCTCAGAGACGTGTGTTTTTTTAACTCGACATACGTCAGGCTAGTTTGGAAATCTGTCATTCTGTGGGCACAATAGTGATATAAACGCAGCTCTTAATTCACTGCTTTCACCTGCAATGCTGAACAAGAAGGTTAAAATAAAGTTGGGAAAACCTCCTCTGTGGTAGAACACTGCTAACTCAATTTATGGATTAAAGGCCGTAACATAGATTATGAAACATGAGTGTCAATCCAGTAAAAATATGTCCATATATCCACTTAGAAACCAGAAAAAAGTCACAACTTACCAGAGAATTATATCTGCTTCTAATAATTTTTTTTTTGTATTAAAATAATCCAGTGAAAGTTCCTAAAAAAAAAAATCATATTTCTATAAATCTATTTTCTGTTTTAATCAATAAAAAATATTTAAAAAAAGATCTAGAGTTAAAGAAAAATACGCACAGTACATCTGTTCTTAATGCTGTCATCTGAAAAACACGTCCATCTCAGATGTTCTTACAAACTAACACCGTCCTCTCTCTTCCAGCCATCCATCCTACAGTTCACCCGGTGCTGATCCCCCAGAACCAGTTCTGTGTGATGTCTCTGGACCCGGACACGCTGCCGTCCATCGCCACCACGCTCATTGACGTCCTCTTTTATTCCAACAGGTGAGACGCTTGCTCACACTGCTGCAGTACCTCTGGAGAACACAAGGTGGCAGCACATGATCCAAATTAGACCTCAGTGCACTGGGGTTTTACACTGAATGTGGCAGATTGTCAAACAGATGATTAGTTCACATCAGTTCACTTGTGAAAATACACACTGACCTTTTTCACATATGTATGTGATAGATATTGTGAACATAGAGGATCATCATGCAGGCGAATATCTGCTCTTGCTTTCATTTTTTTAGGGTTAGAATCAAAATTATTTTTTTTATTTTTTTTAATCCAAGAACTTAACTTTAAAAGATCACAGAGAGAGAAAGGCATAGTAAAAGGTTAACTTAAATTACTTAAATTACAAAATATGATAAATTGTAAGTGGAAAATTAAATAAAAAATAAAGATAAATAAAATGAATTCAAATTAAAAAAAATTATATTTTTAAAATTAATATAATTAAAAATAATAAAAAATAAACTGTCTGCCCTACCCTGGACTTAAAAGCATTTGGCCACATGTCCTAAATACGGTGTAATTATGATATAAAGCCAAATCATATCAAACAGGGGTGTCAAACATTTGGCCTGTGGGCCAGAACCGGCCCACCAAAGGGTCCCTGCACTTATTTTTCTTGAGACATCTCAGGCTGTTCATCTGTTTTGTAAAAGGATGAATGTCTACAACATGTACTTGTAATTCTTTCCAAACAAAAAGGGAAAATATTGGAGCTGATTGTACTTATAGGTCATTATGGGATGGTTTTATCAGCGGCCGAACTGAGTTTCCTCCGTGGGGTAGCTGGGCTCAGCATTCGAGATAGGGTAAAGAGCTCGGACATCCGGAGGGAGCTCAGAGTAGAGCCGCTGCTCCTTCTCATAGAAAAGGGTCAGTTGGGGTGGTTCAGGCATCTGATCAGGATCCTCCTGGGTGCCTCCTGTTAGAGGTATTTCGGGCACGTCCCACTGGTAGGAGGCCCCGGGGCAGACCCAGAAAACACTGGAGGGATTATATATCTCATCTGGCCTTGGAACACGTTGGGGTCCCCCAGGAGGAGCCGGAAAGTGTTGCTGGGAAGAGGGACGTCTGGGGTGCTTTGCTTGGCCTGCTGCCCCCGCGACCCGGCCCTGGATGAGCGGATGAAAATGGATGGATGGTTTATTGGTCCAGCCCATCTGAAATTGGGCTGCATGTGGCGCATGGACTAAAATGAGTTTGACACACCTTATATAA
Source organism: Epinephelus moara (assembly GCF_006386435.1). Lineage (NCBI taxonomy): Eukaryota > Metazoa > Chordata > Actinopteri > Perciformes > Serranidae > Epinephelus > Epinephelus moara. The sequence continues at coordinate 36,222,920 of NC_065513.1, read as the reverse complement.
GATACATAATTCAAAAGTTATCATAGTGTTTTTATTCTTTTAGAATAACTGTTCTCTCTGTCACGGCTTTTTCCTCTGTCTTGATAAGTGTTTCTAATGTGTGACTTCATGTATTATTCTAATATAGATTGCCTCTTTCAAATCAATGCTTCTGAGGACCTTTGTCTGTAATGTCTCACCAAATGTGTCTCTTCCTCTCTAGTCCCAAAGAGGATGCACAGTCGTCTCCCAGCCAGGACCTGGACTGTATCAAGTTCTTCTCCTTCTCCCTCATCGATGGCTACATCTCATTGGTGATGGACACTGAGGCTCAGAGACAGTAAGGATTCCTGCACTGGCTCAGTCCAAGTTTGACACCCTTATAATGTACAGCGAAATGCTGGGATGGCACAAACAATTGATTTGACCTCCACACTGTCAGCAGTGTGATGGGAGCTGTTATTGGAAGCTTCTCAGGTACATCTTACCTCAGTACTGCTGTTGTTGACAGCTGCATTTGAACCACAACAGCTCTGTCATGACACTTGCCAATTTTAACCCTTTTTGGCCTTGTTACAGCAGTTTACCTCAGTTTACGTCATTGTTGCTCTTTCACTGTTGCGTCGCTCCTTTGAAGTGGTTGCATTGTGCACATCTCTTAGCTTTTATCCGGCGTTAGCTGGAAGAGGGTTTTCCCCTGTCCGTCTCTGATAAGATTTTATGTGCGTTTGACTTGGTTTGCTTGGTAGAAAACACTGCTGGATCTCTGTGCTTCAGGTTTCCTGCTGATCTTCTCTTCACCAGCTCTTCCGGGGAGCTGTGGAGAATGGTGCGTATTGGGGGACAACCGCTGGGCTTTGGTAAGGATGCTTTCTTTTAAATACCTCAACATGTAGTGATTTACTGTGTATACAGGGAAGAGAGCATCAGTCACATGGTACAGTCACACCTGCTTACGGAAGTGCTTTGTCGTCTGTCTGGTGCCATAAATCAGATCAGAAATGGTCCAACTCCTACCAGATATGTTTGCAATCTAAACAGTCTGTGTACCTATCAGACTTAGCAAGCTAATAACATCTTTTCTATGGTCTATTAAAAATGTCTCAGTGATTTGTGCTGCCATTATCTGCTGGTGACAGAGATGGTGACAGACACTGTGTCTACTGTACAAACACAGGCAGACAGACTTTAATTCACTGTAACATGTGACTGGGTCGCTCTGTGAAATGTTATAAATCAGTGTGTGTCTGTGTAACATCTAATAATGTTAATAAAGTCCTCATTTTACAAAGATGTATTTGCAGGTGTGTTAATTTTTATTGGTTTTCAGCCTTAATGTTGACGCAGGTGTGATTTTAAATTTTTATTTATTTATTTATTTATTTTTTGATAATTCATTTTGTAATAACTAATTTATTACTTTGTCAGTTGAGGTGTAAACTACTTAAAGGATTGGATAGTTTGTGTTAGAATATGTGAACCAGTGGGACCACCAATAACATCACTTCTATAGTCTTGTGTTTTTCCATTGCAGTCCATAGTATGTTAGCTTCAGCTGTTCTCACTGGTGGTGAGAGCGCCATCTAGTGGGACATGGGGCTGCCAATTGGTCAGATAGGATGGAGTGTTTTTTGTTTGTTTGTTTGCTTTTTTGTAATTTACAAAGATAGTTATATTCATATTTAAAAATGCTCAAGAATTCACATTAAAAAAGTTAAATTAAAATGCATAAATTCAGTGAGCAGTTACATTTGAATATCACCACAGCACATCAGGGACAGGGTTCCTACGGTCATGAACAACTTGGATTAGTCATCCATCCATCCATTTTCAGCCGCCTATCTGAAGCCAGGTCACAGTGGCAGCAGGTTTAACAAAGTATTCCAGACGTCCCTCTCCCCAGCAACACTTTCCAGCTCCTCCTGGGTGACTGCTGGAATAGTCGCGGAATTTCAAATCTTATTTTCCAGGCCTGGAAAAGTAATAAAATTAGTTAAAGCCTTGAAACTTTTGGAAAAGTTACAGAATTTTGATGTGTGTATTGAAACTAACTATCCCAGTTTTCCTCTGTGGATAACCTCTTACATAGTGTAACAAAATGGCAAATTTATTTTCTATAGGCTAGTTGCCAGTGTAACATAGCTCCTAATATGCACCAGTGTGCGACAACGTTTTGTTGACCATCACGTACATTTCTTTATTTTATGCCTACGTTCCATCTCTCCCTCCTGGTATTGCAGCTGGCAGGAATTTTGTTTGAACAGAGTTTGAAACTGATGTTTGAATAAGAGAAAAAATAATGTTATACATACACACATAGTCACGTGATTAAATATGAGGGGTTATGAATTCCAAAGTTTCTGTTTCACCACTGCAACTTCTGTAGTACTGCATTTTTGAGATGCCACGATTTTCGTTTTATACATTGTGAATGGTCAATGAAATTGTGTTATGGGCCCTTGAAAAGTCATGCAACAGTTTTAAAATTTTGTCCAAAAAAATGTGTGGAAACCAAGTAGAGGAAAACATGTTTTGCCGCTTTCAACTAGCTGATGTCTCTTTGGATGCAGTGATACAAACTTGATTGGTTTTGAAACAAAAAGGTGATGTGGGAGAGACGCTGCACCAGTAAAAGCTCTAAAGCAGGGGTGTTTAATGTATGGTACAGGGGCCAGACCACACCTACCAAGGGGTCCGTACAGGCCCACTGGATGACTTTGCACACCTAATAGTGATGCGCTTGTGAAGGTTAAGAGGTGACAGATTTAAGGAGCACGTTAAACAGCGAGTAGCTGTCTTCATGCAAAATGCTGCTTCAGAGGTTTTTCCACCCTGACCAGAATACAGTTATCTGAAAAAGCACTGCATACTTATTGTGGTCATATATTAATTATAATGAATATTGTGCAATCAGGAGCTTCAGTACAAAAGAATCTGTATTAGATGTCTATCTTAAAACAATATTGGTGAAACCCTGCTGCTGAGGCACTGCCAAAACTTTTGATTTGTAAATGGTTTGTAAGGTAGGGGACAGCTTAACCTGCTCCCTCAATAGCTTACACTTTGAACTGGTGTGGAAGGAGCAGAAATGTATAGAAAAGTGCACATGTAATGACAATTGGACTTATTCTTCTGAAGATACCACAGGCTGTTTGTCATCTGTTTTGTTAATGGATGAGCATTTTTATAATGTACTTCTTTAAATTTACAAAGGAAACATTTGGATGTGTTTGTTATTTACAGGATATTATGCAGTGGTTTTACTGGTCCAGCCCCCATGCGATCAATCAATCAATCAATCAATTTTATTTATAAAGCCCAATATCACAAATCACAATTTGCCTCAGAGGGCTTTACAGCATATGACATCCCTCTGTCCTTAGGACCCTCGCAGCGGATAAGGAAAAGCTCCCCCAAAAAAAACCTTTAACGGGGGGGAAAAATCAAATCGGACTGTATGTGGCCCATCACTAGGGCTGCAACGATTAGTCGACTAATTGATGACTAATCGACTATTAAAATAATCGGTGACTATTTTAGTAGTCGACTAATCAGTTTGAGTCATTTTTCATAGAGAAGTTCAATAAAAGTACCTCAAAATACTCTTATTGCAGCTTCTTACGTTCAAATATTGGCAGCTTTACTATGGAGTTAGATTTGTGTCTTTATTATATGCGAGAAAATAAATGATATGAGAGAAAAAAAAAATATTTGAGAGAAAAAGTTTTCACACTGATAGCAAAAAATAATAATATTTGAGACTAAAAAAGGTTTTGAGAGAAAGTTTTTTGTCATAGAATATAAAAAAGAATAATTTGAGATTTAAATAATGATTTGAAAATGATATGAATGATATGGGAAAAAAAACTCTCAAAAATTGTTTCTCTCAAAACATTTTTCCTCTCTCTCTCAAAACCTAAGTCTTTGCTCTCATGTCAGGATTTTGCTTTCGCTGCGAAAATAATGTCATCCATCATTCTATGACAAAATACTTTCTCTCAAAACTTTTTTTAGTCTCAAATATTATTATTTATTATATGACATAATTTTGGGGGTTGGGAGAGACAGACAGACATTTTTCAACATTTTAACACATTTTCGAAAAAATGATTAGTCGATTAATCGAAAAAATAATCGACAGATTAGTCAACAGTGAAAATAATCATTAGTTGCAGCCCTGCCCATCACCTAAAATGAGTGTGACACCCCTGCTCCAAAGCATGTGGTGATGAAATATGACTCTGAATCAGACTCATAATGACAGTGAAGGGTGAGGGGAAGCACTATAGTTATTGTGGTCATTACAGCTGACAGTTGCAAAACACATGTTATGTTTTTTTATTTTTTGTTTTTTCATTTATTTGTGAAGGTGGTCCTTGGATATTTCTGAACAATTAGAAGTGGATTAATACAAAGCAAACCTAACACGAAATGGAAATCTGTTAACTTTGGCTCATAAGACTTGTTAATGGTTGTCATACTCTCTGTTTCTTCAGATGAATGTGGTATCGTGGCCCAGATATCTCAGCCTCTGGCCGACAGCGACATCTCTGCCTATTACATTAGCACCTTCAGCTTCGACCATGCTCTGGTGAGTCCAACACAACATTAGTCAGGCCAGCACTGTTGTTGTCATGGAAGTCAAAACTTCAACACATTTGTCACGCCAGAAACAGTTACTCTTAGCCCACTTATTTTAGGATTTCAGGTTTGGTTCTTGCTTCATGGTGTGGGAGATGGAGACAGATAAAGACCACGCTTATGTCACATTAACCAGCATTCCTGTGACGTTCGGTCATGAGCAAAGTTTGAAGGCAGGTGGTTTTAAATCAGTTTGAGGGTGTTTTCACTCGGAGGTTTGGAAAGTGAATCAAATCATTTTGCAGATTTTTTTTTATTTTTTTTATAAAATGAGTCCACCCAGATATCTTTTTAGAAATTAAAGCATCTTATGTCGTTTTGACTCTTTGCCTAAAACATGTCTGTTTGTGTTAACACATTGTTGATTTGTTTCAAGACATATTTAATTGTGGACATTATTTGTACATTATGGCCGAGAGAAGATTTTATTGAACGATTTTAACTATAATAAAAGTTTCCACAATGAAGACGTTCTAATGTATCAGATTGGGTTTAGTTTTTAATGCATATCCTGATGTAAAAATCTTTCTCAGCCTGAACTAATGTCACTAACTCTTGCTTATATCACTGTTTTGTGGTGTTTGTAAATATACAAATTTATCTTTTATATGAAGCTGACACTCCACACAGTCGGCACACGGCTTCCTGATCTCTGTATTGACTTTACCACACAGCGGTTGATTGGCTGCCACCTTAGTCACCATCTCCTGCCACTTATATCATCTTTACCAAGAAAACTTTATCTGTGCGTTTGTTTGCTGTTACCCAGAAACTTATCGCAGAAAGTCTTTCACTGAGTGAATCAGCAAAGCCGGCGACCTAAACTGGAGGAGACTATTATCTCTTCAAATTATCAATCATACCTGAGGCGTCGACTGTATTGTGTATTGGTGTATTGGTTTCGGCTTCACTTATCTCAAAGCCCTGAATACATGAGTCTGACATTTTCAAGTCATTTTACCCTTATCCTTAACTTAATTTTTGGGTCAGAGGGAAGGGTTTTCACAGAAGAAATGAACCACAAACCATTTGGCGCCGGTGAGGCATTAAAAAAAAGCCCTGTGACTGTTTGCACGCAATTCTCTTTACATTACAAAGTGCTAAGTAGTCATACAACCTTCTAGTCTGAGATATTTGGGCTGTTCAATCAGCGTAATCACCAAAAACTGAGCAAAGATTAACAAAAAGAAGGATGAATAAGGATGAGCCTAGTCATGGCGCTGAATCTGGGGGTATTCCACCTCTATATTCATATATATATGTTATGGTTCTATTTACACAATACTTTGGAAATGAGTGTTTAACACACTTTCAGAGCTTTATTATGCAATATAGCGTGTCATTGAGCTTAACATAACCATTAAGTGCCCTAGTCATACAAGGTCATTGCACTTAATCATTGTCATGGAATTACTATTACTGGAACCTTGTAAACCGGAGTAGGGTTGGCGTAAATCACAAACCAACCTAATAATAGCAAATTCTTTTGACAAAAAATAAAGTAGCTGTGACATCAATTGGGCTTCCGTTGGTACACTTCTTGTAAATAAGCGCAATCAGGGGAAACGATCTCTGCAAGATGCATGGAAAGCATGAAGACGTACATACAAATAAGGTGGTATAACTAACGTATGTGCTATTACGAAGTTTGTGATGCAAACACAAAATACTAGTCACATTTCATATTTGAAATGTAAGTTGTTTTTTTTAAATCCACCACTCTATCTATTTGCAACCAGTTACACCAAAAACACACCAAGCAGCGGCAAGGTGCGACGCACAGGCATGTTCACGTGTTTCAGGCAGGAAGAAATTCTTTGTAACACAGGTCAAGATGTCACAGGAGTCATAGGACTGTTTATTAATTAGCTGCAGGTATTCTCAAGCTGCAATTTTCAGCTTAAACTGTGCCTGAATTTTAGTTTGGCCGTACTTTGCAGCAGAATCAAACGGCTGCAGCTCAGAGCGGTTGCTACAGCTTTCCATAGACCACGCATGGCAGCTCACCGCAGGCCGCACTTCACTGCTGCTTGGTGTGTTTTCAGCTTTAAGGTGTTATTCGTTTGTCTTGTAGTAACCGTCTTTTCATAATGCAATCCATAATCCATTACCCATAATTATGGGTGTGCAACATCATCTCGTTCACAATAATACCAGTATGATTTTTAGTATCATATGAAAAATTCATTTCATGATACTCATTTGGACTTGTTGACATATTGACATCATACTGTACAACAAGCATGACTGAAAGCAAAATTATTACAGACTCCGCGCTGGTTCCAAAAAGAGGAGCAGCTTCAGTAGTGTGGAATAAACTGTGGCGTCCTGAATGTTTTATGAACAGCCCTGGACTTCTCAGACTCATTTAGTGACTTACCGCTCAGAGGGAACTCATTCAGCGGGTCCTCTGGCAGCAGCACTGCGTATCTTCCTCTCTTCCCTCGCCGTGCGCACACAGGAGTTGGTTTCCTCAAGTGATTTTGTCATAAACCTCGCGGCTCGACAAAAATACTCCATATATGTGAATGTGCAGCAGTTCTGGTATCATAACCGCCTGTCACAGGTTACAATCACCTGTTGATTTATATATATATATAGATCGCAGGGTACATTTTTTTTGTATCTGGGAGCTGTTTAAATGTGTAATTTGTGGTAGATTTGATTTTGTTGAACTATTAATGTTGTAACAGAATCTGAATCTCACTCTGAGTTACTGTTGTTGTTCACAAACTAAAGAAATCAGAGATCATTGTTTAGTTTTTACTGCATATTTAAAGGCAAACTGTAAAACTATATCACTGATTTTGTTGCAATTCTTAAATTAATAATAATAATATATCACAAAAATAGCCTGAAATATCATGATATTATTTTAGGGCCATATCGCCCTTATTATGGATAAGGGTATCCATAATCCAGTTTTGCTTGAACAGCCAGCACAGTTAAGTGTATATAAAGAGGAAGAATGAAAAGGATGCAAGTCATTTGGAAAGCTCTCGATCAAGTAGTTGCAACAGAAACAGTTGAGGACATTTCCTAAAGTGGAGTGGAACAAAGCTGCAACATGTGAAAGAACTTGTGCAGACGGCATGATGTGAGGTCACTGTGCAGGTCATATTTTAATTAGTCACTGAAATAATCACAATCATTTTATCTTTAATGATATTTTGGGGAAATTCCAGTTAGTGACAAAGAATGCCACGGAAATACTGCATCTGTTATCGTTAACATTCATTTTAATAGTGAGGTGTTTGGACTTGAAAACTAGTATTTTATTGGTTGTAGTGTGTGAGTTCTGACAAAGACTATTTCCCATATTAGGCAGGGAAAATGCACTCCTTTTACACCAAAAAGGAAAAATGGAAGAAACATTGATAGAGGTCACAAACTGGGAACCCTGCTCTGGGGCTGGTGGGTCCACTGAGAAAATGGCAAAAAAGCAAAATACCAGTCTGGTTTTCCTACTTTGGTGATATATTTGATTGTTATAAGTTGCTTATCTCTTATCACTTGTCTCATTTTTACAAAAATAGTTCTTGATATGTATTGTGGCATCTAAAAACCACAATTTTTCATTTCACAGAATGAGTGTGCCATGTGGAGTGCCACAAGGCTCAATGCTTGGTCCATTATTTTCTTGAATTTTCAGTTATGTAGACGTCACCCAACTCTATATTTGTCTTTTGTTCCTGATTGTATCTAGGCCTGGGCGATATGGACAAAAATTCATATCTCATTATTTACAGGCTGACTGGCAATACATGATATATATCTCAGTATTTTCTATGAAATGGGCTCCATGTTTTCAGTTGCAAATCAAAGCCACATTTTAAATGTCACAAACACTTTTATAAAAGCAGACTGTGATCAAAATATAAGGCAAAGACGGGGATTTTTCTCCTGTCTGAAAATATACAGCTGCACAACATGTAAATGAAAATGATAAAAAATAAATAGCAGGGCTGTACATTAACTTTTTGCACTGGAGCTACAGAGGTTTAAAGGTTTCAAGTAGGCCTAAATGAATTGGAGTTTGGAACAATTAAAAATCACTGTGGGGGGAGTTAAAAAGTAATTTTCCATCTGTTGGCCTGTCAAATGAATCTAGTGCTGGAAAATGATATGAATATTTTTATTTATTTAGGCTATTAATCTTATTAATGCACAGAGCATCAACAGAGAGATAGAGGGAGGGAAGGAGCGAGAGACACTTTGTCCACGTTATACAAGTCTCGTATATGAATGTATGAATGTACAGTGTATTGCAACTTGACCCTATATTGATCTCTAATTGAATGCTAATGGTGTTCCTTGTTGGATGGGTAAATAGGTAACTGTATGTCAACACCTTTACCATAGCAACTTTATAAAGTGGTAATATGTTGTGTTTCCAGCTTGCTCCGCTGCCCCCAGCTGGCCAGAAAATGGACTAACACTGCTTTAACTTTATTTTACTATGTTCTAGGTCCCCGAGGAGGACATTGTGAGCGTGACAGGCATGCTCCAGCATCAGAGGAAAGAACCAGCCGCTAGTTGATTTTTGAAGACCCGTCTGAGCTGGATGATCCTGGCTCAATGTGCCGCCCCTCACTCCAGCTCCAGTGGCCAAGGGTGGCAGGCCAGCGGGAAAGGAGGCTAACCCTGTGCCTAGACTAGCACTGCATCGCCAGCAGTATTAACTACTATGAACTTGCCATGAACACCAGAAGCGCTTCTTTGCAGTGTGCATACAGTTTGTCTGTGAGGCCTCCTGTCTTACCTATCTGAGGCGGGATGCACTGAGCCCCAGGGGGCCCACAAGCTCACACATGCACATCAAAATGCACAATCACTCCTAAACATATACACATCCAGACACACACACTCGCACATACAAATTCGAAAGCACAAAACCAGACATATGATAGACTTTTTTTTCTAATGCAGAATTTGAGCTCTTGTGGTCTGAAGTTGTTTATAATATTATTTCGCTGCAAACAACAGAACACACTCACATACATTTTCACCAATGCTACAAACACACAACTCAGTCTTCCAGTAATGTTTATATCATAAACTGTCACAATTTTTTTTGTTTAACTGAAAGCGTGAAGCTTGAAATGCAAGACAGTTGTGCGAACATGGATCTTACATTAATTTTCATGCAAAAGAAAACTGAAAATTTCTACTTTTTGAAACAGGGCTCACTCGTTTTGGTTTGAGGAGAATGTGTAGGTAGTTCTTGTTTGTTAAAACTACTACAAATGCTGTGTCAGGTAGGACAGTAGGCTCGGTCAGTGTTTCTGTTTTTTAAGAGGTCATCATTTCTCTACCGTAGTATTACCCAAGGTCAATAACACTACGTCTTATTTTTGTTATTTGCACAATAAACTTTTGATTTAGCTTATATCCCTTAGATGTTTTTTTTCTTTGGTACAACTTTTGTACAATTTGAAGTAAAAGTATTCTGTAAACATTTGTAATTTTTTGTGCTGCTTCATTCACTAAAGAGTATTGAAAACAGGTTCTCTCTGTTGATGTCTCAGCATGACCCAGTAACATTTTTGTCAGGCATAAATTCAACACATTGCACAACTGCATTCTCCAACAAATATTTACTACCTCATGACTGACAGATCAAGCCTTACAATGTGTTACTGATCACTCACAAGTCAAAGTTATGAAGTTAGGATGACAGGTCACTTATTGTTAAATAGGAACTGAACAAGTGAGTGACAGTAATAGTTACAGTTACTTTCCCAGAACTTCCCTGTCACATTTAGTCTCACCCAGCTTTCAAAGGAAGTCTTGAGAGCCAACACCCCAAAGGTGTCATCACCTCTGGTATTTAGTCAGGGGTGAGGTATAACTAGCCCTCTCTTAATGGAATAAAAGCCTAAAAAAAGCATGTCCATCGTAGCTGTAGATGCTGATGACGACGAACTGACGAACAAACCTAAATGAAGATGAAACAAACCCAAAACATTCCCTCAGCTTTGAGAACAGGTTGTCAAGGGCAAAATCTCATCTGCAACCAATGTGTTTACCTGCAGGAAATAAGTGGACGGACATCTTTCATGGAATATATTTTAAAACATCACTTTGTTTGTGTTGTGATGTTGAAATGAGAACGCTAATTGAATCTCATCCACATAGAAATGAGATGCACCTTCAAACTGATTTTATGTCCAAGGGGAAGTATGTGCAAAGCAAACAAAATGAGACCCATAATGGAACCTTGGGGCGTGCCAGAAGACCGAGCCGCTGATCTGAAAAGCTGTCGTCAGCAAGGTAAGATAAAATTTGCTGTATGTTAAATCCACTGATTATGATTTGCTGAAGGATGCACGAAGATCCAGCTATGACAGAGCATTCACCTGCGATAAGATTTAGCTGGAGTAGCCGTTTCAAATGACAAAACCACTGAAATGTATCAACCATATCTGTTAAGTGTAAGAGACAGCTATGAACTGCTTTGCCAGCAGTTTTTTCCTACAGATAAAATTGCACTTGTTGGGCAAAATCAAAAGTCTCAATTGATTTACATGTACGTATAATGAATATGTACTCATTTTGTGTTGCATTACTGGAATGACTAGTTTGATAAAGAAAAGCCTACTGAAGCAGCATTTGTGTTTCTATACTGTATACTGTAAGGTGACACAAACCATGCATTAAAAGAGATACTGATAATAAAAAAAAAGTCTCAATTGAAATTTATTCAGTGATTATGTGATGTCAATAAATGACTTAAAGATGACCTTTTTTCAACAGTTGAGACTTCCCAACTTTTCTGACTTGTGTTCACTTTAAGTTATGACCCCTTGTCACAGAGAGTGAGAGGACAAATCATCACTGAATTACTCAAAACAGGGTGTCGATTTTGCATATTTCATCATTTTGTTTCATTATTGTTTTCATTCTCAGATGCCTGAAAGCTGTCAGTCAAATAGTGCATCACTGAATATGCTTATAATTCTAAAGCTAATGACCTTTGATTGTATATGATGTATTATACATTTTATTTCCATTTTTGAGTGTGAACCTTGTTTCCAAGATATTATCTGAGGAGCACACAAGTCACTCCTCTGCTCAAACCAAAGGGGCTGAGACAAGCGACACATGCTGTCATAGCATGAGTGACGCCGTTAAAGAAAATGTCATCATGGAATTTTGTGATTCCTTGTAGGGTTGGAGGTTTTGTTGTGTGTGTCAGTGTGGGTGGGTATAGATGACTGAGCACTGAAAATACTGTATATATAGCCCATTGCACCAGTTGAAAATTATTTTTGCAACGTTGCACCTTGCTGTTTATAACGTCGTTTGTTATCAAGAGCTGCTGAACAGTAACCAATCACTGACTGCTGTCACTATGGATTGTGCACTCAACAGACTTCTAAGGCGCTATGGTAAATATCTTTATAATATTTATTTCCACAATTTAAGAAAAGATTAATGTTATTTGATGTGTCTGAAAGTGCAGTTTAGTATTTAACTTCTTGGGTTTAATGTCCAAAATGTAGCACTTTATATACCTTTTATATGACTTATGTTACAAGCAAGCTTTGGTACAGACTTTTCTGTGCATTTATTTGTTTGAGTAGTAGTGTAAATGTGCAGGTTGATATATATTTGGATACCAGCAGAGAGTGATCTTATTTAGGTCAAATCCAAAGAGGAATCCATGCTAAAAGAAGCAGATTCCTTTTATCTTACACTCTGTGCTGCATTTTGAGTCACCTATGTCCACATAATCTTTTCTTAGTACTTATCTTGATGCTGCTGGGAGTCCAGTGGAGGCCTGTGGTTCCTGCTCCAACTCAGACCAACTGTGACGTGAACAGCACCAAGAATATTTTAGATCAGCTGAAAGATGAAGTAAACAATACACTGGTTGAATATGTAAGTACCACCCAGTGATTCTGTCATTTTCTTTATGTATATTCCCTGTACATAGTTTGTTCTTATCATGCACGAAACCCAGGCTACTAGGGACTAAAACAGTTCAGTGTATCCACTGGTCCAAAACTTGTGACTTGATATCTGAGAGAACTTGCAGACAAAGTGACCTTCCAGCTATTTCTTGTTAGAATTTTATCCTCCCCTGCTGCCTTCTACTGTAAATGTGACTTTATGGGCTTTCGTAACGCTAACACTGTTGGGCTTGACACTGTAGACATCATTAGCCCATCCCAGTCACTCATAAAGCAATCACAAAAATAGACGTGCAGCAAATCCCCTGAAGAATCAGCAAAAGCATGGGCATCCCTCTTTGTAGATTCACACACCTTTCCACAGAGAAGGTCAGTTTAAAGCTGCACTAAACTTTGAAATTGTAAATTTGGTGACATCAGTATTTACCATGGTAACAGTTTTATACTATAGCAAACACTCCTTTAGCACATACTTTGTCAGAAACACAACAAAAGAGCAACTGGAGTATCGGTTTACAGCGCAGCCAAACAAACTGATGTTTAAAAAAAGATGTCAGTCAATAACAGTTTTAAAAGCTCAACAGCAGGATATTTAACAATCATTTAACAGTCGCATTTTTAATCGGCAGGAAGTCCAGCGAATTGTTTTACCTGCCCAGTGTTTGGCTAGTTGAATGCTTTTAATGTGAAGTAGTAGTAGGATGAAATGTTTGGTGTGAGTGACGCTGATGTCATTGAGATTAAAATAAAAACACTGTAACATTGGATTACCTGCAAAGTCCTTATTTGAATCCAGCATGAGTGTGGCGGACTCCGCCACTTACCGTGAAAACTAATATGTAGAAAGGTATTTGCAGAATGTAGGTAAATTAAATGGCTAATGCTGAAAAATGCTGACTATTTCTATTATAAAAAACATGATTATCTTAAGTATTATAACTTTACTTCATACTGCAACAGAAAACATCACCTTCAGCTACCATTTAAACCTAAAATAAACATAATTTTTTTATACATTTAATTGTTATCTTTGTATCAATATTTTTGTTTTTTATTTTTGTATCATATATATTATTATTATTATCTATTTATATATTATATACATTTTTTGTCTACACATTTAATTTTGCCTGAACCGACAGATTAAGACGGATTTCTCTTTTACTGAAATTTCTGATGAAATTTCTATTTCAAGTCAACTTGACTTTCATGTCAGTTTATAAAAATGTGTATTTTACAACCATCGTCTTCACTCTGCCCTTTTTATGGTGAATTCATTTAAACCTCACCTCCTCTTTTTTTTTTTTTTTTTTTTTTTTTACAGGACGAAAAAAATGATGTCAAGATCGGGTCCAATCGAGATGATGTTCCCACCTCCACAGTATCTGGTACCAACATTTCTGAGAAGCTGCAGGACATCTACATCAAGAATGGGATTTTTTATTTGCACATTTCAAAGGTACAAAAATATCAGGAATCTGTTGTGAAGTCCCTGTCACAAGTGAAAGGAAGCCTCTTCAACCATTCACGTAGAATGGAGGCTATTCTCATACACATCAACTCTTTGCCGACAACAGCAGCCCCCCCACAGCTGTCCCAAAGTCATGACTATGCAAAAAAACAATATGGACGGGCTGTCCTAGTCAGCCTGAGGGACTGGCTTATACAAGTGGAGCAGGTACTTTCAGAGGCAACGTCAGTCTGTGACAAATAGACTGAGACAATGACTCTCTGGTATATTATGCCATGCTTAGGATTTTTATTTATTTATGTATTTATTTATTTACCAAAGCCCCAGTGTTATCAGAAAGTAGCTCTACAGAACTGGAAATTTACAGTGACAGAAAATGTTCTTTTCCTTCGTTCTTCTTCACAGTTATAATAAGTCATTGCCAAAACATCTGCCTCAAGTCAATGCAGGATCCCACTGGATGTGTGTGTGGAGAGTATTTGGTGTTACACTTTAATTTAGTTTGTTTGGCTGCAAAACCTGGTGGAAAATCAGTGTAGCATGCACCATTATGACTCCATGAGAGCACAGCCATGCTACCCTTTGAAAATAATGGCCTTGCTTTACACTGTGTTTATTTTTGTTATTGTTATTTATGGATATTTATTTATTCTAAACATGAATGTGAATTAAATCTATGACCAGCAAAGTGCAATTTATCTTAAAGGTCCAGTATGTAGGATTTAATGTTGTTTAGTAGTGAAGTTGTCTTCCATCTGCCAAGCCTGTAGAAGAACTACAGTCTCGAGCTAGTGTTTGATTTGTCCACTGTGGGCTACTGTAGAAACAACATGGCAGACTCCAGGGAAGAGGACCCGCTCTGTATGTAGATATAAATGAGTCATTCTAAGGTAACAAAAACACGATTCTCATTTCTAGGTGATCATAAATGAATGAAAACATAGCTATGAATATTATTTATTATAAATATAGTTATAATATTTTATATTTCTGTCATCAAATGCCCCTAAATCCTACATCCGACCTTTCAATAACTGATATATTTATAACATAGGTATTTATTTTGTATTTTATTTTATTTATTATTTATATTTTTTAAAGTGTTGATGAAAACGATGATGATGATATTATTAAGTTATTGTAAAGACTATTTATACAATGTAATATTTATCTATTTCATACGACAGACGTAAACTCAATGCGCTTCAAATAAAAAGTATAACATTATGTATTTCAGTTAAATGTCTTCAATTAGTAATTTATTAGTTAGCTAATGTAGCATAAGTGTAAGTTCTGTACTTGTATTGTTTGTTTTATTTATTCCCCGTTGATGCAGGTAGTGAAATCAGCAGAGGGACTGGGCTCTGTCAAGTTATGGAAGGAAGGGTCCAACTGTTGTATCGTAAATTATCTTCTGTTAAAGACGGTGTACTCATGGATGTGTGTGTGTGTGCCAGTGGCTCATTTGTGATGTCTGTCATAACTGAGAAAGCTGAAAAAAAAATTTGTACATTATTTTGTATCGTTTGATGCCTTGTATATATGTAGCTCAACGACATGCTTGCCTGAGCAGGTGGTATGCTCCAGTTAAGTGAGGCTGAGAGGGCAAAAGGACATTCAAGTCAGTGGAGAAAAGTATTTTTGAGTTATTTTTGAATTTCACAGTGTTAATTTAAGCCTCTGTTTTGTTAATAGTTTTTAATAGCTTCAAAGACTCCTAAACTTTGGTCTCGTTCTTCAACAGCTGCCTTTAAGTTTTTCAGTGGCATGCAACATCTATAATCTATAGAAGCAATAAGAGACACAAGAATTTCACTTTTAAGAGACACTGATTAATTCATAGCATTTAAATATTTTACTTTGAAAACCATGTGTCCGAATTTATTTCCTCTGAAATTTCTTAATTAGCAGTTTTTATAAGCTGAATTTGAAAATAATTCCTCCATAATGATCTTTTATATGGGGCGGCAACTCTACAGTGCATTTTACATTTACATGAATTAACAAAATGGTCAATAAATATGTTTATAGAATATGCTCAAATGTGAAATTTAAGTGTGATATATATATGTATATATCCCTTTTATTTTGCGTCTGCTGAGTATTTCTGATGACTACTTTGTGGTATTCTGACGAAGCCTAATAAACAATTCTTCAGGATTCTGTCTTGAGTTTCTTTTCCTCAAAAGAGCAAAAAGGTTTTCATAACAACAACAAAAACCAAAACTTAAGTTCTAAGAATTGAAACAACCCCCAACAGTCCTTGCTTGTGTAATATCAACCACATCAAACTGGTAATGAAGAGTAAAAAAAAAAAAAGAAGAAGAAAAGCATGTGCAGGGTTGAACTGGACTGAACCGGGTTGACATGAGAGGATATTGTGTGGTTAGCGTCACGTCTGCACACAGGAAGTATTGCGTGAGGGGGATCAGAGAAGGAATGAATCATTACGTACATATGTCATCACCAAAATGCGCTGACGTATATTAAAGAGTGTTGTTTGTCGGTGTTTAACCTGAAATTATGTAGAAATAACAGATATTTGTCTTTGGTGTTGGTCCCAGAGTAAAAACAATTGCTTGTGCAAAATACAAATCCACTGCTGTGTTTTCATCATGCAAGGTGAATAAAAGCCAGTGATAAAAGTATGTATTTATTCTTTATAAAGGAACCAAAATAATTTCCCAAACCAAAGTTCTGCAGGGAAATTAATTTAAATTAGGCCTAAGAACAGAGTGGATTTTTCTCTTTTATTTATTTGCAGAATTTCTGTGCATGTTACTCAGCATGCAAGAACACAAGGTGTCATCAAGTGAGTAAACCTGTGTGACAGATGCGTAAATGCCAATTATCTCTATCAATGCTTTGCAGCGTTTCCTTAGGTGGAAGTGACAAAAAAAGTACCGCACAAGGTTTTGACCTGTCAAAGGAACCCAATCTTGGTTAGTTTGCCGCTTTCCTTTTTTTCATCAAAGGATACGGCTTAGATAGAGAGAGGGGAAGTTTATCTTCAGAACTGCTTTCACACGCCTCCTTTGAGAGGTTTGCAAATATAAATATGATCTTGCCTGATTGTGATTGCACATAGGAATCGGTCCTTGTCATGTCTGATAACTTGAGCGGAGTCAGAATGAAATACAGAGCAGGTAAAGTATGCCATGGAACTCACTTAACTGCATTCATTCATAAAGGTGTATCAGAAAGTACTTTTTTTTTTTTTTTTTTTTTTCATATGATGGATTTAAAACATTTTTATTGTCCTATTGCACTTGCAGGTTTTCTGACAACGCTGTGCACCTGGATGGTGATTCTGCTGCAAAGCTCAGACAGTGCAGGACATGCTCTAAAGAAACATGCAGCAGGTGATTCATGCAAACCGAAAGAGCTGACCGCCCTCACCAAAAGTCTTGTCGAAGAGAGCTTGAAAGGTTTTGTAAGTATCATAACACTGCTTTGTGTGTGTGTGTGTGTGTGTGTGTGTGTGTGTGTGTGTGTGTGTGTGTGTGTCATGAGAACAGTCTTCACAGTGGAATTTCTTCCTCAAGTTTGTAGTTGGTGGAGGTGAAGCACATTGTAGTCTGCGTTATAGACTTTAGATGTTATAGTGATGCATTTTACTGATTAAACTAATCATAATGTAAAAATGCAACTCCTCAACATCTGTAATGCTGAGCTGACGTGTACATTTTAATCTGAAACGTAAATCTAGCTGTAAAGATAAATCATGAATGAAGCAGGAACAGATTGAATTGTTCAAATCGAGTGTATTTGTTCTGCCTGACGTTCTTTTTAATTCCTCAAGAGCACTCGTATGATAAAGACAGTCCTCGAGCACACCACCACCACGTTCTCCATAAATCAGATAAATCAGTTATCATTTAAAAAAAATAAAATGTTGTGAAAGTGCTTCATAAAGCGATTAAATAAAACAGAAGCATGATCGGCACGGTGGTGCAGTGGTTAGCATTGTCACCTCACAGCAAGAGGGTTCCTGGTGTGGGGGAGCCCCTCTATGCTTTTATGTTGTCCCTGTGTCAACGTGGTTTTCTCCGGGTGCTCCGGCTTCCTCCCACAGGTTAACTGGTGACTCTAAAATACCTGTAGGTGTGAATGTGAGTGGTTGTCTGTCTCTATGTGTCAGCCCTGTGATAGTCTGGCAACCAGATGGGGCCCACACCAAAACTAAAAGCCCTAACTGAAATTCAGGAATTCATTTAGGCTGTCTAAGTTTAGAGGCTGGTTTAAAACAATGTTAATATGGAGAGTTAAGGAACCACACTCTGATATACTTTGGTTTCTTATTTTATTTTAGGTGTTATGTATCTACATGTTAGGCAAGACCAGGCTGTGCTTTAATTCAAAGGAGCAAATTGATAGTGAGGAACAAAATATTTACTGGTAACAAGCCTTCTCAAGTTTAGGGGAGACTCATTGGTACCCAGAGAACCCATTTTCTTTCAGATACCTTGAGGTAAAAGTTCAAGGGACCCCTTTGAAAATGGTCATACCAGTTGTTCTGTCGCCACAATTTAGCCAAAGTTTGGAGCTTTATTTAGCCACATGCCCTACAAGATATGCCGACATGGTTGGTACCAATCTATGCCTTAGGTTGTCTGGTTTCACAAGATACTACTTTGTTCATGCTAGCTTAAAAAATGAGCGTGCCACAGCCTCTTAAAGACCTCCAATTATTTTCGCCACAGGGGTCCCCCCTTGGAGAGGAGACTGATGGTTGGATTGCAGACTTTATATTTTATGTGATGAGCAAAATGAATCTTCCAGTAGAATTACTGTTGGTTTTCTCTTCCAGGACAAAGCCAATGGGGAACATCTCGGCACTTGGTCTCCAGGCTTCCCTCAGCTCAAGGTTCACCAGGACTCTTCTGCCGATGGGTCCAAAGTTCAGTGCAGCCTCCTCTTCATGGCTCAAGGCCTGGGGAAAGTCCTGGATGACCAGAAGAACAACCTCAATCCCACTGATGTTTCACTCCACGAGAAGCTCAAGAACGCCATCTCCAAGGTCAACATGCTCACAGCATGTGTGAAGGACGTTCTCGGAGGCGCGTGCTCAGAGAAGCCAGCCCCACCCACTATGCCCAAGCACACGTTTGATAGGAAGCAGTGGAGTCACACTCTGCTGAAGACAGCCAGGGACTATCTGGCCTGGTTGGAGAGTAAGGTGGTCCACATTCCAAAGGTCAAAGGGAAAAGTAAGATAAAGCATAAAGGTCCGGAGGCAACACACAAAAAGCACTTAGCGGGGAGTGGATATCTCTTGTAATCTCAATATGCGATGCAGACGCAGTTTACAGCAGCTTTTCGTTAGTGGTAAAGGAATTTCTGAAGATTTGTTTACGGGTCAGTTCACCCCAAAATCCAAAATATGTATTGTTCCTCTCACCTGTAGCATTATTTATCAGTCTAGATAGATTTTGTATGAGTTGCAGAGTGTTGGAGATATCAGCCGTAGTCAGCATTTGAAAACCTCAACTGTAATGTCTCCTTCCGGAAATCATGGCCCAGATACTCAAGATAATCAACATAACTTGTGAGCATGTAGGAACTATTTTCTTTGTACACACACTAACCATATCACCGTGCAGAAGGAAAAGTGCATCTACTGCTAGTTTACCTAGCACCGCTGAGCTAGCTAACGTTACAGCTCAGCTGAAGTGGACGCCATTAATGTTTACATCTTGTGCTGTCATGAGCATGAGCCGCTCGTCCGTGAGTAGATGCACACTTCCTTCTGCAAAGTGATGTGTTCCGTGGGTGTGGTTTGGTAGAAAGAAAATAGTTCCTACATGAAACTGCTCACAACAAGGTCTGTAGATTATCTCGAGTAACTGGGTCATGATTTCTGGAAAGAGACATTGCTGTTGAGTTTTTCAAATGTATTTATTTGGCGCTTTGAGCACCACAAGCCGAGTGCCATCTAGTTCTGTTATACTGTAGAAAAGGCAGACATCTCTAGGGCCGATATCTCCAACACTGGGCAACTCACATCAAAATAATATAGACTGATAAATAGCACTATGGGTAAGAAGAAAAATATGTGTTTTTGATTTTGGGGTGAACTGTGCCTTTAATGCTCATTTGTAATGTATACAGCATTTTAACATTTGAAAAAATTGTGTCTAACTTTTTATAGAATTTAAATGAATAGATTTTAAAACAATTTTCCAGAAGTGCTTCTTTTAAACAAATAGTTATAGATAATAAAAAACGCTGATTAAATCAGAATTTTCACTTTTTTTTAAGTGTTTATAAGTGTAGTACAACATTTTGGGAAATAGGCTTATTTGCTCTCTTGCTGAGAATAAAGTGAGCACTAGTCTCATCAAACTCTCAGCAAGCTAGAAAGCACATTTCCCAAAATGTCAAACTATACCCAAAATGTCTTTGTTCAAATAAACTTGCTACTTTTAAGCAACTGACAGCGTTCCCCCGTGACAGTAATTAATCAACGTGCCAAATTAATACAATTCCTGATTGCGACAGTTTGTTTTCTCAGCCTTCATGATGATTAATTGTTTTGCTCTGGCCATCTATCCCCTGTGAGCGGTGCTACGTTGCCTGAGGTAGAAAGAGAAGCTGATAAGAATCACCTACAGAGAGCCACCAGTTTGGACTCCAATCACTGTACTGGAAATTGCGGACAGATGGACAGTGCACAGTGAGGCAGATAAGTCTGTCAAAGTCCCGTCAAAGTGATGCGAGGGAACAACAACACTATAACAAAGATTAATGTGGGTCTTGTCCTCCTCAAATGAAGTGATCAATTAATATTCAATTAGAAGTTCCAGTGTTTGGTGGCTCTGAATGAGCTTTAAACAAGCCTGATTTTTTTTTTTTTTTAACAAAACACAGCTTTTTGAATGCTTTGACTGTACCATCTGTTTGTACCATTAATGTAATATTCATTTTGGCTAATAAAATACAACAACTGCTTTATTATACAGTACTATTTCCCTTTTCTCTTGCACATTCAGCCCATACATTTTCTTTAACAAGCTTAAAATTTGTGCTTTTCGTTGGGACTTTGGTGGTTTTAACATTTTAGGCAAAGCACGGTTATTTATACGGCACATTTCAGCAACAAGGCAATTCAAAATGCTCTACATAAAATATCAAAAGCATCAAGAGAAAGTGCAAAAGACACATTATAAAAGCACATTTAAATACAATCAAAAACAGCATTACAAAGCTAGAGAATTTAAAATAAAAAAAGGCTAAAATATACAACGACAGGTGTAAAATACAAACATAAAAGTCACAATTCAGTGTAACAGATATCTAATAAAAGGCAGCAGCAGACAGGGAGTTTGATCCAGATATGTGGTTCATGAAAACTAAACGCTGATTTCCATGTTTAGTCTTAACTCTGGGGACACAAAGCCGACCTGTCTGGATGGTTCAGTGTAGCAGAAGGTCAGGAATGTATTTGGGCCCTAAACCACTCAGCGCTGATTCTCTGAGTGACAGGAAGTCAGTGTAAAGACCTCAGAACTGGAGTGATGTTATCCACTTTCTTGGTCTTAGTGGGGACTCGAGCAGCAGCTGTTTGATCAATTTTTTTGTGAGACCGTTAAAGACACTGTTACAGTAATCGAATCTACTGAAGATAAATGCGTGGACGAGTGTTTTCACATCCTGCTGAGACATCAGTGCTTTAATCCTTGAGATGTTCTTAAAGTGATAGTAGGCTGACTTTGTAATTGTCTTAATGTGGCTGTTGAAATTGAAATTGGGGTGGCTGTGGCTCAGAGGTAGAGCGGGTCGTCCACTAATCAGACGATCAGCGGCTCGATCCTCTGCTCCTCCAGTCTGCATGTCGAAGTATCCTTGAGCAAGAACCCCAAATGTTAAAAAACTGAGTAGCAGGTGGCACCTTGTATGGTAGCCTCGGCCACCAGTGTGTGAATGTGTGTGAATGGGTGAATGTGACTCGTAGTGTAAAAAGTGCTTTAAGTGGTCAGATGACTTGAAAGGCGCTATACAAGTGCAGGTCCATTCACCATTTAAAATTCAGGTGTAAGTCCATGACTACACCAACTTTTCTGGCTTGGTCTGTGGCTTTTAAAATTGAAGCTGAACACTGACTTTTAATTGTCACTCCTTGGCTCCAGAAGCAGTTATCTCAGATTTGTCTTTAACTGCAGAAATTTGTGGCATGTCCAGTCACTGATTTGTTCAGTACGCTTAGTCAGAGCTTGTATTGGACCATAGTCCCATGGATGCCGATCCCCTTTGTTGTGGATAAACTAGTGTTGAACTCCTCTTTACACATTTAACAACACATAAAAATGTCGAAGAAATTAAAGAAAACTGAACGTCAGCATTCACAGGGTGTGTACAGGTATCAGACATTTAAATGTAATGCTTTTTAAGATCTGTTCAAGACACCTTTTAACCAAATTTAGGACAGAGTTTTGGTTTGTTTTACTTATTTAAGCATTGCAGGCAAGTAGTACGTGTGGTCTTTTGCAGAGGTAAGTGTTATGTATGAATGTAGTCATTAGAGTAAGTCAGTCTATATTTTGCCAACAGGTAAGTGCAAGTATGAAGCAAAATGACAGTGGTTTAGTTTTTCTAAGATTTGTAACATTAGAAATGTGGACTTTTGCATAAAACGGTAGTTGTAGTAGTTAAAACCTCACAAATTAAAAGTTAAGACTATTTAATGACTCTTAAGGCCTTATTGTTGTAACATTGAACTTAGGACTTTTTAAGGACCTCTACACACCCTGATTCAGACAAAGCACAAACTGTAACTCGTTTCATTTCACAGTCACTTTTATTAAATAGCAGTTTGGTATGCATGCACTACACACAAAAGTAATGACACATTCTTAGCTGTTTAAAAAATAATTCAACAAAACATGAAACAGCTGTTAAATTCTTTTCAAAAATGAAGCCTATTTTTAATGACATGAACCAGTCCGAAGCGAATCATGATGGATGAGCTGCCTGCTAATGTAGACCTGATGATCATCACGGATGAATGTATGAAGCGTTCTATGCACTTATGAAGTGTAAAATAATCAAATCACATACAGCATTAAGTCCATTTTGTGAGGTTGGTCTTGGATGTGTCCGTCTCTTTGTCACCATAACGCAAAACTGTCCAAGACAGCAGTTCATTTGCAGAGAGTCTCTTCTTCAAGCACCTTTGGGTGTACTAACAGGGGCGCTGCTGCTCCTGTACTTCCTAGACCCTACGATGAAACTTGCTCATACAGGAAGGAGCTCTGGAGGACTCTCGCCGTAGCAGTACTTTGCTTGAGGGTTTCGGTACGTGTTTTCATGTTGAACACTCTGCGTGAGAGGAAAAAAATAAAGAAAATAATTAATTCAAGCAACTAACAATTAAAAAAATGTTCAAATTCTGAGTTTTGTAAGCAATTGATAGCGGGGAGAAAGGTCAAAGCCAGGGCAGAATGAAGGTGAGCGTGTCTTTTTATCTCTAGAGAATCCTTGTATGATAAACAAATATAATAATACTCATAATGAGAACAGCCAAAACTCCCTGTAGCCACTTTCTGACGTTCAACACAGAGGAGACAATTGCAGTGATTCATAGTGAAACATTAATGAAAATGCATATCTTCTATCTAACTCTGACAGTGTCCAACAAGTACACTGATGAATATTATGTGAGCAAAATATTATTCTCATTGTCAACAGGTTGCGTATCTCAGGGATCACCCTTTTCACTCATCCTGCTTAGTTTCAAAATGACTGCGCTAGAAATCATTATTTAGAAAGATAGCATTGTGGTGTGTCAGAGTTGAATGTTTATCTCCTAACGTACTTGTGAAGAGGTCCTACACTTGGCCAGGCACAGCTCGAAATGATCCTCCACGGCAGTGAAGAGATTCTGGAAACCTTCAGCTGCACGATTCAGGAAGCGCTCGAGGAGAGGTTGCTGAAGAAGAGTACACAGATAAGAAAGTGAGCATGAGTAAAACACATCAGTACAGATTTCAATCTGCTCAACCTGTTCTTTATTCCCCTCATGGCTCCTGATGTATTTAAAATGCAACTTTGAGCGATAGACTATCTTAATTCTTGTATTTCATATAATCCATTAAAATGTATATGTGCAGCAGCCTTGCAAGTTGTGACTTGAGCAGTTGAGCTTTTTTACATGACAGTAACAACCCAAGTCCCTGAGCAACCTTGATGTGACAGATTACCTTATCAGGCTGGAGGCAGCAAGACACGCAATACTCGTAGATGCTGCAGCAGCCGTTGGCCAGGCAGCTTTTACAAATGTACTGTCTGGAGCTGGGAGCATTGACGTTACAGCAGCCATTCACCAGCAAGTCTTTCCTCTCACAGACGTAACCTGTAAAACATTAACACAGACAGACGTTGATGAAAGGCAAAAAGACGTGTTATCTTTGTTTGTATGGTGGTGAGTACTCACCAAGTTCGTCTGTGAGCAGCGTCTTGCCCTGGATGGAGTTTCTGCACTGAGTAATCTGTCTGCTGCTGTTGCCCAAGTTGAAACGGACTTTCCAGGGGATGCGGTGGTCTGAATCTCTAACTTCTAAGAGCGTGCGGTCTCGTATAGTTCGCTCCTCCTGAAAAATTCACACAGGAGAAGGTCACAAAATATCATCAAAACAATTTTAAGTTCAGAATAGAGTCAGAAAAACGATGCGATATAAACTGAGAAGATGCAGTGGAGCTAGAAATTGAAAAAGTTCTTCTCCCCAATAATAGTGCTGGCACATAAACTATTGTTTTTTTAGTCTTATTTTGGGAACTTAAAATGTTTTTCTTCATTGAACAAATTAAGAGAAGTCCTAACATGTTGGATCTTTTCTTACAGCAGCCGTACAAGACCTTTGCCTAAATAAGGTGTCTATAAGTGGAAAATTTCTGACTTAAATCAGATATAGCTGAGCTGATTAGATTATAAGTTAAAGACAAAAAATAATGGCACGCTAATAAATGCATGGGTTCAGTCTTTGGGTTTTAGATTATTGATTGGACAAAACAAATACTTTACATATGTCTGTAGCAGGGTGTCTACAAATATAACCAAGTTAAATCTAAGACTTCATGAGACCTTTTTAATACCATCTTATATGAAATTTAAAACCAAACCTGCAATAGAAATACACATTATAAACATGTATGTGTGTGACACACGTGTAAGTACTCTTTCCAAGTAAACACACTGATGTCAGTTCAAAATGGGCAGTGAGGGAAAATGATAACTGTTTAATGTAAGAAAGAAAACATAATCTCATCACTAGTTATTACTGCAATTCTCCGATCTCTCCAGTGATTTTAAGAAGTCACTGGGGCTGTCAGGTTGGAGAAATTTTTGCGGTAATGTGACAGAAAATATTTAAGACCCACTGAATCTTAATTCAAGACAGTTTAAGAGTTTTTAAGGACTAAAAGTTCTATAAGTATATACTAATATTTACTTATCTATGCTACCAAAATACTATATTATCATTATTACTAAAATCAGTGCTATCGTAGCTACTGTTGTTACTGTCTGACCTGCATTGCTCTCTAACTCTTCTAACTCAGATTACTGTTAATTTATTATGTTGATCTGTTCTGTACACACGCATCTATTGCACGTCTGTCCGTCCTGTTGGAGGGATCCCTCCTCAGTTGCTCTTCCTGAGGTTTCTACCATTTTTCCCCATTAAAGGGTATGTTAGGGGAGTTTTTCCTTATGTGAGGGTCCAAGGACAGAGGGATGTCGTATGCTGTAAAGCCCTCTGAGGCAAATTGTGATTTGTGATATTGGGCTTTATAAATAAAATTGAAATATTGCAGGACCTGTAGACACCCTGTGTTGGGCTGTAAGCAGCTGTGACGGCAGCTGTTTAGAGCGGGTTGTCCTCTCTTGTCCACATGTGAAATGTCCTTGTATCCTCAAGACACTGACCCTTTCACTGGTTGATTTTGCTGTACCATTTCTTTGACGATATCTCATGTATCGAGGAAAATATTGCAAGTTAATGAGCAGGGCTGCTTCAGGGCAATGTTTAGTTTGCAAGATTGTTGCATGAATGTGCAGAAGCACCTTGATTTGTCATGTGAATTCTTGTATAAGCCAAAAACAGACATATACATCCGGTTGTTTCATTAATTGGAATTTCTATTGCGCCCTTTTGTAATTATAAAGCATATGTACTAACTGTCTTACCAAGACAGCCTACTCCTGCTGCAGAAGTTAACACCATTTGCTTTAGTGTCGTGAGTTTCTGTACCTGTTTTAGTGTGCTGGTGAGAAAGTAGATGAGAGACAGTCCGAAGACTACTCCCAGCACCCAGCGCTTTCTCAGTAACCGCCGTAGCACCATCATAGCATGGCTTTCCTGGGGAGACTCCGGTGACAGTGACGGTCCAACACATCAAACCTCCGGTGGGTTATCAATCCCCTGACTGAAGTATCCAGTAATATATATCTATCAATGTGTGCCTGCGTGATGATGACTTACTCAAAAACTGTAAATCCGTGCTCTGAGGTGACGTTAGCTAGCTTTGACAGCAATGTGATCGACACACGAGTACCTACGAGCGAAGACGTTTTATTTTCAGAGCCTAGACGCATTAGCTAACCCATGCTGCAGGGTTAAGTCACTCACACATACGCTACAGTGGCTGTAAATATCAATTATGCTCTGACACGGCTGTAAACTGGTGGGCACGTAAGCTAGTTAACGGTGTTTCATCATAAAAGCCTGCTTTGTTAGCCTGCTAGCTAGCTGTCGTTAGCATTAGCTTTCTCGCTCAGATAAGCTACAAACTGATGATTTAAAAGGTACTAATGCGCTGTAAAGCTGCCTAGTGACGCTGTTTCTTCTCCTTTGAAGGAAACGATACTATAATGTCCAACATTACGTCTAAAAAAGCTCAAACTGTGATGTTTATCCAGCGAAACCTGACATACACCAGCAGCAAAACAAATTTCCAGCACGGATGTGGTGCGCTGGGAAGGTGGACGCTGATTGGTGGAAGAGACGAAACCGGTGACGTCATACAGGAAGTTTTTAAGAGCCGGACCGTCGGAGCATCTTTTGCAGCAGCATCAGCCTCAAGCTAACCTGACAATAACGGTAAATATGGCCAGAGCTGAGGGGGAATTCACTGAACTAATTCAGGTAAAGTCTTCTACATTGTTTTTTACATTACAGTGTGGCGTATAAAACACACACAAAGCAGAAAGGTTAAAGATATGAGCTGTTAGCCGGCCTCTGTCTGATACACTGTTGATGTTGGTTTGCTTTTGCAGGGCTGGACCATGTGGTGATGAGCGGTATGCCATGCAGAGGAGACACAGCAGCAACACGGATGGCATGCCCTCTGAAAGGTGGGATGAATAGCTCTCAAGAGCTGTGTGTTACCTTCACACACTACAGCCAAATGTATGTGGACCCCTCTATCCAAATACCTGGGGCTGCTTGTTGTGGTTTTGGCAAGGCCTCTTTGTTTCTGCAAAGCAAACCATACTGCTTCTGGATATTTTAGAGCAAGAGTGTCAAAGTCATGTCAATTCATGGGCCACATACAGCACAATTTGATCTAGAGTGGGCTGGACCAGTGAAACCATTGCATGGTAACCTTCAACACCTTAATACAAATACTGGAAAACTGCAATTTCACAGCACTTAGAAAAAATTGGAACATTCGCAACTCCCGCCTCCCTCCAAAGTCCAATCCCCTCCTCCTGCAACTCCACCTCCCTCCTCCATTACCGTTAAGTCCTTGTTACATCTATGATAGACGTAGGCGTTGGCAAGGTAACGTTAGATACACGGATTAGGAAGGCAAGTGTAACACGCCAAGACAAGAGTAGAAGAGAAGAGGAGTCATATATAACGCTATAGCCTATGTTACATCAGAGGAAAACTAAAAATACCTGTCCAGCAGACACTCTGCGACCATCTCGTCCCTTTTTAGCTCAGGATGAAGCTGCATCAGTCTTCGCCATCGCTCGAAAGCAGAGCCGATGTTGAACTGGTTCTGTTCAGGGTTGTTGGAGCCTTGGTGCTATCTAGTGAACCAGCCCGTGTTTCCTACAGTTTTGTGCTGAACAATTGTAATCAAGGATGTCCCGTCAACGGAGGGTGTTGAACAATGCACAAGAGAAGGAAACAGTAGTAGAAAAATCACGAATCACAATGATTACCTGTGAACTTTTGTTTTGTCATCACAGATATTTGTTTGTACCCTTAAAACAAGCATAAATCGACTATAAATGAGACAATAGCACTTGTTCATTGACAGTCTCTCACTTGACTTCTCCCTCGTACCCTTCTCCGTCCTCTCTTTCCAACCTGTAGAATACACACCCACTGATGTCGTCTTGGGTCGCACTTCAGGTCAAGGAAAACCTGCTATTCTTTTGGTTCTAGCTGAGAACCAACTTTTTGGGTCCGAAGTAATCTATCTTTGGTCAAAATGCTCTTAACATCTCAAAATAAGGTGCAGGAATTGGAACAGAACTGGTTCCATGTTGGTGGAAAGCCTGGTTGGAGTCTTCCCAGAGCAGGAGGTTGTTACAGCAGCAGAGTAATGCCCATGGTGTTGAAATGAGATATCCAACAATCATTTACAGGTTTTATATTTGGGTGTCCACATACTTTTGTCCATGTAGTGAATGTTACGTGTTGACACAGTGTAGCGCTGTGCTCTGATTTACAACTGTGTAGGAGTAGGATGTAGCAGAGATATCTCTTATCAAGCTCGTCCCAATCAGAGATATAATCTTGTAAATTTCCAGATCACTTAACATGACATATCAACAAAATATTGCATATGAAAATATTATGTGAGTGGAATATGAAAAATAAAGCACAGTCATCTTCCAGACTAAATAGTTTTGCATCCGCACTTTTTGCCCACTCAGGAGCCGAAGCCAAACTCTGGGATCAGAGAGCAGTCTGGATGAGGGTGGTGTGTTCGACTGCCTGAAGCCCGACTCGCCCGCCTCACCCCAGCAGATCTTCTCCGGCCTGGTGGGCGTCCCCTCCGGTTCTGTCTCCTCTGCCCAATTCCAGGCAGCCGGCCTCGTCCTGGGTTCACCCCCTGAAGTTTTTATCCAGATGACGGCATCATCCAGAGAAGAAGGAGGCCCCCACCGCACGGAGGGTGGATCTTTCCTACCTCGACCACCCCCGCACCACCATCACCACCACCACCACTTCCACCACCAGCCCCTGCAGCACAGGACCTCCTCTTTGCTCCAGCAGGCCACCACGGCGGCCGGCTCGGAGAGGCACAGCTCCAGGGAGGAGGCCCAGGAGGAGCCGTCCACCCCGGCCCCGGCCCTGTCTGAGCTGAAGGCTGTCGTGACATGGCTGCAGAGGGGCTTCCCCTTTATCCTCATCCTGCTAGCTAAAGTCTGCTTTCAGCATAAACTAGGTACACCAGCCCGTGGATTAACAGTGCTGCTAACAATATCTAACAATGCAGTAGTTACATAAAAGGATTATTTATATAAGGTGTTGTTTAGTGATGATGTCGCACCTCTCTCCTGCAGGTATTGCTGTGTGTGTGGGCATGGCCAGCACATTCGCCTATGCCAATTCCACGTTCAGGCACCAAGTGTCATTACGGGTAAAAGAAAAACTACACTGTAGTAACTGCTGCACTGATGTAGGATTTAAAAAGACAGTTACAACATTTGATATGTTCCAATGTTAGCTGAAACCAGTGCTGATTCTTATACACACATAGTCTTAGATGAAATTCAGGCTAAGCTTTTCACTCATGCCTATATTAAAGGGATAGTTCTGATTCTTTGAAATGGGGTTGTATGGTGTATTTATCATAGTCAGTGTATTACCTACAGTAGATTTCAGTTGACAAGCCTCCAGTTTGGAGAAGCAGGCAGTATAGCTGACATGGAAGCTAAGCAATCAGTTTTGTATTTGCTCTCGCCACCAGACTCCGTTGACAAAAACAGTAATTTTAGCGCACTGAACACAGCAGCTGCTGGTCTACCGCTGCCTTGATCCGTTTGTTTGTTTGTGTTGTTGTGAGACTTTGGTGAATCCAAACTAGCCTTTGTTAATGCCACAGTTAGTTTTCTCAATGGAGTCTGGCACATCATAAACCACCGACATAGACATGTGGTAGTAAAAGGACGGGGGAAAAAAACTTCAGAGACACACAAAAAAACAAATCATCAACCAAACAAACAACTGAAAGCAACTAATTTATGATGTCATATCATCCTTCTTCTGAACTTGGCCTTAATCTATTCCATCTTTTTTCATAGTCATTTAATTCCCCCTGCTTTGTGGCAATAATGTCCTCTAACATAAATAAAGGAAAGGAAACTTGCTTTTTTTCCTTTAAATTAAAAAATAAATCTCTTTCCTAATAATATAATAGTATTTAAAATGCTAGGACAGCCATTTCTTAATTCACGGAGCATCATTTTTGAGGGCACATCGAACTCGATGCCAGCCACCTTTTGATAGTCGTCCAACAAGTTGCCACATGAGGACAGAACCAAAATGATTGCGACATATCTTCAATTTCAGATTTACAGAAACAACATACCTCAACCAGAAAGCATTTTTCTTGTCGGCAGTATTTTGTATAGACTTTTTAATTGAAAATATTGCGACATGGAATCGTCACAGCTTTATAAATTAGATCATACACCTGTCTCCATGGCAGAGGGATATTGAATATCTCCTCCCAGTACGACTGAAACTTTTCTGGCTTGTCATTTAAATCATATGCCCCCCAAAAAATGTGTACATAAAAGCATTGATCTTTTTTCTTTTAAGCCCTAGACATTCTGTTAACGTGTGACATTATTGCAAAAATGGAGCTGAATTACAATTTTAGATGTAAAGAAATATATATTGTGATGTTGCTAAAATAGTTGTGTGTGTCTGATGTCACCAGGCAGAACGTTCTGTGTTCGTCGCTCTGTGGATCGTCCTGTTCCTTGCAGGCAACATAGTGTATATCTACTACACATTTAGTCACGAGGAGCTGCACAACAGGTAGTGCACCAGCAGGTGTTTTTACAGTAGCTGTGTGTTTCTTTGCTTGCCATCTTATGTTTTTGTTTCACTCTACGGTTCACTTTTAGGTTTTTTCATTCATTTTGTGTCGTGTAAGCCATTTTATTTTCACTTCCATTTCCTTTAGGGAGCGTTCCTCTTCTTGTCTGGTCTTGTCCTGTGAGTATTTTGTGTTTATTTCATTATTTTTGTTCCAAAGTGTTTTTTACATTACGTTAAACATTTGCCATTCTGTTGCTTGTCTTTCTACCATCTCAAGTGAAAACTCCAGACCTCTCTATAGGAACTCATCTTTTTCTTTTTCTTTCAGCCTCATATTTGCTAAGCCCAACCTCAACAGCTTTGACTTCTTTGATCTGATCTGGGCGGTGGGCATCACTGACTTCGTCCTTAAATACTTCACCATCGGCCTGAAATGCTTTGTCCTTTTTTTGCCCAAGATTCTGCTGGCCTTCAAATCCAGGGTAAGAAATCCACTTCATCCCTCTGACCCTCAGTGTGTCCTCAGAAAATGTGACTTTAATGGATTAATTTTAACATCTAATTACAGCTTACACTGTGTCCATAACGATAACTGTAACATGTAACTGTACATCTCAAGATACAGTTGTAATGTGCCAAAACAAAAACATGCAGGACTAGCTCCTCTAAAATGAGGATTTGCTGGTAGCCAAGACCACGTAAACCGAGACCAAGTCCTAACCAAGACCAGACCAGTGCGAGTCCCACACTGCAGGACACAGAGACGCAGATTGCTAACATAGCTAGCTTTGCAAACATCACTTGCTCTTAGCTTACCTCTCTGTATGCTTCCAGCTGTGTCAGTCAGTGTTGCATTCGCAGAATTTACATCCTGCTGTGTGCTTTCTGTGGGATATTGTTTTGCAGATGAACTCTTTGTGTCTAGGTAGCCAAATTTTATCTGCTCCCAGACAGCCCCGCAGCTGCTTCTCCTTGTCTCCTGCGTTCACTTTGTTGGACTGTATGTGAAGGGGGGTGGGGAGGGGCGACAGCCGTTAATAGTAACAAAAAATCAAATTTTAGATTAGTAGAAAAAGCAGGAGATTCGCAGTTTTTTAAAGAACATATTTATTACATTTTTCATATTAAACACAGAACGAAGCAGCTCGGACATGACAAATAAAACGAGTAGCTAAATATAAGAAAATAGGAATGAAAATAGTGGGCATTATATCCTTCCCCAACCTTCATCACCTCCTACAACAACATAAAGGCAGCATCAAACAAATAAAGAGACTATACAGTAAATAGCAAGGTTACAGGAAATGTACAGAGACTGGCTAAGCTGATTTAGGTATCCCCTGTAGTGTGGAGGATGACAGTGTAGGTCCAGTGTAGTTTAAGTAACAGTGCCAAACGATATAAAAAGCATCTGCTGAGGAGTGAAGCATACAAGAGATATATCAGAGTATTTTTTCAACAAATAAATCAGAAAACATGCAGGAAGTTTGGTGAGATCCCTGCAGTCGTGTTCTTGAAATAAAATTCAGAATTCTTTTTGTCTGAGAGCGAGTCAAGGCTGAGTGAAATTGCAGTCGATTCCTAGACGAGACCGACATCTTGAGACCAGACAAAGCTTAAATATTACAACACTGAACTTTGCAGCTCTCCTCTTTTTTTTATATCACTGTAAACAGAATTTCTATGAGTTTTGGACTGTTGTGGGTTCTAACAGTCAGACAAAAAATATCCAAAATATCATCTTGTGCTCCGTGAATGTGCGATCAGTATTTTAATACTTTGTGCCATTTTAAAGATTCATTCATTCATTCCGTGTCCATAACCAAGTATCCTGTTGGGGGTCACCGGAGGGGCTGGAGCCTATCCCAGCTGACATTGGGCAAGAGGCAGGGTTCACCCTGGACAGGTCACCAGACTATCACAGGGCTGACACATAGAGACAGATAACCATTCACACTCACATTCACACTTACGGACAATTTAGAGTCACCAATTAACCTGCATGTCTTTGGACTGTGGGAGGAAGCTGGAGTACCCGGAGAAAACCCACGCCGACATGTTGAGAACATGCAAACCCTGCACAGAAGGGCTCCCCCAGCCTGGGTTCAAATCAGGAACCCTCTTGCTGTGAGGCAACAATGCTAACCACTGCTCCACTGTGTCGGCCACATTTTAAAGATAGCAATTAAAAAATGAAAATAATAACTATCATATGAATAAATAATTGAAATATTTGTTAAATGCAGGCATAATTGGGTGCATTTGATGTTTGCCCAAACTGCAATAAATGCTGACATGTTGGTGGTGTTGGTGAAGATTCTCAGTCATCCAGGTCATGGTAATTTTAAGTGCTATATCTTTGGCAACTGGACTTGCTTGATTTTCTTGAAGACGTTTCACCTCTTGGATACTTTCAAACATCCTCAGTTCTCGAACTGAAGAAGCCTCTTGGATGAGAGGTGAACATCTTCAAGAAACTTAAGCAAGTCCTGTGGCCGACGATACAGCAGTTAGGATAAATGCTGACAGCTTTCTGCCCCACTTTTAACGTTAAGTCTGAAATACAGGGGACACAGATGTGGCAAAACATGTCTGTTGCTGCATGCCTGCAGCAGAGCACGTCCATTATAATCAGCTGAAGCTGCCACACTGATCATGGAAGCCTCGAATGCCAGCACGGGCATCGTTTTTTACCTGGCTGGTCAATTTTTTCTTCTCTGCGTGTGGCTCAGCGGCCCTACAACAGGTAAAAACTTCATAAAACTGTGTAAAGAAAACGAGTATAATCTGCTTAAAACTAATAAAAATTAATAACTCATCGTACCAGAGGCAGTGCGAAGCAGCAGAGCAACTTGTGGGTGTTTTTCCCATTTCACATTAAAATAAATCAATTAAATCAATGCATCCTGTTGTTAAACAATACAGTTAATTAATTCAGTACCAGTTAAATTAGCCCACACTTCCAAACACCAACTAACAAAACTCAATACACACAGAGTGTCTCAGTAGCGTGTGGTTGCTGCCAGCTTCAGAGTCTGTGTAGCAGCGAAAAACCCCCAATCCGACCTGACTGTGACTCTCCGCATCTGTGCCCAACATATTTCAGCTGTTAGTTTAAAACCTAACTAACCTAAATTAGGTTATATCATGTGACTGTAACATTTCACCTTCTTGCAGCTGTTACACTATAGGAGCATGCAGGTGCGGATTAGTCCTTTAAACACATTACTGAGCATGTAGACCAGGAAAATCCTGTATGAAACACTATTAGGGCGTCTAATCTGAGCTTCAGTTTCCATAACGTGGCGTAGACGATGATTAAGTTACAGGAAGTTCACTGTCAAAGTTGTGAAACTTGGTAGATAATTTAAAAAAAAGAAGAAAATCTGCTCTACTATGATGAAATACTCCGCTGAGTGAAGAAAGTGCTAAAGGGTCACAGTGTGAAACTGTTTTGTATTCATAAGGTTTTAAATGGTACTCCTTAGGTGAGCTCGTGCAACGTGGGTGTCTGTGTGCGCGGTTAGTCTGGCCTGAGGCTACAGAATATGACTGCAAACACACTCACACACACACACACTCAGATAGACTTTGATTTCCATACAGGCGCAGCTCATATTCCTGGTGTGTGTTTGTGTGTTAGATGGGGGGAGGAGGAGGAGGAGGGGGGGTTACAAAGTATTAGGATTACATTTTCCACTGATAAACAGACCTACAGGCCTATCAGAACCACGGCAGCCAGCAACTGAGCAAATTTGCCCTCGAGGGGGTTGCACGGGTGAGGTCATCCCTCCCTGGAGCTGGACCATTACCTGTACCCTCCACACACGTATGCACACACACACACACACACACACACACACACACACACACACACACACACACATATGTACAATACACATACACAAAGACACAGAATCTGGCAGCTTTCACAGGACACATGTTGAGTTTTTGGGAGCCCCAGATTTTATCACCACTGCCGTCTACTGCAGAAGCCAAACAGTTCAGTCTATTCTGAACTCCATGAAGTCACACAATCAGCCTGTCTGCTTCATTACTGCATCCAACCCCAGCTACACTAATGATCCGACATAATCACTGCAGTCAGCGCAAGTCTGCACAAGTGACAGCAGGCACGCATACAGAAGTTCCATGACGGCTTTGATGTGAAGGCTTAGAGGGCTCGTATCTGCTGGTTGTGTGTGGATCTTATTAATTGTGTTTTGCCTGTGTGTGTGTGTGTGTGTGTGTGTGTGTGAGAGAGTATTTTATTGCTGTGCAAGAAGTGTCTGTGAGGCACATGCAGTAGTTCCTAGATTTGGTGTTTGTAATATTGATCTGTGGTTTATTTTTTGCTCTACTTGGTGCTGCTCTACATGTCTGTTCTGTCGGCCTCGAGCAAGATTTAATCTCAAAGCTGTACAGTAGTCACGAGTCAAATAGGGCTACAAGAAATGATTTTTTTTTTCTTTTTAAATAACTGATTTGTTTTCATTTCTTTTTAAATACTTAATGCCTGAATAATTGTTTACAAAATGTGAAGTGAAAAATGACCATCACAGATTCAAGATAAAAATAAGTTTAGTGTCCCTGATGGTCAATATACACAAATAATACATTCAATACATTACACACAGCACAGCATCCATATCTCCTACACTGTTACCATGAATCACAGGAAAGGAAAGAAGAAGACATCCAGGTTTATAATGGAAAAAGAAAACAAAAAATACAGTAGCAAATGGAACAAAGGACAGTCTGTACCTATTAAACCTCTGCCCAAGCTGTAAGAGTCAGGGTGATGTCTTATAAGTGCTTATGTAGTTTGACCAATGACCAAAAACACAAAGGGAACAAATAGTGGACCCACTGTACGTGCGGCATTTCGCCTCAAGTTTCTTTAGAATAAATAGCAGGAGAACGTGGTGCAGGGTGGATAGAAAGGAAAGGTGGATATCAACTAAAGCTGGGCAATATATTGTGATATCTGGAGACGTGCCAGTTCACCTCCTGGTCGCTTCCAAAGTGCCCTTGAGCAAGGCACCAATCCCCCGGCTGCTTGGGGCGCCTATCTGTGGGCAGTCCCCTCACTCTGACGTCTCTCCATTTAATGCACGTATAGGTCTTGTCTGTGCATATGTGTGTGTTTCAGGCCTGTGTGTGTGAGAACAGAGTGAAGAAATCAAATTTTCCCTCAGGGTTTATAAAGTCTATCTTCTTCTTCATCTTCTAAATTACACTATGTTCGCATGCACTAATGCCACCACCATAACAAGACTGTGAGGCCGTGTTTGGCGCGGCGCGGCATGATGACGTTCTGCACTCCCATTCAGCCATTTGTTAGCAACGGATGCTGTGGCTTTGAGTATCAGCCGATACCTGGTACCGTTCCGATACCATGGTTGACCTAAAAAGCTATATAACTTTACATGTAGAACAGAAAAGACTAGAGGCATCAGGCATTGATGACTACACAGTTCTTTCCTAAGATAAAATGAAACAAGATGAAACAGATTAATGCAACAATTGTGCAACAGCAGTTGAAATAGTGTGAAATACCTCCACACAGCAGATTCTCTTCTTCGCTCCATGACGTATGACGTAGCTCGCGTCGCAATAGATTTAAAGGGAAAGGATCGCCTCAGGTATAGGTTGCATTTTCCGATACCCGATCCATCTATTTTGATGATATCGGGGCCGATATTTGAACTAGATATCGGATCGGTGCATCCCTAGTGGGGTATTTACTGAGGGATTTTATGTCGTAGAACAAAACGTGAAAGTCTCTTAACCCTATGGGCCCGAATGACGCATAGTGCGTCCAAATTCACACCCATTCTTCTCTGTGGATTTTCTCCGCGACCGTGCGTCATAGTGAGAAGCCACGCATATCACGTGAAACAGCGGAACTGTAGCTTTCCGAGAAGGCCAAGCACTTGTCGGTAGTCCAATGTTTTCACAGCGAAAAAAAATGATAAATTTACACTAAAATGATGTATAACAG
>NC_065513.1:36171666-36184715 GCF_006386435.1 Epinephelus moara | reverse complement strand
TATGTCGTAGAGACATGAAACTTTGCACAGAGATGCCTCTCCTCATGAGGAACACATTTGCCTCAAGAACCCTTAACTTCCGGTTATATCGATTTTCTGCCATTTTGAATTTTTTGAAAAACACTTCAAATCGATCTCTTCCTAGGAAGTTTGAGCGATCTGCATGAAACTCGGTGAACATAATCTAGGAATCAATATCTAAAGTTCCCTCTTGGCAAAAGTTGGAAAACTACTAAAACTGCGTGGCTCATCACATAAAGGTGTATAACATCTCAAGGGTTTCACCCATCACCATGCAACTTTGTAGGCATATGACCACACATAATCTGAGGGGACCCCTCCATTATTGACCCCATCAAACAAAATGGGGGTGCTAGAGAGCTAATTTCTTATCTAGGCCTAACCGCCATATGGATTTTTACTAAACTTGGAAATTTAACTCTAATTGGCAACTGGGTGGCGCTATAACAACAGAAAAATGCTTAAAAATGGCTAAAATGCGACCGATCGCTGTGGCTCCCCCTGTGGCCAAATGTTGTTGTTTGTTTTCTAATTTTTGGTATGACTAAGTCATGGTATGGTATGCTGTACTCAATGGGTATGGACTAGTATTGGTATATTACCAAACCCTAGCGAGCGGTGTGATTCACATCCAGCTGTTGGTTCCACTGATCAACAGTTAGTGGCAGTGAAGAAGCAACAAACAGTGATGCTCTCAACAAGTTTGTAAGGGCTCATGGACACATACAATGTGTTTTGGTTAGCAGCAATAAATGTAATTGAAACTTTTGTTTGTTTCGAACAAAACTTCGGATGACACCTGACGGAGAAAGTTTATAGACAAAGATATAGATAGATATGATGGCGCTGGCCCCGCGGTTTGGTTGATTAATCATTTCTGGATAAAGCAGCAGAAAAATATGCTGCCATAACAGTTTGAAATCAAATTTAAACCTTGGCCACATACCCCCTGAGTAAATAGACACAAATGTAATGATAACAGTCTCGCAGATTAAAATGTTAAGTATGTATTTATGTCTGTTTCCGTGTGCAGGGAGGATAAAGAGATCAGACATAGTAATGAAACCAAATAAGCAGGAAACTACTGAAACAAGGCCTGCAGTGGAGCTTACTCAAACTCCTTGGCTTGTGTCCAAACTTTAGATTTGACAGTTCTTGCGTGGGCGTGATGGGCACTGTGGGATATGAGGCTGAGGGGACAATAAGGAAGATGAATTAGCCACTAGCAGAGGCCGTCCTCCCCTACCAACCTGGCTGCTCGTGGCTCTTTACCCACAGTCATCAATCTTTGTCAGCCAACATCCAGGAAGTCATTATGCAAGCTGGGATGCCACGGGGGCCATCGGGGAATCAACTTCGCCTTGGTTTCGGTCGCCTCTGTTTTTAACCGTCCCCAATTCACTTAACGCACTTTGTAGCAGTCAGAAGTTCATTTCTTCTCTGTGATTATTTAGGGAAGGGGTCTTTTAAAGGCTGCTAGCAAGCCCCCGTAGGGCTGGGTTTAATGTGGGCACTGGGTAGCAGGTGGAAAGAGCCGCTGCCAGTTTCCCTTGCAGTGTGGGGAAATTGCCTGTACTGCTGTGAAACTGCGGAGCTCTGGACAGCAGCCATGTTTGGGCTGGAGGCATGCTGTTTTAAGCTTTTAATACCGCACTGCTCTTGACTAGATAGAAGAGTGCCCTGAAGCTGTTGAGCTCTTTCTGCTTTTTGGACAGTTAGTGAGTGGATCAAAGAAAGAATACATGTTGTCTCAATTTAGTTTTTTTTTGTCATTAAGGTAAAACTAAGTTAAGATTGCAAAGGTCCCTTAGGTTTTGTTGTTCGTCTTAAGCAACTGTCTAAATAGCAAAATATTAAGTGGGCACATTAACAGTCACTGCTATTATAGAAGATTGATTGAAGCATGTACTGTGTAAAGACGCCTCCTCTGCTGCTGTAGTTTCTAATGTTGTGCATTTGTCCAGGGTAAGTTCTACCTGCTGATCGAGGAGCTGAGCCAGCTGTTTCGGGCCCTGGTGCCCATCCAGCTGTGGTACAAGTACATCATGGGGGAGGACCCATCCAACAGTTACTTCCTGGGAGCAACACTCATCATCATCTACAGCCTTTGCAAGGTAATCAGTGCCCGGTGGTAAAGATTAATATTCTTTTTGTACTTTATTTTTAGATTTTGGATGGCACTTTTATCCAAAGTTATGATTAGTGCAAATATAGAACGCAAAACATTTTGATCCATGCGTCGGAATTAAAGGTCCAGTGTGTAGAATTTATGGGACATATTAGCAGAGATGGAATATAGTATAACGTTTTCTTTCGTGTATCATCAGCTGAAAATGGGAATCATCATGTTTTTGTTACTTTAGAATGAGACCTTTATCTACATAGGGAGTGGGTCCTCGTCCTTGGAGTCTGCCATGTTGTACTGCCATGTTTCTACGATAGCCCAAAACAGACAAACCAAACACTGATTTTGTTACAAAGTTGTGTAATTGCCTAGAGTTGGTTCGTGTTCTTACAGCAGCATTTACAAGCGGACCAGATCAAATGCCTTGTGTGAGAAAGCTGCTCTTGATAGGTCAGAATTTCCATGTGGNGTGTCATGTGACTGCAGTTGGTTCACATCCAGGTCGGAACACGTTCTCACCACAAACGAACCGCACTTAGGGGGCAAACGAACTTGAGTTTGATTGAACCAAACCAAACAGGGCAGGTGTGAAAGCCTGATTGTTTTTGAGAGGAAGAGACCTCTGCAGATAATTTGGGTCCTGGATAAAACCTCCTGAACATCTGGATCGTATGTCATCAGAGAAAAAAGGCAAGCACATATTAGCATGTGGTGGGCTAGTGGCCTATCTGCGCCGAGCAAAACACCATTGGAAAAACACTGATTTATAATGTGAAACTGCTTTATTCACTGATTTCACTGTTTTAAATCACCTGGTCCATTTGTTGTGGAGAGTAAGAGACCTTTGTGAATAATCCGGCTCACAGTAAAAACCTCCTGAGCAACAAACACTGTAGAAATCCTAACCTGGAGTTCAGGCTTGACACACATGAGAAGTTTTAGCTGGTTGCAATCTGCAGTCCTCACTGCTAGATGTGCCACTAAATCATACACTGCTCCTTTAATTAACAGTATATACAAGGGTAATGATGACAATGTCAGCAGCTCACTGGAGGCTTCTGAAGTTTGTGGTGCTGTGCAGAGGTTATTCAGATCAAAACAATGTCTTATTTTGGGAGTATGAGTGTTTAAACAAGTCTGATAGCAATACTATTTATGACACAGTAATGATTTAGGCAACAAGATATCTTGTGTGCATAGTTCACATTCCGGCTCCAGGGTGGAGTTGCAGGATTTTCTTATGAGATAATGTATAGACTCATCCAAAAGCAATCCCTCTCAATCATCACTTACAGTATGACCCACTAGAAGGGCGATGTGGTGTATATCTGTTATCTGCAGAGACCTTGCCGTCTGCCTGTATTTTAGTAATTTCTTATTTTGCTGTGGTTGAGATGTTCTTAGACACAGCATGAAGGTGAGGTCGGGACTTTATAAAAAGGTAGCAACCAGACAGTAGGAGGCTACAAAAATTGCAGACACAGCGCAGAAAAAGAAAAAGTATAGTGAGACGCAACGACAAGCAGACAAAGCTCATTGCAAAACAAGAGTAAGGGCCTGTCCCAATACCCACACTTCCCCTAGAACTACCCACTTGCACTTGGTTGTGCGCGTTCACATTTAGGCTAGTGGTGTCCCAAAACAGAATTGAGGTAGTGGAAGTGGTTTCCAACACTTAAAACCTGCCCTAGATTCCAAGGGAGCCCCGACCCACACTTTCAACGAAGTGGAAGATGAAATTTCCCAGAACACCTTGGGAAGTCAGCAACTTTGGCAAGTTTTGGAAAACAATTTATTACTGTACGATTGGAATGTAGGCTATACAAACAACAGATGGTTGGACTAGCGTAAACTCATCAGCAACTCGGTTGAACACAGCGTCGAAATATTTAAACAAATCGACTTACCCGAACAAAATCGATCAGAACTAGAAGACGTCATGGGCGCCTCCTGTTTTCAGCATTTCCTCTCCGTTGATTCATCAGACGGAGAAGAATAAACATAGCACACGCCACAACACAAGCGCTGCAGCTGGCATTTTCAAACCCGAATGACTACCGGTATCTTGCGTCGCTACTACACGTGACGTATGCCTGCACGTTGGTCACGCCGATTTGCATGAAGTGGTGTCTCATTTCTTAGGGAAAGATCTCTACCCTAATATTTCTCCCTTCCCTCATCAAGGGTTATCTTGCAAACGAGGGCACTCAATACCAAGTAGAAAATTTAAGAGGTAGAAATGAGATTGGCCGTCTGGGGTTGGCTTTCACCTTCGCTGGCAAGTACTGAAGAAGAGGATGAGAATGAAAAGCGATGAAGAGATGGCTTGTTTTCTGTTAGATGGGTAGGAGACAGCGGTTAGTTTAGTAAGCTATCTGCTTCTCCATTACAACAACTGTAAAGTTGCTGGGGTGGTATTTTGCAGTGTACATATAAGCAGTGTAGGGAGGAGGGGTCAAGTTTGAATGTTGTGTTCACAAACAGAAGTTGACAGTTGTTGCAATGTATACCATTAATGGGGTATTTAAAAGGAATAGGGTTCATCCTGTTGGGAGGAGGAATGTATGCAGAAAATATCAAAGCAGTTACTGTAAAATTTCCTGGGCTATTATTTGCTTAAATCACTGAAATCAACAGGCTTATATTTGGGACAGAGCTCCGACAGACAGCGCATCACAATGTTTATAAATGAGACCCTAGGCAATATGTCAGATTTGTCTTTAGGACTGCAGTGTCAGCTAGTGAATTTGTCAGTCTATAACTGAGGGTCATTTATCTGTTGGGGATCAGGAGTATCCACAAAGCCAATGTGAATTCAGCCTTTAAATTTCCTGATAATTATTGTTCGGCAGGAAATTCAGACACGAGAGGAAGGCTAAAACGTAGTTCTCCAAAATCATTACGAATTATCATTAATGTTATTCTTCTCTTTGCTGGGAAATAAATTTGTGCCTCATCTTTCAGCTTAGTAGGTTGCAGGACGTTCGATGGGCAGCGATAGTTT
The DNA here is from genome assembly GCF_006386435.1 of Epinephelus moara. Lineage (NCBI taxonomy): Eukaryota > Metazoa > Chordata > Actinopteri > Perciformes > Serranidae > Epinephelus > Epinephelus moara. The sequence continues at coordinate 36,179,565 of NC_065513.1, read as the reverse complement.
TAGAGAAACAATAAATGTTTGAAATTTCGAAATCACCTCAGCTCTGGGATCCATGAAAGGAAAAGAGTGAAGGTGACTGAAACCCCACAGTTAGTGGTCACAGAGAGGTCATTTACTGAGCAGTTGCATAAAGCAAGTTAAAAGAGTTATTGAGAAAAAGATTTTGAGAGCCACACGTCAGATTAGAATCACTACATCGTATGGGTAGCTGAAATAGTGAAAGGTAGCCGTTGGATGATGCAGTGATTAATTTTCTACACAGTGAGGTAATCACTGTCCTCTGTAGTGTGTGTTGACAATTATAGTCCAGATGTCTTTTAATACACCGGTGAATCAGCGGATGTAGCTGTTGATGATGGGTTTGTTCAGCTGAACTGGGTGGACGGTTTCCTGGATCTGTGCGGTGAGGTGGAGCACTCAGGTGTTTTCCAAGATAACGTCATATTAGCGGTGTGTCAACATAAGACCATGCTGATGTGCATGATGTGCATCAGTGGTTGACTCAGTGTTGTCATGCTGTTTGTGTCACATGGAAAAACAGTAACACAGTTTAGAGCCAAGTAAAGATCTTTGTGAGACACTGATAACTTGCTGTTTAGGAGTTTACGTAAACATTTGCTGGATAGAAATCTGCTTAGCGTTGTTTTTAGCAACACTCACAGCTCGGCTCTGGGGATGTCCAGTATCAGTCGGTTGGTTTGTCTGCCAGCGGTGTGAAGTGGTCCACCACTTTGGTCCAGACTGAAATATCTTAAAGGGACAGTTCACCCTCAAAATAAAAAGTTTTCAGCCGTAGAAATGTCTGCCCTTCTCCTGAATATAATAGAACTAGATGGCACTCAGCAGGTGGTGCTTAAAGCGCCAAAAAATACATTTGACATACTCAACAACGTCGCTTTCCAGAAATCATGACCTGGCTACTCAGAATAATCCACAGACCTTGTTGTGAGCAGTTTCATGTAGGAAGTAGCATGAGCCTCTCGTCCAAGAATAGATGCACGCTTCCACTTTTTGGAAAGAGACATTGCTGTTGAGTTTTTCAAATGTATTTTTTTGTTGGTGCTTTGAGCCGAGTGCCATCTAGTACTGTTATATTCAGGAGAAGGCAGACATGTCTACGGCTGATATCTCCAACACTTGGCAACTCACACCAAAACAATCTTGCAGATTTTAGAGGGCCCTTGACTTTTCATCCAGCAACATCTTGAGGTTGACGTGTGGTTTTGAGCAACATGTCTCAACAACCACTGGATGGATTTGGTGACACTTGATTCCTTAATGTTTTATCTAGCCACATCGTCAGGTCCAAAGTGTCCAATACTTACTTACCTGCAAACATTTTGCAAAGAGTAAAAGAAAATCTGAAAAACATTTTGAGGTGTAAATCAGAAGTTTCATCATGTTACGATATTATATTTATTCTTTGGACAATATGCGATATTTGCCGATATCACAAATGCTGCGACGATATGATTTGGTTCGATTCAGGGGCCTGTGATCGATATGAGATGATATCAGTTTATATCCTCATTGTCTTTTTCCCAGCTGCCATTGTCTGCCTGGTGCTAGGTCACTAGCACTGTTTGAATGTTCAGAAAGGAGGTACGCCTGGACGAAAAATGGTAACACAGACGTGCCATGGGGAATTCAAACAAAAGGCGTATCTTAAAGATAATGATATATAATCGATGACTTCACTTTACATCAATGATATTGGATCGTTGATTATTGAATTGAGATATTGATCTAAATTTATGTATCGTTACAACCCTGAAAAAATAGGAAAGGCTTGTGGGCAGCTGTGACTGTTTTTCTCATATAAAACTGTGCTTTCTCTTTCCTGTTCTGCAGTCCTTTGACATCTGTGGACGTGTGTCTGCCATACGCAAGGCCTTCGTCATGCTCTGCAGCTCTCAGGTCTGATTTATCAGAGTTCAGACAAAGTTCACTCTGTGTATATCAGCAAACACACACACACACACAAATATGCTCATCTTATCGTTGTTGCATTGAGATTTCGGAATGAATTCAGTAGAGTTTAATCTTTTAACTGTCACTCTTTCTGTGCCTCACCCAGAGTTACGGCGTGAGGGCAGGCAGTCAGCAGTGCAGCGAGGCTGGCGACGTCTGCGCTATCTGTCAGGCTGATTTCAGAGACCCCATAGCTCTTCTCTGTCAGGTACGGACTCAGAGGCTGCTTGACCTTGGAGCACAGTCAGCATCACTGATGGGTGTGGTCAGAGGTGTGCTGTGTCGCACCTGAAACCACACCTAACAGTGATGTCACGGTATACTGACACCCTGAAGTACATTTAATGTCACTGCAGCAAGGTGAGAAGTGAATTATAGTATTTTCAGCTGGTGAGCAACAAGGGTTTCTTTTGTATACTGTTAATATTTCAATATATATAATATAAGTCATCCTTTAAGGGAGGTCAGAGGTCAGCATCAGCTACTGAATGGCTCTCTTAGACACAACACACTCCTGCAAAGTGGATCTCTAGTTAGTAATAATCTGTCAATACCAGACAAGACTGAAAAAAGCCATTTAAACCACATATTTTACAGAGATACATCTGCTGTCTATTTTCTGTGTACCCCTCTGTCGTGAAAATAAAATACGTGGGTGCACCTTATGTCCCTCTGCAGCACGTGTTCTGCGAGGAGTGCCTGTGCTTGTGGTTCGACCGGGAGAGAACATGTCCGCTGTGTCGCTCCACTGTCATCGAGACCCTGCGATGCTGGAAGGACGGCACCACCTCGGCTCACTTCCAGATCTACTGAGCGCCGACGACGTGTGATTGTGCTGTAATGCGAGTTAGACAATGGTGTGTCATTTGTCGCTGTTTATCTTAGTGCGGTCACTCTTTAAATCAGGGTCAGCATTTCAGACATTCACAGTATTTTCAGTGCGTACAAGTAGAGCTGGTGACAGAGGCCACATGCACAAATTATCAACATGGTATCACTTAAGAAATATAAAGCTATTATCAGTTTTACAATTGGACTATTGTTATATTGTTATTGTACCTGTCAGATCTTTGTGTACACGTAGAATTACCCACTTTTGTTAACTGTGAATATTTTATTTTACGCTAAACACATGATAAAAGAATGTTACTTTGATTTAGTGTGGTGATAATGTAAATAGTCACAGCTTTCACAACAAATTTTTTTTGCATACGTCATGATTTTGTCACATCTGTATTACTTTTTTAATTCTACAATTTGTATTTAACAATTTTCATGTGTTACTTAGTGTTAAATTTTGCAATATTTATTTTGAAAATGGGTTACTCGCCCTCTGAACACAACAAAATGTCTGAGAATGATCATAAGTAGAAATTTGTAGGTCTGTAGGTGGAAAAAGTTCATGGTTAGCAAACAGTTGTTTCGATATTGAGTAATGAACGTAAAGTGGTGTGTGCCAGCAAGGCACTGTAATCATTACATGTCATGGTTGTGTATCAAATGTGGTGCAGACATTGAAATCAGTAGGATTTGTCATGACATTCATTTCCATACTTGCGTTTTCATCGACAGTGGGAGCTTGTTTTTAGTAATCGTCCATGTTGCAATCGTCATTTCATTGTTATTTCATAGGAATACTGTTAATATGAATCACTTCCTTTAGAGTAGTCATTTCTTTGGTTGCATAATAGACACCACCATGACTTAAATGCAGAACACACTGCAGTGTGTGAAAGTTTCCCGTTTTAAATTAAAGCACTTTAAGCTCACTTTGTGGAGCGTGTCTCTCTCGTCTGATTGCAAAGACACCTGCATCGGATTTATTTCAGAAAGATTTTTATTACTTTGCTAAAAATCCATATGAAATATTTAATCAGTATAAATAGCACACACTTTTTATAAAAGACAATTCCAGTGCTCACGTTACACTTGATATATCAGAGAAAGCTTATTTTCCAGAAATCACAGACAGCATTAACAGCATAGCTCCCTATGCACAGGTCCTGTATCTTGTTTATGACAAAAAGCCACTTAACACTGCCCCCAACAGATAATGCTAAAGCACAGGAGAATGTGTAAACATCGTCTAAACACTGTAGAAAACATCTATAAAACATCCATCCTCTCAGTATGTACACGTTTACACTTACAGTATAGCTTATGTAAAAAGGTACAGTGCATTATGAAGCTCATAAACAGGTCTATTTCAGTGCATTCTCCAGGACTGCTGCACTAATTGTAGCCTTATACAAACATTTAAAGGTCTATAGTCGGTCTAACCCCCTTTGTCACTGATGCATTCACATCGTGGGAGGTGAAGATTCAAAGGAGTCCTATTAGTAAGCTTTTCCCTCCACTCTACCAGGGGAGGATTACATCACCGTTTTGTAACTGGGATGACAGAATCGGAGAGTCACGCAGGGGCAGGACGTGCAACTGCAGGGCTGCCGGGATTCAGTGTTTCAGTCTCGGTGTAACTCGCAGTGCATCCACAACCGGGGCCTGAGGAAGTCTTTATGACACATGGAGCTTAGTCAGTCTCAAAGTTCCAACCCTGAAACACGCAATTAAAGCCGCTTCCTCCTCCCCTTCTGTCGGTCTTTTTACTCGCTGCACACCTTCCATCCATCCTGGACCGCATCCTGCATCCCTTGCTTTTAGTGCAAAATGATGTGAGGCCGTTCCTCATGCATGGTCCCAAAGGCACCATCTATGTAGGATAGTAATAATGCATGCACTTGATCAGCAAGAAAACATCCATAACATAGATATTTTTCGAATTAACGGTGTAAACAATGCTTCTTATTCCTCCTGTGATTTTCTTTTCCCAACAAACCTGGCAACATTAAGTGTCCAAAAGTAGATGCAAATTTAGGATATTTGAAGATATAAAGCAAACTAAAGACACATCAAATGAATGACTGATTAAAAAAACAAGTTTGCCAATTTTAAACAGTATTATTTGCACTAAACATTATTTAAATGTGATTTTTTTTGCCACTTAAAATTTAGTTTTATGTGCATAATAGTTTTGTTTGTTGTAAATTTAACATAATGTAAAAAGTGCTAAATAGCCATGTGTTTGTGTGAGAATAAATCTATCCACTATGACTGATAAATGTAAAATTAAAGCAATTAAAGTCACTTATTTTATACAAAAACAGGCGGTTATATAACGTAATTCATAATTAATTTAAAGCCCATGTGTGGTTCACCTGTGTGTAAACTAAGTAACATTTTACAACCCTTCTCTGATATTTTTACCCTGATAATTATAAAGTTTTTCAGTGTTGTGGTGTAGAAACATTTCCAAACTTGTAAGACGACATATGTTGTGTATTTGAGGAAATAATATATTATTTACATACTTTAAAAAGGCACTACTTTATGTTAATTGACACCCGTTAAATAAGTTAAGTAACACACCCGCGGACTGATACCTGTGTGATTGAACTTGCAATTGAACAATAAAGTAACTGTATGTCGTGGTTCAGCTCGCCATTTTATCGCTGTTAATGTAAGTAAAGAACAAAACTATGTAAAGTAGTTTTTGTTTTACATATTTACACTTCTTAAAATGTTATCCGATAATCTGAAAGAGCAAGAAACTGGAAGAAGTAGAAGTTTTTTTTTAAACCAAGCTACCTCTACACATTAGCAATTTACTTTAACACATTTGTATTAAATTAACTTCAGCCTAATTATTGTTAACACAACACTTTTTGCGTTTTTAAGGTTTTTATTTAACAAACAAAACAGTGTTTTGTTCATACCCGAGCTATTTTCCCTCCTAACAGTCGCAGGTCATAGCTTACTGACATTAAACACAACGCAGGTGACGTGACTCTGTTTACGCACCTGTTGCTGGTGTTGCCGCCTCGCGCCCTACAGGTGTCGCCTCGCGACGGCCAGCACGAGCACGGTCAAATGTATTGCAGTGCACAGGAAGCTCTTCAGGTGGCCTCGCCCGGTGACCACCACCTCCGCCGCCGCCGCCGCTGTCCCCCTGCCCCCGCAGCCTAAGCCGCCGTCCCTCTCCCCGGCCGTCCAGCTCTTCTCCAGCTGGTCCCCGATCCTCCGCAGGCGGGACGCGAGCAGCTGAGCCACCGAGCACGGCGAGGGTCGGCGGACACCGCAGGTGGAGTCACCGGGCAGGAGCAGAGGCTGGTCTATCGGCAGCCAGCACATCTTTCTCTCACAGAACAGCCCGTCTTTCTTCTCTGTGTTTAAATCTTGAGGATATATGACCCTCCTTCCCTCCTCTCATCAAACCTTAACTGTGTTTGCATTCCCCCCTTTCTCTCCCTTTCTCTCCCTTTCTCTCCCTCTCTCTCTACTGTATTATTCATTACAGTGTCACATGGTGTGGGGTTTACATCATCTTTTCCCAAAAGAGAGATGCAATGGTTAACTCTTGAATCTCTCCTGTCTGTTTTGATCAGAGGAGCCTTTTGTTGTGGGGTGTTCTGGGACATTGTGTTCTCCTTTGTTATTTTACACCTGTACAATAAATTATCCTCAAATATATTCCACTCTGTTGGCATTGGAAATAAAATACTTGCATTTATATTTCGAACAATTGCCTGTTGTGGCCACATAAACAAAATATCACCCTTGAGAAATGCGCGTCTACAATAAAACTGCGGAATTAAAAGCTGGCGGAACTTTAGTGCGGCAGCGCCTTGTTGCTCCTCGGACTGTTTATGCAGAAGGACGTGCTTGTTTTGCGTCGATGCCGAAAATATGAATTTACTTACCCGGTTTGTTTAGCTGACAAACTTATACTAAACCGCTTTCTAACACAGTTAAGTTTCATTTTTATTAACAATGATTGAAAAACATGGCCAACGACGAACTTGCTGCGTTCAGGGAGCGCTGGAAACGAGAGTTAAAGACCAATAAAGACCAGCTTGTGTGTGCTCCTTCGCTTCCCTGTGATGTCCCAGGTCAGTCAGGCCACAAAGACTTGAAAAACAGGTATTTTGAAGACCTTAATAATCTCAACGAGACTCACAGCCCTTCAAAACCAGAGGAAAGTTGTTGCACTGAGGATGAAGAGGGTGATACTGGTGGAGGAAAAGCTGCAGCAGAGACAGAGGACCAGCCTGAGTATGTGTCCATTGCATGCAGTCTGTTGGACGGGAGGACCAGTCCCCTGCTGGACAGGATCCAGGAGGAGAGAACCAGGAGAAAGAGGCAGTATCATAACATGACTGATGTCTGCAGAGCATCCCTGCAGCAGCAGCAGCAGCAGCCTCAGAGGAAGATCAAGAAAGACGAGGAGCTGTTGGATCAACTCATTCAGGATCTGGTATGAGGATGATGATGAGGAGGGGAGGTTGCTCAGAATAAGCTCAGTATATAATGTGTGTTGTACTTATTTCTTTTGCAGAATGAAGTCAATGACATTCCCTTCTTTGATGTGGAGTTGCCGTACGAGTTAGCCCTGAAGATATTCCAGTATCTGAACTGTACTGAGCTGGGCCGCTGTGCACAGGTAAGCTGCTGTGATGAAGCTCATCTGTGCAAAAGTTTGTACTATAAAGTGGAAGAAAAAAATAGCTGCAACAGAAAGGAATGAGCCTCGAACCAATTCCACAGGCATATACATTCACCAGCCACTTTATTAGGTACACCTTGCAAGTACCAGGTTGGACCCCTTTGCCTTCAGAGCTGCCTTAATTCTTGGTGGCATAGATTCAACAAGGTGCTGGAAACATTCCTCAGAGATTTTGTTCCATATTGACATGATGACATCACACAGTTGCATCCGTGATGAGAATCTCCCGTTCCACCACATCCCAAAGGTGCTCTACTGGACTGAGATCTGGTGACTGTGGAGGCCATTGGAGTACAGTGAACTCACTGTCATGTTCAAGAAACCAGTTTGAGATGATTTGAGCTTTGTGACATGGTGCGTTATCCTGC
>NC_065513.1:36141937-36171385 GCF_006386435.1 Epinephelus moara | reverse complement strand
CAGTAGATCAGCAGTTTCTGACAGACTAGCCCGTCTGGCACCAACAACCATGCCACGTTCAAAGTCACTTAAATCACCTTTCTTCCTCATTCTGATGCTCAGTTTGAACTTCAGCAGGTCGTCTTCACCATGTCTACATGCCTAAATGCATTGAGTTGCTGCCACATGATTGGCTGATTAGTTATTTGTGTTGAGCAGTTGAACAGGTGTACCTAATAAAGTGGTTGGTGAGTGTATATTCACCTTATGTTCTGTGTAATGATATTCTAACAATTATTCTTATAAATCTGAGAAGCAAAAATCCCACTTTAGTGAAACATCTTACAACTCTAAGACTTATTCAGCCTTTGAGGAGACACTGCGTGTAAATTCTGCTTCATTTTATTCTGATGGGGTCTCAAATAGGGCTGGGTATTGTTGAAACAAATTATGATACCAGAACCGATACCAGTACCCTTACAGTGACACTTTTTCTTTTCTACACAACACCCATCATGTGAATGGAAACTGTGTGTAAAATGACCAGACGCCACAGGTGTGTAGTGAAGCCATCTTTTGAATGTTTTGTGGCATCTCATCATGCTAACCTGCCAACTCCATCAAATACACAGCGTTTGACTTCACCACCACAGGCTGTATGGGCTGAAGCTGTTGCGGTAGTGGGCCAATCACACATGTTGCAATAACTTGAAGAACACTTGCAGTGATTGGCTGTGAGGAAACACATACAAAAATCATTTAATTCTAGATTGATTGATTTAAATTTTTTTTTTTTTTATTTTGTATCATGCACACTTACATCTGCCTTCATGGGTTTACAAGACACCATTTAAATAACGCTGCAGTAACAATCCAATGTGCATGTTATGTAACTACTCAGTCCAGAAACAGAATACTCTGCCCTCTATCCCAGGCCTGGCAAAGAAATTCAGCAACAAAAAAGATTCCCTTTTTCTCAAACAACTCAAATTTTCATGATCCTTCTAGACGGATCGAGAAGTGTTGACACAACTTGGTACTGGGTTATTATGGTTGATATCTTAAGGTATTGAGTACCGATATCCAAACCCTAGCCACAAACCAAAAATATTGTGAATCGCAACTTGAGGCTCACAGTGTCGGACTGCATAAGTAAGTTTTGGATGAGTTTAGATGTGTATTTAATGTGGTTAAGGGAAGGCTCAAGATCGAAGAGGTACTAAGCCAGCAGTTGAAAGCAGCAGACACCGACAAGAAATCCTCTGCAGATTAAATGACAAATTAAATTCCTAAAATGCAGCAAACTTACTCTCTTTCTGTCCCTCTGGTCCGTTTGGTTTCCTCTCCTGTAAAATGATCATACTATGTCAGGGTGTCTGCAGGTCCATATTTTGTGAATATTGGGCCATTAATCTCATTAAAGAGTCTTAAATTTCAATTTGAGAGGTCTTAATAGCCCCATACATATTATGTAATTTAATTTTTTGGGCTTTTAATTTCTTTTTGTCAAAATGAGTCAAGTTCTTCTGCATCAAAGTCACATTTCTGATGCTGGAAATGCCATTGAACTTAATACTGTCTTTTTACTTAATACTTGCACTTAACTGTTGGCAAAATGAACATTAACCTAACTAACTCTAATGACCGTATTCTAAATATCTACCTTAAGACTTACCTGCAATGCTTCAATAGAAATAGAATAGTGTATGATACCAGAAGACAGTCTGTACATGCAGCTTGCTGGTTTCAGGTTTTAGAGTTCCTGATTGTGACATCCTTAAATTACAGTTACTTTGCGTTTCCCCTGACAGGCAGAATTGCTCAGGGCAGCATTCTTACTTGATGCGACTAAAATTGTTACAGATAAATAAATCACATCTTGTGTGGCCGACCCCGCAGCACGTGGTGCATTTGGCAGTCAGCCCGGCTCGTTAAGCGCAAATGAATTAAGTCATGCAAGATCATAATGTATGCTGACTCAATCCTCGCTTCCTCTGTCCAATCCCCTCCCAGGTGAGCAGGGCATGGAGAGTCCTTGCAGAGGACAGCGTTCTGTGGTTCAGGATGTGCACGAGGGAGGGTTACCATCAGGACGCCAGCGTGTCTGACTCCCCCTGCTGGAAGAGCACGCTGCGGGACCGCAGGAACTCGGCCAAAACTGTGCGCTCCAACTGGAAGGTGGGATCGAGCTGTTCCGCTGCGGTGAATCAGAATCACCCAAATTCAGCACTTGCACTGGGGTTTGGCTGCTGAAACCCGTGCATCTCACATCAGTGTAGAATATACAGCATGCCATGTGTCTCATCTCTAGTTTTAACTGTCTTTGTATTTGAACATTATAACACCATTCAAAATGGGATTTTAATATAATGTCAGGCAATGAAAGAAATAAATAACAAAGACGTTGATTTTTAAAGCCAACCTCTTCTTATGTAGTTACATTAAATAATGAAAATAATGTTGTTTGTCATTTGTAACATGATGTATTTGTGTTATAGATGGAAAGTATTTTCAGCCAGGTAATATTTTCTGTGTAGAATCGAGTGGGATCCATCAGCCAGCTGCAGTTCGAGCTGGGCAAGGTGCTGTGTGACGTCAGCTCCTGTGACAACTTTGTCTTGGCTGGGTGAGTTTGAAGGACTCCAACATGTTTCTGACATCCTATAAACATCAACTGCTTGTTCACTAAACTCATCTGCCTTGTTTTCTCTGTCACTCTTTATCTTGTCTTATAAATGTCAGTATGAATCTTGGTTATAAATCCTTTTGATTAATATACTGGTTTATTAAAGTATGTCACATTTAGTCATAAGATGTTCTGCATCACTGACTGATGTAATCGTGATTGACAGCCAAACATTTGCATTAGCTACGTCGCATCGGAAATGCCTGTGATACCGCCTAAAATGCTAGATTTGGTATCAGTGAGTACAAGTCTATGCATCGATCTGATACCATGTCATTTATTGATGAGCTTTTAAGTAGTTTTACACCTGGATAAAATAGCAGTTGCCCTGAAAATCAATTATTTTTCGCTGCTCTAAAGCTGTGGACTTAATATTAAGTTGTGCTGTGCAGCCACAGGCAGCTACTGTTGTAGAGCGGCGAGGCTGCTTTTAGGTTGGAGTTTTTTGAAATGGTGCCTCCTTGAGTCAAGTGAAACTTATCTATTCACTCCTCAAAGACAGACTCCATTGGCAAAAACAGTATTTATATTTTACTTAACACTCAAGCTGCTGGTGTACCACTGACTCAGTTAGTTAGCTTGTGTTATTGTGTGTTTTAAAGGGTTAGTTCGGATTCACCAAAGTCACACAATGACACAAACAAACTACAGATCAAGGCAGTGGTAGGCCAGCAGCTCCTGTGTTCAGTGAGGTAAAAGTCTTGTTTTTGTCAATGGAGTTTGGGTTTGAAGAGAGCATCGATAAGTTTCACTTCCTGTTCAGATCCTCGTTGGAAAGGGCTGTCTGTTTGGAAAGTTGGGACCAATTGATTGCATAAATGAGACTTTGATTATACTGTATGAGTTGTGTGAGAGTTTGTGATTTCTTTACAAATTCAGTGTAGCACAAGGTGAGTAATTGATATACAAATGGTCATTTGGGGGGTTAAGTATTCACCAACAGACAGTTGTGCCCACCAGCCTCAACAAAACTTGAAACCTTGTGGGAGTCATTATTGATCAGATTCAGTTTCTTAGTTTATTGATGCTGATTGACATATTTTTTGCATATTTGTATACTCCTACTAATCACCCTACTAATGGCAGTAGTTGGTGAGGTAAGAGTGTGAGCCAAACCTGCCCTGAAATAAGTGGGCTGAGACAGTGATAGATTGTGATGGCCCACAGGAGCGTGATAGACTGCCCACAAGGAGATGTGCAGCGTCTCCAGGGAGCGATGTGATTAGATTCCCCTTGGTCCTGCTGTGTGTCTCATCGGAGAAGACAGTGTGTTTTTATCTTTTCAGGTTAGTAGATGTAGGACACACGGTATCAAAACAGTCTAGACATGAAATAAAGCACTTTGCAAAATGTGAACATACACTTAAGTCCTTGTTTTTGTGCTGTTACTATTAACAAATTCACAACATCAATACTTTTCCCATTATTGGAATTTAAAGGCTAATTTATCTAAGTTAAAGTATTTCAACAGATCAATAGCAGTTAAGAGTGATCAAAAATGATTCAATTGCATCCATAAAATCTTGTTAGGAACCGGCGGAATGAGATTTGGCACTTAAAAGGCAACAGGAGACACTGTCTCATTAACCCGGCAACTCTCAGAGTCACACAGTGACACAAAGGCCAAGTCTGTTGAGGCTTCGCATGTAATCTGTGCACAAAGTTTTCTGTACATAAAAGTTTTGATGAATAACTTGGACGGGATTCAGCATCATCATCATCATCATCATCATCATCATCATCCTGTTAATAGTCGGCGTTGAGGTGATGTCCCAATTAAGTGAAAGTGTGTATTCCTATTGTTTACTTCCTGCCAAACCTTGCGATGCCAGTCACAAACACATGCGGGCGCACACATGTACACCCTCTGCCACACTTGCTGTCACTGTATCACACACTCTGGCTGCGAGGCGGATACTTGCTCAGACATGATGGTATCTGTGGAGGTGGTAACGCTGGCAGTTTGTTGTCTCCCACAGTGAGAACTCATTGACTTGGGCGAAGAGCGGAGGGAAGGGCGGGGGGGGGTCCAGAACAGAACAGAACAGAACAGAACAGAACAGAACAGAAGTCTAAAGAGTGCAAGAGGGTGACTTTGTTGTTACGTGAGGACGGGAGCGCGAGGGGGAAAACTCAGGATTCCAATCTGTTGAAAAAGTGAAAAATTTGTCGTTAAAGCTACAGTTGGTAAGTTTCATAAAAATGACTTTTTATCATACTTGCTGAAACTGTCACTATTTCTTGACAGCAGTTCATGAGACAAACCATCTGTAAAAAAAATGGTCCTCTGCGTCCTCCTAGTGCTCCTAGTGGCAAGAATCCATTGTGCCCAAACGGAAACAAACAATCGGGGCCGAGTAGTCGCTAACACAGCTGTCACCCATGTCTTAAGTGCTACATCGTAGGCAACTGGACCTACTTGAGTTTCTTGAAAACGTTTCACCTCTCATCCAAGATTCGTCTTCAGTTCGAACGGACTGGTGCAGAGTCGCAGGCTTAAAACTGGGTGTGAACCCTTACAGAGTCGTTGACGTCACATGTGAGTCGTTGACCCTTCCAGCCATCATGTGTGTCGGTAGGGTTAGATGGGTCCAGGTGTGAATGGGTGTTAAGTCGTCTTGGGAGGGATCCCAAGACTGCATTGGTTGCAAGATTGCACCCATGTTAATCCCTGCTTGTGATCTGGGGCCAAACTGTCAATCAAAATTCTGTCACTGCATTGCCTATTTCTCACCTCAGATGTTTTCAGACACATATTTTAGTGTACTGTTTAGCTGTAAAATGAGAAAGTGTGCTCCAGCTGGTGGGCGGTGTTTCCATTTGGCTCGGGTCACAAACGTTATTATTATCTGCCTCATGTACTACTGTCAGGATAAAGTGATATTTTAGCAAATAGGACAAAAACTATTTTTTAAAAAATGTTACCAACTACAGCTTTAAGGATGATAGGTGTAGTATTATAAGATCCATAAATCATTATCAAAAGTTATGAGTCAAAAATGCAAATGTAACAATCACTGAGGAGTTTGGCAACCTCTTATGATCTCTACACTGCACACTGAGAGCCACTGATTGGATTTAGTGAGAAGTGTGTTTGCCTCGAGGCACAGAAAGTGCCTTCTCTGTGGCACAGTTTTGTAGATTGGACTTCTCATATAAATGGAAATAGAGCAAAAGCTTTTCATTTCTTGAAGAGGAGAAGTGAAAGGCCAGAGGAAGAACCACCGTTTCTTTTTTATCTTTAACTTAAAGAAAAAGAGAGAGGTTTTTTGTCTGAAGTGACAGGCTGCAACTAATGATTCCTTTCAAAATCAGTTAATCTGATTATTACTATTTCAACGTATAAATTAAATGTTTTGTCTGTAAAATGTCAGAAAAAAACAACATTGCCTGTCACAGTTTTCCACAGCCCAAGATGACTTCCTCAGATTTGCAAACAGTGTAACAGTGCAAAACGGAGAAAAGCTACAAATCCTCACCCTGGAGAAACTGGAAACAAAATATTGGTTGTTTACTTGAATTCAGGGTTTTAACCTCGATTATTTTCATTATCTATTAATGTGTTGATTATTTTCTTGATAAAATGATCAGTTGTTTGATCTATAAAATGTCAGAAAATGGTAAAAAATGTCGATCAGTGTTTTTCAAAGCCCAAGATGACGTCCTCAAATGTCTTCATCTATCCACAACCCCAAAAATATTCAGTTTACTGTCATAAAGGAGTAAAGAAAACAAAAAATATTCACATTGAAGAAGCTGTTATCAAAGAATTTTGTCTTTTGTTTAAATTAAAAAATTACTCAAACCGATTAATCGGTTATCAGATTAGTTGTTGATTAATTTAATACTTTACAACTAATGAATTAAATGTTTCATCTCCACTTGAAATGTGAAACTCAAACAATTAATCAAGTGTAATTTCTCATCAATTAACCAATCAATTAATTGTTTATTGAAGTACCAGCCACATTTTTACTACTCTGAAGCAGTGCTGAAACAATTTGTTGATAAATCAGTTTGTTGATCGACAGAAAAATTATTTTGAAAATCAGTAATTTAAGGGATTTATCATGCGAAAAAGGCATGATATATATTTGCTGGTTGCAGTTTCTCTAATAAAAGAATTTGCTGCGTTTATATATAACTGTAATTTGCATATCTGCTTTGAGTTTTGAAGTGTTGCTTGGACAAAACAGGCAATTTGAAGACTTCATCTTGGACTTAAGGACGTTGTGGTAGGCCTTTTTTAAACTTTTCTCCATTATTTTAAACACCAAATGATTAAACAATAAAGGCAGGACTGGTTAATCAATAAAAAAGAAATAGGGAACATTGTCATTACGCAGTCGTTTCAATTTATTTGTTAACAATAATCTCATGGCATCACTGTTAATTTGACACTACGTGCATGTGTAAGGGTGGAACATGTTGCAATATATATATAAAAAAGGAGTTTCCGTTGAAAACCTCTTTGTAAGAGGGTGAATAGGGTCACACAGTCAAAGTTTTATAACAGTGCAGGATTTCCCACAGACTTGCAGTGAGTGCGTTGGGAGGATAACTTTCACTTCCTGCTGCAGATCATCCCGACAGGCGACCAGTAATGAGGGCTGAAATGTTCAGCATTGTTCCGCCCAAACAACACCCCTGTAATCCTGGAAAGATCACGCAACAAAGATTTTAGAAAACAAAATACTGTAACAGCAAGTCAGAGTGAGTAAAGGAGGAAAGTGTGAGAGGGGAAATGATTCAGTGGTGAGAAGGTGACGTCAGGTATTCTTGACGAGGCAAACTTGTCAGCGTGTGATGGAGAAATGGGCAAAAATTCTGCTGTTACATTCATCAGCCTTTTTGTACAAAGCTAAATATTTGAATTATGCATATTCAGTGTGACTTGATGAGCTTGCTTGTGTCTCAGGTACACGTCTGGCGATGTGAGGCTGTGGGACACGCTGCACTGGGACTCGGCGGCCTCGTACCTGAAGATCAACAGCCTGACAGCTAACTCTGACCCCAGGCCTTATGTTAGTCACGTCCAGGTCAACAGCACAGTGGCTGCTGCTGCTTATGAAGATGGTGAGTGTGTTCATGCAGTGTGATCCTTTTTCTTAGTGATGGTGAGACACCACAGACAAAAATCTGTTCATTATATCTTCATGAAATTCTTAGGTTTTAAATTAAACTGAAAACATGGGTAGTCTCAGAGCCTAAGAATGCATTTTATGATCTCGTCTCCAGGCTGTGTGGACGTGTGGAGCACAGAGACAGGTGGAGAGCCCATCCACCACTACCAGATCCCCGGCAGGATCCAGGCCCTGGCCCTGAGCCCTGACAGTCCCATCCTGTGCTCCGCCGCTGGGCCTGACATTCGGCTGGACCGCGCCGACGATCACGGCTACTGGAGGACACTCTGCCAGGCTCGGCTACCCAAGACTGTATGTTAGGTGGTTTGATTCCTCATATGTATGAAATGCTCCATACTGATGTGTTACTGTGTTAATTAATGGGCTGTGCCGAACACATTTCCCTCTTGTGACTTTCATCTAAAAATGTCTCCTAATGATGGAAGCATCTAACACCCCTGACTGATTCCACATTTTGTGGCATTTCAGTTTCTGGCAAGGAATTGTACAAGTGCTGAAATGATGAGTCGATTCATCATTGAGCTGATCAGGATTTATGGCTTATTAGTTGTTTTTCATTTACAAAGATAAAATGCAGAATTGAATCATTAGTTTCAGCTTCTCAAATCGGAGAATGTTCTACTGTTGTCACATTTATAGGATCTGTAAATTGAAAATCTGTGGGTTTCAGGCTGTTCACACACAAAGAAAAATGTAAACATGCCACCCCTGGATGTGGAAAATTATGTTTGGCATTTATTTTTTTCATTCATATATATGTAACACCTGTTCTTGAGAACTGGGACAAATCATGTCCTTCCAAAGAAAAAACCTTTAAAATTCTAACTTATCAACACACTAACTCTGTTTCTGGGTTGAAACATTATTTTAAAAGGATTTATACTTATGAAAAAAATGCAAATTATAATGTGTTTTAATCTGCTTTTGTTTTTTTAACCTCTAAACTTGCCCTGTGCCAGAAAACACCCTTATCCCAGATAGGAATTCACAACTTAAGACAATTAAAAAAGGTGTGAAAAGCCTTCAAAATCTAAAACTAATACTATGCACTGATGACATCGGTGTCAAAATGTACTGCTATAATCATCTTCACTTTAAAATATATATTTTGTGAAATTTTTAGTCCTTTAAAGATGTGTCCCAGATTTTTGTCAAAGCATAAAATAAATGATAATAATATATATATAGTATAGTATAAACACTGAGGTATCTGCAAGTATTAAAGCGGTAAAACAAATAGATTTACATAAATGTGTAAAAATATGTACATGTATCCACACACGTACATAGATATATTCATATACACACATGCTCTGTGCCCAAGCTGTAGCAGATATATGCACAAAAACACATATATATCTATACAGACACTTAATATTGGGACCTACAGAAATGCCCTCCTAAAAAAAAAAAGCGTCTTTAATTTGATTTAATACATTTTTAATTAGTAACGTTTTGTAAAAGTGGATACAGATGTAGATGTCCTTGGAACAGGAAGAAGCAGCTGACTAGATGATCTCAGAGAACACTCGGGCTCATAAGGCGTTAAGAGATCCATTATATACTCAGGAGCTAGTTCAAGTCATGCTTTAAAGGTGAGTAATACCATTTTAAAATTAATTCTAAAGAGGAGTTAGCTGTATCACAAGTGATACAACTAAAATAAGTGATATATTTTTGCATAACAGAAAAATCCCACCTCAAATCAACAACAGATGCTGCAATGTATACAATTTGAATTAAAGAAAAAAACAAACTTATTCATACATAAGTTGCAAAGAAATATGACAGGACATCACTAAAGATGAAATAATTAGCTGTTTCCTGTCAGGGGACACGTGAGTCAAAGTCTCTGTAAGAAGGAATGTCTCCAGAATTTGTCACATTTATGAGTGAAATCATGAGTCAGTCTCTCCAGAGAAGAGCGATATCTGTGATCTCCACGTGCCGACCGTAGGGACCTGTGGAGCGGACCACCTTAGCAAAGATACACTTTATAGCTGGAGATAAGAAAATTATTAACAGAGATTTGCTGTCGGTATCGAAAAGATTTTCAGAAGTTCATTGAAGTACATTTCTGAAAGATTTCACTGCTGTCTGCAGAACTGAATCTAACTCCCAGATCACGTTCCCACAGCGGCTTCAGGGAGTCGTAAACTGAAGAATCAGAGAGCTGCAAAAGAGCATAAATCTCTGAGATTATTCCCTTTAGAGATTTGGCTAAAACCATGGCGTTTTCCATCTCCGACAGTTTTAGATGAACCTTGTTGTTCCTTAAAAGAGATTCTACAAAGTATTATATACCGGGGGCCGTGTCACAGGGGCAGCAGGCCAAGCAAAGCACCCCAGACGTCCCTCACCCAGCAACGCTTTCCAGCTCCTCCTGGGGGCCCCCAAGGCGTTCACAGGCCAGATGAGATATGTAATTCCTCCAGCGTGTTCTGGGTCTGCCCTGGGGCCTCCTACCAGTGGGATGTGCCTAACACCTCTAAAGGGAGGCGCCCAGGAGGCATCCTGATCAGATGTCCGAACCACCTCAACTGACCAATTTCGACGCAAAGGAGCAGCGACTCTGCTCTGAGCTCCCACCAGATGTCCAAACTCCTTCCTCGATCTCTAAGACTGAGCCCAGACACCCCACGAAAATTATTATCCAATTACTTAATTGATTGATTAAAATAGTCTTCATTTGCAACCATAAATAATTTTACAGTATATGTCTACATGAGTAACATTCTAAGTAGTTTTGGATGTAATTCATTTGCATAAAAGCACTGTAAATATTTCTGCTCTATGAGTAAAATGTGCCTTTATCTTTTTTGTTTGGCAGGTCGAGAGCCTGGTTTTGGTGCCAGGCAGAGAGCAGCAGTCCTCGCTGGCGGCCCTGGCAGCAGGAGAGGCCGTGTACCTGTTGGACCCCCGGGAGGAGGAGCCACGGACGCTCCACTCAGTCTACGGTCATCCTGTCACCTGCCTGGATACCTCGGACTCCCACGTTGCATTTGGAGTGAAGCGCACAGGCTGGGCCATGCATGATGGAGGAAACAAGGTGGGTTCAGTGTCTCTGCACAGTTCCTGTTAAATATTCACAGATTTAAATGTGCAGTGTCTCAGTGACCCAGATCAGAGTTTAAACAATTTCCGTGATATTAATAAATGGCTTTACAACATTTTAACCGGATTGTCATCACCATTTTTCTGCAGAAATGAGACTTATTGATAATGTTTCATACTTAGTCACACACAGGAAGGGAGATCCAAATCAACTAAGTAGAAATCATGAGTATTTCACACCTGCTACCGTTATCTCTTATCCTGTTGGGGGTAACAAGTGGACTGGAGCCTATCCCAGGTCACCAGACTATCACAGGGCTGACACATAGAGACACACAACCATTCACACTCACATTCACACCTACGGACAATTCACCGAGTCACCGATCAACCTGCATGTCTTTGGATTGTCGGAGGAAGCTGAAGTACCCAGAGAAAACACATGCTGACACAGGGAGAACTAGGAACCCTCTTGCTGTGAGGTGAGAGTGCTAACCACTCTACCACCGTGCCACCCTGGTTTAGTTTAAAGCTCCTGTATTGTAACCCAGGGACATGCATATAACAACATTACTGAAAAAACTTTGAGTTGTAAGTCTAGACTCTGAGTACCTTTTGCAAATCCAGTAGAACAAGTTGTACCGTAATATCTCTATCCACCACTTTGTTCTGAGTCATGACAGCTTGCAAATAGACATTTCGTTTTTCTTGGAGGGCTCAGCCACGGTAGAATTCTAGCTTCACAAATTCACCAACATGTGAAGCAAATCCAGATCCTACATCACAAATTAACACCTTGGAAGGCAGGACTAGTTCAGGAGAGTTGTTGAAAGCAGAGTGAGCCAAATCAGAACAAAAACCTCTATTAATGTTAATTGAACTATATAGGCTGCCACCAACTCGCATATTGTGATGATGATTATCTCGTCCATTGTGAACCGCACGTGTTATGGAATAACAATCCAGTGTTTGTGTGTTAATGGATTTGATGGAGCTGCATCAAGGGCTCTTTTGTGCCTTCTGGAATTGAAAAGTCTGAGGAAGACAAATAAAGCTAAACAAAAGTAGATGGCAAAGCCTCTGAACTCTGCAGCTGGATTTTAAATGTATTTGAAAAAAAGATGCTACCCAGATCTTATTAATTACAATGAAAGGTTTCCGGAGTTAACGAGGTCACTCGTGCGCTCAACAGGTGCGAAATGAAAAAATGGAAAATTATACAAAGAAAATAATTTGGCTCGCTGAAATAGAATAACAGTGCTTTCTTTTAAGAATGGCGGTAAGAGCAGAGAGGGCAGAGGTTCTGGCATCAGGCCACTTGGTTTGTTAAAACTTTCTTGCTCATGCTTAAAGGGACAGTTCACCCAAAATCGAAAATACTTATTCATCCTCTTACCTGTAGTGTTGTTAACCAGTCTAGATTGTTTTGGTGTGAGTTGCCAAGTGTTAAGCGATACCAGCTGTAGAGATGTCTGCCTCCTTTTGAATATAATGGAACAAGATGGAAAAACTCAACAGCAGTGTCTCTTTCCAGAAATCATGACCCGGTTACTCAAGATAATCCACTGACCATTTTGTGAGCAGTTTCATGTAGGAACTATTTTCTTTCTACCACCTACCCCCATGTCACTGTGCAGAAGGAAGCGTGCATCTATTCAAGGACGAGAGGCTTGTGCTTTTGACAGCACAAGATGAAAACACTAACGCCAGGTTGGGGTGCCCACTACCTCACATTTACAAAGGTAGTATCCTTGCAGCAGCTGCCGTGGGTTCGAATCCAGCCTGCAGCCCTTTACTGCATGTCAAACCCCATCTCTCTCCCTCTCTCACCCTTAATACTGTCCTTTAAATTACAAAGGCAAAAAAAGAAAAACCCTCTAATGCCGAGTTCACACTGGATGCGGAAGCACTGTTTATCCATGGTGCACTGCCTGCTTGCTTTTGGCACCCTTGTTATCCCGGTTGGGCTGTTCACACTGGACATGACGCTGAGCGCCCAGGCCAGCTCACAATCTGTAACAATAGTGTCCACGTAGCGAATCTAGCAAGAAAACACACTGAAAACATATTGTAAAGATACAAAGTGTGTATTAAATATGATATAAATGGTCTGACTATGATAAATGATAGAATATGCATCTCGTGCTTCCACGCACTTGTCAGTTGTGTCTAACCAGAAAGAGAGACCACATGCAATAACACTCACAATCACACACCGAGAGAGGAAGAATATATCTTTCTGATTTTTTTGTGCACTCTGCCTAAATGAGTTGAACTCTTTTAGAGACAAGATGCCTCCTGCCTTTTAAATATGGAACATGCTTTGTGTTTAGTTACATTAAATCTGCTCCACACTTGTAGCTGATTTGAATTTCAGATGCATTGCAAACAAAGACTGTTATCTAAATACATCTCATCTGTGTCAGTGTGACCTGGGTCTCTTGACAGATCACAGAGTGATTGCTGTTACTCCGCGTCCCCTTAGACCCCCTTGGGTCCCCTTAGAATGAATGTCATGCACCTGTAGGGGATTTGTTTATAGTAGACATAGCTAGCTTAAATAGCGACGAGCCCTCCTCGGGCCCTGCTCCTAATTACTACAGCCTTTAAGGGTACTTTGATAAACTTTTGTTCCCCATGCTGCATCTGTTTGCTTCTAATAATATTGTGTTTCTAAGGACCCCGTGCACCTAATTGACTCTTGAGCCTTTACTTAGAAAGTACAAAGAGCCACAAGACAAACAATTCTGCTGGGATCAGGCAGCAGCTATGCAGCAGTCATTATTCTTTAAAGCTCACGTCAAGATATTTGTCTTCAGTGTTAATGGATAAAACAAAGGATAAGCTTCTGCATCCAGAGATTTTTTTTTTTTTTCATTCAAAAAGCAGATGTTAGTTGCCGTAGCGACTGGCCAAGTGGAAGCTTTAAAACAGCAAGTACCACCCGAACATACTGTGTGTGTGTGTGTTTGTTATTGACAGCTTTTTGGCAAAGCTTCTCCGCTGACATCACCCCCTATTAAAAAGGCACAGCTGATACACTGATTCAGTGGCAGCACTAAAGCACCACATAGTGGACCAAGGAGAGAGTAGCAGGGCAGAATATAACAGCCTCACCTCATCATAAAACAAAGACACACAGAGTGACGTAGAGGCAAAAGTCTATTTATTGTTATATATATATATATATATATTTTTTTTTTTTGTTATCCATTTAATCAGCTTTGTGAACAGGAAAAAAACAAGTAGTCAAGATTTTGAGGTTCAGGTGCAGAGTGAGAGGACATAAATATTTATTTCATCTGCTTGTGAAGGTTTCATTGGATCTAAAATATTTTCTTAAAGTATTTTATTATACCTCCTATATTTGATTGGCTATATTTAATAACCCTTTTGTGCCTGCAACTAAAGTTTCTAGAGTTTTCAAAACTGGTCAAATCATTTGGCTGAAAGTGAGTTTTTCTTTCAAAGCTACATCTCGTCTCAGGGCACATGGGATGACTGTTTTTTCAAATGTACCATGATTCTTATCTATGAACTCATAACAAGTTTAATATCAAAGATATACACACACATGCAGTGTAAATAAAACAACTATATGGACACATAACAATAAACAGTGATAGCGTTTTTCTTAATTCAGAAGTCCAGACTTTGACTATTGATAAAAGTGTGATTTTTCATGTGATGTAAAAATTTCCAAGGTGTACCGTTAGATATGTACCAAAGGTGTGCCCATACTAGATTTCAAGTTTTTAGATCAATCAGAACAATTGTTGTGTCACTTTTTCTTGTCATACTAAATCTAGTCTTAAAGGATAACTTCGGTATTTTTCAACCTGGGCCCTATTTCCCCATGTGTATGTGTGCGTATGATTCATAGGTACAACTTGTTTTAAAATTGGTTCAGTATTGAGGGAGGTGGATGCAGCCGGCAGCCGCGAGGTAGATATGGGGGCAAATGCGTCCCGTATAAGTTTGCGCATAAAAAGTGCTTTTTTCCGCCACTGACCGGTTCAGATTGCCAGTGTTATCTCTGTAAATAGCATACTAGACGTTTCCCTGACCCTTCACTTCCTCTGGGGACAGAACCTAAATCTGAAGTTGTCACCTCAGACTACCGATAACTCAGATGAGCTTTTTTCAGATTTGTTGTCACCATACTAGAATTTCTAATTTCGATACAGTAACTTTAAATATATCAATATTCAATACCATTTCCGTTGCCACTGGGAAAACATTGATATTTAGGGCACACAATTTTGTAATTTTTTTGTAAATGATAAACATAACAAGGCTATAACAACTATGGCAATGACGGCTTTTCTTTTCTTTGTTAGTAGGAGAACAGCAGAATGCCCCTAGTAAACATTAACAATAAGAGACTGCAAGAAAATGCGGCTGGTACCGGAGTTGTATTGATACCGTGGAAAATGAGTACTGAAAGCGTTTCAAATATTTGGAATTACTATGTATGGATTAATTTATATTTTTGAAAACACTAACTTCCACTTGCTTTTATAACTTTATGTTAATGTTTATGTTTGCCTTCCTGTTTCCGAACTTTCCCCCACTTTCTTTTCCTGCGTGTCAAGAATTTTGTGGCAGTTTTTTCTCATCGTCTCAGAAAACTTGAGTTTTTAAACATAGTCACACACTCCCAATCCACCTGAAATCATCATTTTTTTCTTCAGCAGTAAATCTCTAAAGTTAAAATAAAGAGCAGTTCCTTTCCTAGTAAACTTTACATCTTCAGTTCATTTTATTTGCGATACAGAAGCACTTGAAGTCCTCCTAACTTTCTTGTCTCCACAGTAAAACTCCAGACTCCACGGTTAGCATCTCATTAATTAGATTATTTCACAAATGTAATTAACCTGTCTCTCACTCCTGCCACGCTTGTAACTGCAATTTCATACTGTGAAGAAGACAAAGCGAAAAAGAAAAACATATGCTTCATTAAAATCTGTCAATATGGCATCCAACAAAGTCATCTCACACCTCTTTGTCTGACGGAGGAGTGAAACATTTTCATTTACAGCATAATGACTTAGATGAACTCAGCCACATTGTCTTGTTTTTCTTCACTGGATTGTGGCTCGGCGCTGTTCACTGCGAGTCTGCTGCGGTTTTATGTGCAAATCTGACAGCTTAAGGCACAAAAGCTGCTCTGTGTCGATGATACAGAAGATTCTTTATCATATTTTGGCATGCGATATCATTTAGCTTATGGCTTTGTCCTCCAGCCTTCGCTGTGTGTGTGTGCGTGGGTGTGTGTGTGGTCGGACCCAGTCTCCAGATCCTCATTACTACTCACCACCTTGTTGCCAGTGGACAGGGGGCACCCAGGCATCCGCCCAGCTAGTGGCTGGGCATTCAAGACAGGCTGGCATCTCCACTGGCAAACTATCCATCCACTGCAGTGGATCTACCACAGAGCACAGAGCACAAGTGCTGTCAGAAAACCTGTCGTCCTCTCATTGCCTCGAGTTCAGAGGGCTGGTTGGACGCAAGGAAGGATGAATGAATGGTCTGATGTGCAGTAGAACATGGGCTTTGTAGATGTATGGGTAGTTAAATGGAGGATGGATAGAAGTGCTGTCACAGATCAGGATCAAGACATCAGTCCATCAGGATCATTTACGCAGTAAAAACCCAAAACAGATTGCCTGGGTGAAAAGTGAGAAAAGATTTAAACAAGCTCAGTTTGAAATATAATTCATCACACTCAAATGTAAGTGATTATGTGAGTATAGAATATGTTACAAAGTCAGTACAGCCAAGGTTGGAGAGTGACGATTATAACATCAAAGCCTACTGTTGGATGCGGGGGTGGAGGTGAGGTTATTAAATGCTTTAAGAATGCTGTACGAACAGCAGACGTAGCAGTAAGTCATGGCTGCAGTTACAGCAGAGTTTAAAAGGATAATTGAGGCATAATTTTACCTCGCAGAACACAGGAGCTGCTGATCTACTGCTGCCTCGATCTGTAGTTTGTTTGACTTATTGTGTGACTTTGCTAAATCCGAACTAACCCTTTAAAACTCCAAAGTCACATGAAAGCATACAGTTATACAGCACGTGTCTTTGAGAGTTTGTAATCTGATGTTTTGATATAATTTTGCTGTTGTTAAACAGAGACCCCTTTTACTTCAATTCATCAACAATTTTCTCAGTTTTTGGATTATTCGCTCACCTTGATGTCATGCCAGAAATACAAAGCTGTCTTTCTGAATTCAACACGACACAAAGTGAATAATTGATATTCAGATGGTCATTTGGGGGGTGGAGTATTCTTATAAGACCAGCCAGTATCTTTATGTGGGTGCTGCCTTGTGGCCATTACCCCGGCAGGGACTAAAAACACCAAGGGAGTATACTATCTAGTGAGCACCTTCAATGTGAGGGAACCAACCACTATGCCAGGCACTCGAGGCCATCAGGGTAATATACTGGTGAACTGAGCTGGTTAAATATCACTTTATTGAAACTATCTTCACTAAAGCTGGGTCACTACGTAGCATGCACACAGACTTCCCCAATAAGACTGCCTCCCATCAGGAGAACAATACTCTTGAGGCTATTATACCATAGCACCTTAATCACATGCTGTTTCGGGAAGTTAATATTCCAGTATGTGCATTCAGAGCAGTTATCCTGGTGGACTCTGGGTAGTCTACTTTCTTTGCTTATCCGTCTTGCCTTTGTTTAATGAGTTTGGACAACAGCCAACAGGTCCTAACCACAAACCACTCAGCACAACTAAACCACTTTGTGATTTGGCTTTTCTTGTCCCTTTGCTACAAGCTTCTTGTTTGTCCGGGGAGAAATCTAATTCAGCTGTACACAGGGTACAACTGTGGAAACACACGAAACAATGCAACTGTTGTATACTTTACACAAGTTTGCGACTCTGCTCTGCCCTGCAGGATGAGTTGGAAGCACCCACCCACATGAAATCAAACCACAGACCTGCCATTATCATGCATCTGGTCCAATGTGCTAATCTCTGTTTGTCCACATGGTGTCTAAACCAAACGTAGCTCTGAATCCATATTTGTTTGAGATGTGGGTGTTTCTGTGTGACAAGGATGGGGACGGAGAGCCAACAGTCTGCAGATTTTACTCAAATCTTTAACCTCAACTGGTAATTTCACTTGTTAGTTTCTCTCTCTACTTGATGGGGCTGTAATCAGTGAAATCAGCTGGTGGCGTCTTCGATTGGAGTGAAAACCTGCAGACATTTGGTCCTCCATTGCACATGGTTTCCATTCCTGCTGTATGATATTCCACTTTGATTAAAATAGAAACCGAATTCTGCTCTTTGGCCAAATGTGTTCAACAATGCATGCAGCGGCAACATAAAAGCTTTTCTAAAAAGTGCAGCAATAATTGCCAAAATTTTCATCTTTTTTAAAAGCAAAGGGAGTAATTACATTAACGTCCCAGTTCAAGCTTCCATTAGAGTTTCCTTTGTTTGCAAGCCTCACTGGTGCTCCAGCAAGTGCATTAACCTAACAACTCCTCTATGGTCATGCTCATGATTATTCTTCCTCAAAGCATACTGCCTCAGTCTCTAAACAGCCCCCTTTATAATCACACAGCGGCTCCTTTGCCTCCCTCAGCGACGTTTCTTCATTTTAGTGGGCGAGGTGGGCAGATATCTAATAAAAAATATCTTCCCGAAACTGTAATGATTCATCGAGAACAGCAGGCTGAACCTCATTTCTGCACGCCCCCCTCCCTCTTTCTCAGCTTGCCCCCCTTCTCTCTTCCGCTGTCCAAATCCTATCAAGCTGTCATTTCAAAGTCCGGTGTGATTTGGGCTTTGCCCCGGGGTGGTGCACAATTAAAGCTCTGCTTGGCCCAAATAAGGGACACACAAAAACTGCTGGCACCTCCTCAAGGCTTACATCATGCCTCTTTTTTTTTCTTTCCTTCAAACTTCCTTATCTTTGTCGCTGTCTCTCCATCACTCTCTCTTTCTGCTTTTCCCTTTCTCCCCTACCTTCTGTCTCTCCCTCTCTCTGTCTCCCCCACCCTCCCTCGGTTTAATTTCTTAATCGTTTTAATTATTCAAAGACAATTTTGCCTGGCGGTTATCCTGTTTGTTCTGTCTCATTTGGATGAGAAAACACCAGCCGCTAATTGACCAATTAGGCCAGCTCCAGATGACATCATTGTAGTTTGTATGAAGAAAGTTTGTTGCAGACAGTGAGCCAGAGGCGATGGTGTGCATCTCTGTCCATAATTGAAGTATGTCCCCAGGTTGATTTTAGTTTTTCCTCCCGAATTAACACTTAAGTTCTGCTTTGTTTTTAATTAACTGGCAAAGCATCACTTCAGTTGTTTGTCTTTTGTACGATATATAATATCCAATATCAATGAAGGAATGAAAAGAAACTGAATGAGAACACATTTTAAGTTCACCAACAGTACAACAATTAAACTTTTTTCTAACTGTCTGGCAGCTAAAATGAAAGGTAAAAAAGGCTTTGAATGAGTTAAAGAGGAAAATATGACCCCATTTCTATAATTATATATACAAATCTCAGTACTTAAGATCTCACATCCTGAGTAAAGTCAAAATATTAGGACAATTATTCATTTTTGCTGCATTGGCTCTGCACTCCATCAGCTCAGATTGTGATAAAACAGTGAGTCACTATGAGGTGAAAGAGCCGAATTTAAGCTTTAATTTGAGAGTTTATGTTTAAATCCACTGAGCAGGGTATGACTTGTAGCCCTTTTTATACGTCAGCACCCAAATTTAGAGGCAGAAGTTATCATGAAGTTGTCATGATGTTAAATACAAGTCAGTATTAGCTGTGACCAGCAGCTCTACAGCTTATTCTGGCGGCTGGCCAGTCAGTCCACAAAAACTTCCAAACACTGGTGACCACAGTTTTTTGCCCAAGGAGGCTGAAATTTGGCATGGAGGTCACAGGT
This sequence comes from Epinephelus moara, assembly GCF_006386435.1. NCBI lineage: Eukaryota > Metazoa > Chordata > Actinopteri > Perciformes > Serranidae > Epinephelus > Epinephelus moara. The sequence goes on along the minus strand of NC_065513.1, from coordinate 36,151,573 downwards.
ACTGCAAATTTATGCTTCCTTTTAATATTTGGTTTTGCAAATCCTTTGCAATGATATGAAGTCCACAACCAATAGACATCAATAGACACATAGTATATTCCATGGTGATGCTCTGCAGTGAGCGTAAACTTCTTTAAGCAAGTTTGGCTTTATGTCTTCGGTCTAAACTTCAGCAGCTAAAACATTATTTGTTGAATTCAGGTAACTGATGTGGCCAGTCAAGACAGCAGCGTAACATAATTGTGATTGGCCCCGGTACAGATATTTATTCTTGGGCTCTTGCCATCCCAAACACAAGCACATGCCTTTCGCTAAGCCCCAGCATTTGTAATGGTACGTCAACTTGTCGGAGTAAGCATGGAGCCCACACTGTAACTAACTGCACTCCCTGAAGAAATATGATCATACTTTTGGAAAAATTAAATAGTGATTCCAGAGAGAAGCAGACAGAGGGGTCTACAGTCTGTGTTTCATTGTGGAGACAATGAATATGAAGGGAAACTTTGCCGATAGCTGTGTGGTATCGCAGTGTGTGCAGATGAACGGTGCCAGCAACCTGACCTCCGCCATCTGCACACAATGTGACGACACACAGCTGGTTGAATATCAGCAAAGTTTCCCTGCTTCCCTTCACTGGTTCCTGTACAGCAGGGTCGGTCTTTGTTTCACTGTTATAATCATTAAAAAGCAAAAGCAGCATGTGTATACATTCAGTAGGCTATATCTTCAGTAGCTAGCTAGCTAACCCTACATTTTTCAGGGTATGATTGTGGTTTTGGAACAGGGAAGAAGTGTATATCTTTTTCCAACCTCTCCAGGTAACGAGTATCATTAATACACAATTTGCCCCAGGCACAACATTTAGCTCCAAATCCACAAAACCAGCCTGAAAATGAAAGAAATCTGAAACGGTTGCATTAGAGTCAATGGAGCACAGCTGTGTCATATGGACCCTGGTCTGAACCGGCCTGATGCTACGTTATGATTGGCCAGTCTGCGTGCAGGGGCCAGACTTAGGGAAGGATCAGTTGGGCAGTGGTTGTCAGGGGACGGTCCACCCAACTTGGGCAGCAGCACTGAGTCTAACTTATGTAACAACAGCAACAGAATGTTTGCTAATCCGACAGGGAGTTGGGGCAGTCTGGGATCAGACCCCTTGGGGGTTTTAGCTGGCTGAATTTGAGTTGCCACAGCTAAGGTCTGTGAGTTGTCACCCACTTTCCTCCTGGTGGGGTAAGTCTAAAATACACCGCTGCCCAACGGCCCGCTTCGAAACAGCCGAACTTGTTGTTAATCTGAAGGGTGTCAATCCCATCCTGCAAACCAGCCTTTGATCAGCACCACAGACAGCAGCCAAAGCGCCAAATTTGTCACAATAATCTAACAACCTGCCCTGGACTCAAAGCACCACAACCTAATTTCTCCAAGCAGGAAATAAATCGTCTTCCTACGCTGCACTGGTTGCACCATTGATATTTACGCTATGGAGTCAAGATCATCTTACAGTTTGTCCCTTAAAAGTCCTTGGTTGCTTGGGTGAATTGTTTAAGATATTTGTCCTGTGGCACTGACTTAAAGTCCGGACTATGTATTTAAAGAGATTAGAGTCAACTCTTGATTTGTGCATTTGGAGTTTTAATGATTGAAGTTTGTGTGCATTCTTGCTTTCAGATCCACGTCTGCAGCCTAGAGACAGGCAAACCTGTGGCTTGTGTTGGTGACTCGGTGGGAGATTTCACTTGCATCAACCTGAGAGACAGCCCTCCTCACCTGCTGGTGTGTGGAAACAAAGACAGGAGGTAAAACACTAAGACAACAACAAACACTTTCAGACAGACTGACTCTCTGGATTTATTCAGACATCACAAACGGTTGAAACCGAGCCAAGAACTTAAGCTGAAAGGGACGTCTGTTCAATAGTTTTCCCACAGTGGCACCTGATGAAAGAAGCTGAGGCTAGCGTACTTGCGATGGAGAACAGGTGTTAAGAAAGTGTGTGAGAAGACAAAGCTGTATTCAACTTGTGCATTAGTCACACTTCTCAGCCTCTCTGTTGCCTCGAAAAACAAAGCGTAGTGAAGAAGAAGACAGAGCCGTTGACGTACGTAGATGTGAGACGTTTTGTTCTTTGTGTTGAATAGAGATATCTGTCTTTCTCCATCCTCCATTACCTGGGACACTATACAAGGAAAGAATCTGGCTGTCTTGATCGCATCCAGCGACAACACACACATCCATGCATGTACACACACATGCCACATCGCTAACCTGGCTCTCCAGATGAGGAAAGACACATAAAAGAGCCATTCTCATCTATTCTGCACTTGTTAGCGGGTGCTGCGGTGCATGAGCTGGCAGGAAAAGAAAAATCCCTGGCGCGTCTTCGTCCAAAGCTGCCCCTGCTGTTTCTATTCAGCACCAAATCCATCTGGCTGTTAAGTAGTTGGCTTAAAGCGAAAGACAGACCACATCATATTGTTTGGGTTCTGTTTTTTCCCCCATCTTTTTACTTATGACTCCTAGCAACTGTACAAAATACTCCGTTAAAGATCTTTTGTCAAGTGCCAAAAGGAAATGTTCAGCATTGTTTTGACTGAGGAATTGAAATGGTTGTTTTCTCGCCAGAGCATTGTCAGAATCTTTATCCAACTCCTCTCTGCTTTACTTTTGGTCTTTGCTTTCTGATAGATGTGTAGTTTTGTTGAGAAAGAGCCACACACCAGCTTGGCTCTTCCACTTTGGCCCCAGCTAATGCAGCGCACAGTCGAAAGACAAATGGGGGAGACTGAGGGACAGTCAGCGATCTTGGCCCTCTGACAGGGTGGCTGAAGGCCAAAGCCTAATGCATCCCTTCTTTTTGTCCAAATGAGTTTTGTCCCTCTGTTTTTTGGGAGATCCAGGGAGCAAATGAGCGGTCTTGGTAAGGGCTGTTTGGAAAAAGGCCACATCTGTGCAGACGGGAAAGATGTGGGCTAAGAGCAAAATTGGATACAGTAAGAGAGAGGGAAGAAATAGTGAGTGTCGTACCTGTGGCTATTGGTCACTTATCATTATGCAGGTCTTCACTTCTTGAGTCCAGACAGGAGAACACTTGAAGTCTTGGATTTGACTCAACTTGTTCTCGCCAGTTCATAAACTTTCAAGAGGACCCATTATGCACATTTTCAGGCTCATACTTGTATTTAAAGATTTTACAAGAACACGTTTTCACACTTGAATGTTAAAAAACACTTTCTTTTTTACTCATACTGTCTTTGCTAGAACACCTGTATTCACCCTCTGTCTGAGACGTTTTGTCTCAGCGTTTTCAGGTCTTCTGTATCTGCGCTCTCTACGTCTCTGCACTGTTATGCCAAGAATGAAACACAACACACATAGGAGAAAGCCACATCAGGGGAACTAAACGCTAATGAATATAAGTAGGTTTTGAACCTGGACTTAAAAGACTCAATAAAGGAGATAGATCTGATTGGGTGGGGGATGTCGTTCCACAGTTTGGGGGCAGACACAGCAAAGGTACAATCACCCCTGAGCTTAAGTCTGGAGCATGGGACAGCCAGGAGCCTGGAGTCCAGGGACCTGGGGGGTTAGGAGGTCTGTGATGTAGAATGGGGCCAGACCATTCCTTAAACAGGTGAACCTTAAAGACAATTCTGGACTTTACAGGCAGCCAGTGAAGAGAGCCTGGCAATCTGGTAGCAGCGTTCTGAACCAGTAATCCTCTTCAAACCTATATCTAGCAATGTTTTCATTGCTAAAGGGTAGAGTAGCCCAGTGGTTCCCAAATGGTTCGCCCACTGGGTCCAGATTTCTCCTTATTCATTAGTTCAAGGTCCACACAGTTTAATATACTGTACATATAGCGTCTTACTTTTGATTGGCCATGTCGTCAACTACTTTGCTGCGTCTGTTAAGTAGCTGTTCTTTATTCACTCACTCTAAAGCAGGAAACAGCACTTCAAAATAAAAGCTCTGTGCTGGAAATTCACTGTACTTTAAAACAAAGCGTGGTTTTTAGAAACTTGACACATTTGGAGGTCACTCGCGAACCATTCAGAATGGACCCGCGACCCACCAGTTCAGAACCACTGGAGTAGTCGACACAGATGTGTACATCAAACTCTTGTAGTCTGGAAGAACAAATTGAGAAAAACAAAATTAAGGAGTTTTGAACTTTTGAATTGACACTGCCTTTCACCTGTTGTTGCATTTGGTTTAATCCGGCCTCATTCTTGACTTGATCTTGTAATAGAATATGATGTTCCTCACCCACAGGTTGTAACTGCAAAGTCTGCAGGGCAAAATTTGGCAATACTGTCACTGTGCACTGCAGCAGCCAAAATGTGTTAGAGTCTCGAAGTTATCCTTTCATATGGAATACTACACAAGACCACTTGGGATCATCAAATCACAGATTTACGTCAAACATAATCCTCAGTGTGCGATGATTAATGTCTGGTCCAGCTGAAGGGAACTAACTGGAGTTATCTGAGCCTCTCCCACACTTCTCTTATTAGGCAGAGCTCCTCCTGATTAATGAAGAGGAGTCTGGCCACTGACAGCTCACTGAAGACAGAGCCGCCTCCAACATTAGATTTATGGTTCCCTGTGGCCTGCCAGTAATGCTCAGTCCTCATTGTTTAAACGTGTGCCTCCATCACGTAATGCTACTAAACAAGCAAAACTAACTGCGGACAACAGGACCACAGTGCCCATTTAGCCATTTAACTCTGATTCTTGAAAACATTTGTGGGAGAGGAAATGAAATCTGTTTGAGTCCCCAAAGTGAATTTGATTATGGAAATGAAGTCTTGGAAGAAGGTTGAGCCTGGATGGAGTCATGTCCTGGATGCTTTCAGCTGCAATAAAGCCACAATGACAACAGATGGAGCTGAAGGTCCCCTGGGCTTGTGCTGCTTATAAAACCCAGCAAGCAAAATCTCTGCTGTTATTGCCTTTTTCAGATAATAAATACTAATACAAATGGTATTTGTTATAATAATAATCATCATCATAGTAATCATAATGTCATAAAAGTGCATATAACAAGTATTTTAAAGCAGAATTTATGAAACATACTGTGGAGAGGATGAAACACAAATATCCAGATAACAATATTTATTCAAATAAATACATGGATAAAAATAATAAACACATTAAATACAAAACCAGACATTAAACAAATAAATAAAAAAGATAAGAGTCGGATTAAGTCAAAAACATGCAAAGTCTGTTAAAACACTGATTTCAAAGAGGAAGCTCAGTATGACAGGTTGTCTGCTCGTGACCACAACAGCCAGTATTTTAAATGTGATCAGCAAAATCCTCAAATCAGTTCTGTATTTGTGTTTCCTTTGTGCAGAGATGTGTGACATATGTGCACGTATTGAAAATGGTTTGAATCGTGTGTGTAACAGTTTGTTATCTGCTGTGTGTTGACTCGGTGCCAGACCGAGCACATTTGGCGCCGTAGGCGAGCTTCCCCTGGTGACTAATGAGTTATCAACACAAACTGTCATTACATTTCTATTTGCGCTATTTACATTAAAAATGTTACAGTATATTATGTCATTAAAAAATTAATGGTATAGTATACCATAGAAATGTAATTGAAAGTGTGAAAAAGGTCATAGTGTAGTATGTAAAAAATCAAATATATCATCACACATATCATAGTATAGTCTACCATAAAATTTTCATAAAAACTTCATAGTGAAATTAAGTTATAGTACAGTCTGAGTTAAAAATCTAAAAAGAGAAAAGTCATAAAATGTCATAAAAAGTGTCAAAGTATAGTGCACCATGAAAATGTCATTGTAAAACGTCATAAGAAAAGAGAAGTTGTCGTTGTCATGTTACAGCCTTGTTATATTAGGAGCTAATGACAAATCAACACAAAAGATTGTGCGAATTGGCAGAAATTCATCTTTTTCTTGCATCCTTGCAGAACCCATTTTAAACAGCCAAGTACTAAACCATTGCCGACTGTTCTGACCAATAGTCATCATTTAGGGCCATTAGTCGACTAGTCGCCCGCATGTTTACGATATTAATTTAATTATTAAATGATATATTTTGGGCGGGGCAACACAATGGTTTGAGTTGAAGGTGTGAGAAAGAATAGTATCAGTAACATTGTTAACACTGTGCTACATTACAGAGAAATACAAAACCGTACTAATGAACCTTCATTAATATAGGCCTATATTTTATCTACAAGTGCACGTCACACACTGAGCGAGCCGCCTGTTAATGACGCTGTGGGCTAATGGGCATGTAGCTACTTCCATGTTTCAGATGATACGTCATGTTTGTAGTCGACCAATGAAGATGAGTTTACATATCACCTTGGGTTCGTCCTTCACCTTCTCAAAATGATCCCACACTTTGGATTTCCTGCCCGACATGTTATTAACTAGCCTGTGGAATAACTGCAGGTACCAGCCCAGGAAATTAACCTGACTCCTGTCTGACTGCTGAGCGTGGACACTTCCTGTGTCTGTCCTTTCAAATTAAATTCCCACATGGTCCGGTCATATAGGTTTTGATTTATTTTGACAAGGCGAAGCTCCTAACAGAGTTTCATGTTTGTTTGTTTTTAGAGGGCAGCCCTTGTTAACAGTATCATTTTTGCAGAGTTGTATATAGAACGATCCTGTTGATGTGTTGATCGTTACCATCAGCCTGTCTCATACATGCTATGAATTAATATTTTTACATTTTCATTTTTCACCATACTACATACATTTTGCATCCCCATGCCTTTTATCTGTGTTTTTGTTTTGTGGATTCATTTTTTTTTCACTGTTCCGCAGAGTTTAAATGTTGAACTGCTTCATGTTTAACACCTCCTACTTGATCAGCTCAAATCTAACTTCTGTTACATAGCTTTCTTTTTTTTGCCTCTTCCTCTGACCCACTGTTGCAATACTCCACTTGTACCATAGTGGATGTATCAAGCTTTATCTACAGTTACATTACATCAGTTCTTGTTTTGTTGGTTTCTGTCCTTATGTCACACTTTGGCAGATATATTCTGCTGAGAGGAGATTAAATAATGTCATATTTGGATTAAGTTCAGGGTAAATAAGGCTGGAACTAAAGCTTTCATTGGCACATCTGCTTCACTTGATATTTGTCTTTGGTCTCTTGGCTGAATGTTGAAAGTTCCTTCAGAAGTGAGAATAGTGTCCTTTTGTCTGTAAATGAATGCTCTCTTTGACAAACAGTACTCTCTGTCTCTTGTGCGGTCTTGGAGTTCTGCGTGTCTGTGAGCAGGAAGTGAAATCCCAAATTACCACGCTTCACTGGAAATGACTGATTCTATTGTACTCACTTCACTTCTTATTCTTTTATTTGACTCCCTTTAAATCACTCCAGAGAAATTCCTAAAAAAGAATTTGGCAATATAAAACGTACCAAGTGATAGGCTCATATTGATGTAGTTTGACCCATAAGAGAAAGCATCATGTTTCTCAGCTGACCTAATTACATTGACATTGCACAAAAAAGCACCACATTTCTCAACAGATGAATAATCCTTTGTTCATCTCCGCTCTGTTTCAGGGTGAGGGTGTTTGACCTACGAGCTGGCTCCTCTGTAGCGTCCCTGTACGCCCACCATCTGGGCGTCACCTCGGTGCAGGCAGACGACTGGAAGATTGTGAGCGGCGGAGGCGAAGGATTGGTGTGCGTGTGGGAGATGAGGATGGGAGCGAAGCTGTGGGAGATGCACAACAGGTGGGACTGTCTTTCCCCTGAGTCACTGAAAGAAGATACTCTGATTAAACACAAGTGCACATTAACTGATGAGTGATATGTTTATTTCAATGCAGTTTTGACAAATTCTTTATAGTCTGCATAACAAATATAAGTTGCATACAGGCTTTTATTTTGAAACAAATTTAGTGCCACATGCACATGATCCAAATTAAAGGAAGATGTGATTGTAGCTTTAAGCTGTTCACTTATTAGAAAACATTAAAGGGGAGCTATTATTCCTTATTTTCTGACATATATACTATTACAAGGATTGGTGTTCATATTAAATGTGACCAAAGTTTCAAATAATGAGGTAAATCTATGCAACAGTGCTCTGTTAATACTCTGTTTCCAAGGTTTTTTTGGCTAAAAGATGACCTCATGACAGATTTCTTTATACGGTCATCTGCTCCAGGCACGCTAATACAAGTGTCAACATTACGTAGCCTACACTGCTACATGCTAATGTCAGGGAAACAATTAAACATGGCTGCTGATATTATACACTTATTCATAATTGTGCTGGAACATGTCCTGTTGTGTTTAGAAGCTTTTATTGGTGATTTTAAATGGGAGAAAGTGCTACTATGCAGAGTCATTCCCCGGGTGTAATTACACTGCTACTTGTAGCCGCATATTAACGTCAGTGAAACATATAATCTTGGTTGCTGATGTTATTTCTCCCAGATTTCGGCTCATGTCAGGTTGTGTTTAGAAGCTTCTACTGGTGATTTTTAAGAAGAGAAAGTGCCAATATTCTCCATTACAGTCATTCTCTGGCCACAATGGTGGTGCAGAGACACAAAGGTGCAGTAGACCAAGAAGCGCTGACCAATTAGAGCAGACTGGGCTTTTATTTCATGAAGGGGACTTAGAGAGACAGGCGCTAAACAGATAGTGTCAGACAGAGGGTGAATACAGACGGTCCAGCACAGACAGTGTGAGGAAAATCAAGTGTTTTAAAGAATGTAAACATGCTCTAGTAGAAGCGTTTAATGAAAATATGAACCTAAAAGTGAGCCTTTTTAATTTTGCGTCACATGTAAGGAATAAAATTGGGACATTTGAACATCTTTACATTTGCTCAAGAACTATTTGTACAGAAAGACTCACGCACAAGTAAAAAAAAATATTTATATATTTTCTACTAAAGGTGTTGTTTTCTATCTCGGCTGCAGACATCCTGTAAGGCATGTACACTTCAACACCAGCACCCTCGTAACAGCCAACATCCCGGATGACAAGTCGCCAAGGGGGGCCTGCATCACAGACGATGACCTTACAGCTCACCGCAGGTCACTGCTGATCTCCCTCCCACACTCTTCTTCTTCTTCTTTTTTTAACCTGGAATTTTTCTTGACATCCACCTCCCATTTCCCACAAGACTCTCTGAGTCAGAGATACTCAGTGTGCTCATTCACTGCTTCTCTGTACCTTTGGATTTATAGAAGCAAAGGCATATGCCATAAAAAGTCATACAAAATGCGTAACATAAAAGTCAAGGTATAGTATGTTAAAAACTTTCATAGTATAGTATGCCATGAATATTTCATAACAAAATGCCATCGTATAGTATGCCATACATTTTTATAGAAAATGTCATAGTATAGTATGTAATAAAAAATACCATAGTACAGTATGCCAAAATATTTTCATAATAAATGTCATAGTTTAGGGGCGGCATGGTGGTGTGGTGGTTAGCACTGTCGCCTCACAGCAAGAGGGCCGGTTCGATCCCGGGTGTGGGAGCCCTTCTGTGCGGAGTTTGCATGTTCTCCCCGTGTCTGCGTGGGTTCTCTCCGGGCACTCCGGCTTCCTCCCACAGTCCAAAGACATGCAGATTGGGGACTAGGTTATTTGATAACTCTAAATTGT
>NC_065513.1:36138431-36141498 GCF_006386435.1 Epinephelus moara | reverse complement strand
AAAAATGTCATAGTACATTATATCAAAAAATGTCATAGTACATTATGTCAAAAAATGTCATAGTACATTATGTCAAAAAATGTCATAGTATATTATGTCAAAATATGTCATAGTACATTATGTCAAAAAGTGTCATAGTATATTATGTCAAAAAATGTCATAGTATATTGTCAAAAAAAATGTCATATGTAGTATGTCAGAAAACACGTCATAGTATAGTATGCCACACAATTTCAGAAGAAATGTCATGGTAAAATATGCCATAAAAAATATCATGACATAAAAATAAATGTCATAGTATAATATGCCATAAAAATGATCAGTATAGACTGCCATAAAATCTGTATACAAAATATCATAGCATGGTATGACATAGTATGACTCTTGGCAAGAAAAGTAAGAAAAAAATGAGTGCATTTCCCAAAATTTTAATTTCTTACTATAACTGTTTAAATGGAAATATATATATACCATTGCCATTGTCAAAGTAATTACAGTACCTTGTTATTACAAATGGGGTAGTTGTTAGAATGGCTGGAAGCCTGTCTCATGCCACTTGTGTCATTAATTTCCCATTTTCTCAAAATTAAATTGGGACCACATCTCCCAGACAACCTGCTGCTCTTCGCAGTGGGATTGTTTTCTTAATGCCTGCAAACCAGCATGTAACAAACTGAATTACGTCTGCTCCAGTTTTAACTTTTTCTTTAAAAAGTGAAACAACTAATATCTCCGTTGTTAATATTGTTGCTCATATAAATGTTTTTATCCTTCAGACACAGGGGAGTCATCTGCCATTATGACTTCTCTGAGGATGCGTTGTCACAGGATCACATCCTTCCCATCTGCAGGTCCGACTACACTGAGTCAACCGGCTACAACTACAACATCGGCCTGGCTGTGCCTTATGACAGGCTGTCTGGCTCCCATCCATCCCACTGATATACAGTTTTCCAAACTGTAACTGGACTCAGTGAGTGACTGAAGGAACAAAAAAGACTTTTACCATTGATCAGTTTGATTTTCCAAACTGTAATCTTTTATTTAATTTCTTTCCTTTTATCATGCAAGTCAAATCAAGCTTCTTGGAAATGTAACATGTCAGTGTATGTTATCTGTAACTGCTGGTATTTGTAATTTACAGTGTAGAAGCTGCCTAGATGTTGCACAGGATCACAGACGTTTCCTGGATTTGATTCGGTGTCGCTGTGCATCATCACAGCAATAAAAAGTCACATTTTTACCTCATTCACTGAGTAAGATTCTTCTTAGTACATTTGTTAGTAGTCTCAGCAAAAAAACTGAACACACATTTGTTTTATCAAATGTCTTCAATTTATTTTGTTCATTTATACAATTTAATACAAAGTCTGTAATAATTCGTCTCATGAAAAGTGTTAGGTTTACTCAGTAGCATCCAAAAATAGACTTTCAAGGAAGAACAGCAGTGGTTGGTTATAAAGGGTCCCAGAGGAACAGAAAATTAAACCTGTAACTATTCTGGAGCTTCAGAGGAATGGTATGCGCCCCCAGTTTCAGTCTTTGGATGCTGGCCATAACAGATGACCCATGAATGCCAGAGCAGTCACTGAGCATGACCGACTTCATCTAACACATGAACCTTTTTGGTACAAAGAATCATTCACATTGCATGCTGGTTACATAAAGATTGGTAGAATAGCAAGAGAGGTAGAGGGTTAGTGTGAAACCTGATAAAATTAATAGGAGTGTGATAAACAACGAGAAACAAATCTCTTTGAAATATGTGACACTCTACTTGTAGGATCACAATGCTTTAAAACTGAATGAAACACCATTGTGAAACTGACTTCTTTCGGCTTGAAAGTGAACTATGGAAGTAAATGTCTTTTTACTCGGATACTTTCACCATCTTGTCAGTCTTTAATTTGTAAACAAATGTATTTTAAGTATTGTTAGGTTTATAATTCTTTCACTCCATCCAAAAATATATTAGTGCACATCAAGTGTTTGGCTTCACTCCATTTAAGGACCAGAGAGGCTCTGCTAAAAACAGCAGCAACATAAACATTTCTTTACAAAAACAACTTCAAGAGGTTGATTTCCCACAATGCATTGTCATGGTGTCTACAAAAAGCGGATGTGCATCCTGGTCTCCATTTCAAGCCCTTTTAAAATCTGTGGGCAGATAACATGTTGCCATAAGCACGTAGAAAAAATAAGTGTCATATTTTTCATCAGATGGACCACAAAATTGTAAACATACAAACCTGCTCAAAATGCTCAAACGTAATTCCTTCATAGAAATCATCTGGGGCCTGAAATGATAAAAAAACAAATGAAAGTGTTACTTTGCTGCAGATATCAGACTGTGAGAATTTATTTTAGCAGTTTAGGTCTGGTGAGTTCCATTACCATGTGGGGCACATTTGTGCTCGCCACTTCCAACATGGCAGCATCTGCTATTGCCTTGGCAGCTTCCAGCCCGATGGCTCCACTTTTTGACAGAAGCTCCTCCACCACCTTGGAAGAGAACAACGTTATTAGTCTTTATACCTTTAATGGGGTTTAAACACCATCAGTCTTGGGTTAACACCTCCGAATGACAGCAAGAGGTAAGAAAATCATCATCTTAATTTGCAACCTGCTCATACAATAGTTCACCCATGTTTTAACCCACTCAACTGGTTTTGATGAGTTAATGCCAAACCTGTGTGTCTTGGGGGAATGAATATCATAGTATAGTATATAAAAAATATAGTATAGTATGTCAAAAATGTCATAGTATAGCATGTGGCCCAAAATCATGAAAAAAACGTCATAGTATAGTATGTCGTCCAAAATCATGAAAAAAAGTCATAGTATAGTATGTCAACCAAAAACATGTAAAAAAGTCATAGTATAGCATGTCGTCCAAAATCATGAAAAAAAGTCATAGTATAGTATGTCGCCCAAACTCATTTAAAAAAGTCATAGTATAGTATGTCGTCCAAACTCATGAAAAAAAGTCGTAGTAGTATGGCATGTCGTCCCAAATCATGAAAAAAAGTCATAGTAGTATAGCATGTCGTCCCAAATCATGAAAAAA
>NC_065513.1:36136157-36137427 GCF_006386435.1 Epinephelus moara | reverse complement strand
ATGTCGTCCAAAATCATGAAAAAAAGTCATAGTATAGTATGTCGCCCAAACTCATTTAAAAAAGTCATAGTATAGTATGTCGTCCAAACTCATGAAAAAAAGTCGTAGTAGTATAGCATGTCGTCCCAAATCATGAAAAAAAGTCATAGTAGTATAGCATGTCGTCCCAAATCATGAAAAAACGTCATAGTATAGTATGTCGTCCAAAATCATGAAAAAAACGTCATAGTATAGTATGTCGTCCAAAATCATGAAAAAAAAGTCATAGTATAGCATGTCTTCCCAAATCATGAAAAAAGTCATAGTATAGTATGTCGTCCAAAATCATGGAAAAAAGTCATAGTATAGTATGTCGTCCCAAATCATGAAAAAAACGTCATAGTATAATATGTCGTCCAAAATCGTGAAAAAATGTCATAGTATAGCATGTTGTCCAAAATCATGAAAAAAAGTCATAGTATAGTATGTCGTCCAAAATCATGAAAAAAAGTCATAGTATGGCATGCCGTTCAAAATCATGAAAAAAAAATCATAGTATAGTATGTCGTCCAAAATCATGGACAAAAGAACGTAGCCCACAGACAATTTGTTGTTATTTCATTCTGTATGGTTGACTGCTGCATTTGCATATTTGTAAATAAAAGTTGTTAATGTTGTACATGTTTTGTTGTTATTTTCTCAGTATTCTTAGGCCAATATAATGTTTCCTATTCTATTTCTGAACGGTATAGGCACAAGCCGACATTTTGGCGACTCCCCCTGCGCCCTTTAAAGTGATTTTAAAATAGTCATGGTAATACCGTATACTCCTAGAAAATGTGGGGATGGTTTAATGGTAACAAAACTTGAATACCGCCGAACTCTAATGTCGTCCAAATTCATGAAAAGACGTCATAGTGTAGTATGTCGTCCAAAATCATGAAAAACAGTCATAGAATAGTATGTCGTCCAAAATCATGAAAAAAAGTCATAGTATAGTATGTCGTCCAAAATCATGAAAAAAAAAGTCATAGTATAGCATGTCGTCCCAAATCATGAAAAAAGTCATAGTATAGTATGTCGTCCAAAATCATGAAAAAAATTCATAGTATAGCATGTCGTCCAAAACCATGAAAAAAAGTCATAGTAGTATACTACTATGACTTTTTTTCATGTCGTCCCAAATCATGAAAAAAAGTCATAGTATAGTATGTCGTCCAAAATCATGAAAAAACGTCACAGTATAGCATGTCGCTCAAAATTATGAAAAAAAAGTCACAGTATAGCATGT
>NC_065513.1:36061838-36132716 GCF_006386435.1 Epinephelus moara | reverse complement strand
CATAGTATAGTATGTCGTCCAAAATCAGTAAAAAAAGTCATAGTATAGCATGTCGTCCCAAATCATGTAAAAAAAGTAATAGTATAGCATGTCATCCCAAATCATGTAAAAAAAGTCATAGTATAGTATGTCGTCCAAAATCATGAAAAAAAGTCATAGTATAGCATGTCGTCCCAAATCATGTAAAAAAAGTAATAGTATAGCATGTCATCCCAAATCATGTAAAAAAAGTAATAGTATAGCATGTCGTCCAAAATCATGAAAAGGAGTTATAGTGTACTCTCTCAAAAAATATCTTAGTATATAATGTCATAGCATAGTATGTCATGGTTAATTGTCATAGCAGTATGCCACAAAAATATCTTGGAATAGCAGGCCACACAAAATGTTAAAGTCACAGTCATGCAGGAATTACTTTCTGTCCTGTCCTGTCAGTGTATGATTGTGTCAACACCAAAGTTAGGTTTCAAGTTAGGTTTCAATAAATTTTCCAACTAGAGTTCTTAATTTCACTGCTACAATGTCTAAAGTCTAACTTAAACACTTTTATATATTTAGGTAGCAGCAAAACATAGAGTCTATCAGTTTGTTCTTGTATTTGTATTCCTTGTTAACTGTTAGTATAAGAACATTTAAAGCTACTGCATCTCAACAATCCACACACGCAGGTGTTTGTACATTTTTTTGGCTGATTATACCCCATCTCAGGTCTGTATGGGTGTGTACAGACTACTTGAGCATTACATAGCTTGTTGCACCTGTTGGGGTGGGACACCTTGAACCTAATAATTCTGAAAACATATGGAGTTTCGTCATGACATGTAATTTTCAGAACAGCTCCACCATACTTCAACCTGAGCAGTATAATCAGTGGGAAAATTTATGGGTGTACAGGTTATTTACAACACATTACTTAAAGAACACACATGTGCTGTTGATGTTATTTGTGCATTGGACATGAAGTATGATGTGCAAGGTGAATCTAATTGGCTTAAATCAACAAAATGTTTTAGTAAAATTACTTTTTTAAGGGTTAAAATTAACTTTCACGAATGTTTGCTTTAATTTGCTTTGATGTCAAATTTGCTTACATTTCAAACAGGGATTTTCCATTATTACAGAACTGTACCAGTCTTAAATGTATTTTATGACTTTCTCATCCATAATGTACATTTGCATACCCGTTTTATCTTGTGCAGTTTTAAATGATTAAACTGCAAAAAAATAATTGAATTCTAAATAATTCATTTTCAGAGTTTAAAATGTTTAAAGGCACACAACCATGCCAGCCTTTGTCTGAGCCATACTAATTAAGTTATCTTACCTTTCTGTACTCCGCCAGAGTGATTGTGCCGTCATTGTCTGTGTCATGCATGTTGAACAGGACTGGGAAGACAGAACGGAAGAATTTAGAGGTTAGTCTGATTTCTAATGAACTTTCTGTCATCAAATCAGAGAAGGCAGGATCTTACTATTAGACCAGAGGAAGCTGTGCAAAGAGGAATGTTGAAGATGTAGAGATAAGAGAGGAGACTAACTAAGCAGGTCCCCTCCAGGCCATCACTGCTGAATGAAGAGAATTACACTGAGGCAATGACACCCCTGTAAAATGTCAATACTTTCATTCACAGTGACATTTACAAGATTCAGTCCCATGACAATGCTTCATGTTTAACAGGCCTGTGGCACTAACAAGGAACAAAAAACAATCCATTTCCTTTGGCAATGTCCAACAACATTTTGACTGTGCTGCCGATGTTATTTCAGAGCAGTCGATAGAATGTCAGTTTTAATGTCAAATTGGCTCATCTTTTTTTCCATAAAGGTCCCGAGGTAGATATTTATCATTGTGACAGTGAGAGCCTTGTTGATTTATGGTCACCCAAACAAACACCCCCCAAAAATCTAATCGAACATGTGGGGAAAACATACAGACAAACTGGTGACAACAGAGAAACACAATTTAGATAAATGGTTTCTGCAAATACTGCAGGAGACATACATGGTTCGTAGTGTCATCTGATTATTATCTCCTTTATCAAAACCCTTGTGCTTTGGGGTTTTGTGCCACAGTGTTTTTTTTTCCCCAGAAAAATAAAGAGTGTCTTTGTTCAGGCAGCGAGACCACCTTGCTTCACACCAGGGGAAATAAACTTTTATGAAATACTTTTAAAAATTCACACAATTACAAAAAAATGATAGCAACCCAACTCATTCCCTCACACTCTGGAGAGCACACTGCTTTGTGTTATTATCTTAAATCACAACTTCATTTATTCTACCAGGAAGTTGTAAGAGTTCAGCCAAAATTAGTCTACTTTCTTTTTTCCCCCTGACACTAACTGCCTTGAGCAGAACGAAACAACACAGACTGAGTAGAAAACAAGGAAACACTACAGTAAACACATTTGGCACAATGGTGTAAGAGACTGTCAATACAACTATGTAAAAGTAGAAGTCCTGCATTCCAGATTTTACTTTAGGAACTTCACTTGGTTAGGCATCAAACAGATATTTAAATCAATCCACCTGAGACGTTTGAGGGGAAATGTCTCTTTGGAGGAAGTGCTGACAGCTAGGATTGAAACATAATGTTACTTTTTCACGAGGGGTCAAGCCAAAACGGTTGGAAACAACTAGGTTATCTTTAACAATGCTTTTGATGTGTTTATCATAAGTTGTGTAAAAGTTTAATAAAACGTAACAACAGCTAACGAATGAAGCAGTGTAAAAAGTACAATATCATCTCGTGTTGATCATCGTCCTTTGTTATCGCTTATCTTAACCAGCAGTGACCACTAATGTCCATGATTTACCCCTGACAGTGTGTGATACTGAATACTGTGTGTAATGTATTGCAATGTCTGTTTTGTTTTACTCATGACTACTGTCTGTATCTCAAATTGCCCCTTGGGAACATTAAAGTTTACCTTACCTTAGCTTACGTTACCTTACCTTAGGTTCGATTTGTTTGTTTGTCTGATGTCGGCAAGATTAAAAAAAAAAAGAAAAAAATTACTGGCCCCATTTTCATGAAACTTGGTGGAAGGGTGTAACATGGGCCAAGGACGAACCCATTACATTTGGGGGCAGATCTAAATAACAGGGGCAGATAGACAAACAATTTTTCGATTTTTGTCAACAGTGCAAGAACAAATGGCCTTTGAGTGCCTTTCCAGTAACCTTTGATTTGTCATGGAGAAGAAGTATGGATTAGCATGAAATGGAAATATTCATGTAAAGTACAAGTTCCTCAAACTTGTACTTATATAAAGCATATCAAGCCCTGTTTGGTACCTTTGGAACCAACAGTAACCCTTCAGACATAAGCCCCTTTAACACTGCCAAATTTTCCGCGAATGTTGGGCCGTTTTGCCGGCAAGCTGCAAGCATTTGGACACACAGAGCCGGATTGGTGAGTTGAGCCGAGGTGCCCAATTTTCCGCCTCGTAGGGTAGTCATATTGGCGGAACCCTTTCAGTTTAAACAGACTGAGGCAGCCTTCCGCCACGGGAGGGGCTGTTGATGACTTGTGGGAGGAGCTGTTGATGACGGCACACGTGCGAGCCACTGGTGGTGGATAAACAGGAAACAGCTGCTAGTAGGAATTAGCGAGCAGCTAGTAGCAAGAGGGAAACACAAACCTGACAGACACTGTAAAGATGAGCAACTGGGGAGACAAAGAATTGCGCACCCTCCTTGCCCTCGCAAACGAAGAGGCCATTAACCGTCAGATGACGGGAACGGTGAAGAACGGGCCGACTTACGAGAGAATCGCAGAAGGACTGACCAGCCGTGGCTTCCCTCCCCACGTCATTGTTTACGTCACATGCTGAGCTACACGTTTTGTTACTTGCTCACGCCCCCCATTGCCCCGAAAAAAAATTAATAAAAAATTAAATACATAAATTAATACATGTTCTTAAACTCTTGAAGATCCATTACTAAAAGTGTATGTCATCCAAGAGAGACAATAGAAACTAAAGTCATGGTCAAAGTTGTCACATTGAAATATAAGGTGATCTGATGGATTCATTTCGTCAACTCATACATTGAGTAGGCGTTCACCTTAAAAGTTGCCAGCAATCAGTCCAGTATATTGAGTTATTTTTTCTCCGACTACAGCTGCTCCAAGAGGCAGAAAAACATCCTTTCGTTTAATAGGAACTCTCCACGGTTTGAACAGTGGTTACATGAGCCTCAGAACGAGCCACAACTCAGCCCTGAGCAGAGTGACCGTCCTCTATTGACCAATCAACGGACTGCAGTGTTCACAGCTCCACCTTTTAGTACCAGATCTGTGTGCTAGGTACCCCAACAGAGGGGGGACCAAAAATGGGGACGGTACGGAACGGTTCCATTGGTACCATCCACAACTTTTCACAGTGGACACAGAAAAAAAAGCATACTGAACTGAACTGTACCGTACCATACTGCTCGGTGGAAACAGGGCTTTAGTGAATGTTTTACTTACAACTTACATTACATTTTTTTTAAAGACCCTTCAATCAAATGATAACAAAATTAAAAAATGTGGCCAAGAGGTTTGAATTTCTTACAATAGAGTACAAGAAGCCTCTAAAACATTAATAGTAAATGGCAGTTTTTGGTGACAGCCCATTAGAACCACACAGTAAAGGCTTCTTCTTTTCTTGTTCACAAATATTTTGACATAAAACAATGTGACACAAACAAAAAGATAAATAGAGCAAGAGAGAATTCCTCCCTTAGACGACTGGAATCCAATGCTGCTAAAGATATTTTCCACTTCGAGGGAGGCCATGGCTACAATTAGAGACACACCTCAGTTTTCACAAATTAGTCAGCTGAGTAGCTATTACACACAGCCAGATTTACCTGCTTGGGCGCCCCAGGGCAGAATTTGGCACTAATCCCCCTAATCTTTCCCTCCTGCCACCTGCACTTAGCACTGTCCACTCTGCACATTTTATTGTGTCCTCCATGTACCCACCAAGAACAGCACAGCACTCCATCACATGGGTTAGGTGAAGCGATGCCAAGTGCATAAACAAGGAGCAACAAACAAAATAATTCTAACTTGTTTGAATAGCATCTAAAGCTTGTAATAGCCCAGGAGGCAGCTGAGGACATACCCAAATGTTATCTTACAGAACACCACAGACGATGGCCTCATTCTATGTCAGCACATTTGCTTTAATGTGAGTAAACAAATTTGTTCAGGAATGTGTATAATATCAGTTGAGTATCTACTGAATGGAGCCAAAACGAGTCCTTAGGCTACAGAGATTTGCATGTAATAAGGCCTCCTGAAGATACCATAATGTAGCAAGGAAAGGAATACTTTGTCCCCCAAATGATCGTTTATATATATTAATCACCCTGTGTTCAGGCTGAATTCATGAAGAACACTTTTCTGTGATGCCTCCACTGAGCGAATAATCCAAAAATGGGGAAAATCCTTGATGAACTGCAGTCATAGGCAACCACGTTTAACAACAGCAAAATTATATCAAAACATCTGTTTATAAACTCTCACACAACTAATGCAGTATAATCCAAGTCTCATTTATTCAATCATGTGTTCAGTACTTCCCAAACATACAGGCCCTTCTGAACGGGAACTTGACTTAAAGTGAAACTTATCTAAGCCAGACACTACTGACAAAAACTTTTTACCTTGCTGAACTTGGAAATTGCTGGGCTACCACTGACTCGATCGGTAGTCTATAGTTGTTATTGTTTATCTTTGGTGAATGTGAACTAACCCTTTAAAACACCAAAGTCAGCTCCCATGTTCACCAAGCTAAAAATACTGTTTTTGTCAGTGCAGTCTGGCATGAATGAAGAGAGCACAGATAAATTTTGATTTCCATTACCTTATGAAAAGGACTTGAATTACGCAGCAAAAATTGTGTGAGTTTGCAAATGGATGTTTTGATAAAGTTTTGCTGTTTGCTGATAAACACAGACCCCTGCAACTTCAATTCATCAAGAATTTTCTGTTTTTTGGATTCTTCGTTCACCGAAAACATGCGAGAATAACTCAGGGTGCTTTCAGACCTAGAGTTGTCTTGCTCTGGTCCGAATCAGGGACTGATTTTGTTACAAAGTTATATAATTGCCTAGAGCTGGTTCATGTTCTCACGGCAGCATTTACAAGCAGACCAGATCAAATGCCTTGCACGAGAAGGCTGCTCTTGATTGGTCAGAATTTCCATGTGGGAAAAATCCAGGAAGTAAAGCAAACGTTGAAGAAGAGTACACTTGCAAGATAAATGTGACACTTTCTAATGTCACAATGGAGGGACAACTACGCAGGTTGATTTTAGCGCTGCTCATCGTGGACTATATTGCTGTCATTGTTCATTTTAGTCAAACCATACAGTTTGAAAACGAGGCGCGGCTCCAACTAGAAAACAATGTTTTGATGCAGTGGATGCGCCGAATGCACATAGGTAGTCGGAACATGTTCTCATGACAAACAAACCGCACCAGAGTTCATTTGTAACTGGACTAAGACCTCCTCTTCAAGAAGGTCTCAGTCCGATGATTTGTTACGCACACAAGTACGATTGCTCACACCTGCCCGAACGAACCGCACTTATGGGGCAATCAAACTTGAGTTTGACTGAACGGAACCAAACAGGGCAGGTGTGAAAGCACTCTAAGTTTACTTCATGAAAGCAACGTGACAAGGAGTGAATAATTGATATGCAAATGGTCATTTGGGGGGGTGAAGTATTCCTTCAAGTCCCCTATCATTTTAATCACTGATCAGTGTATTATGACATTGTTCCTGAATGGTTTATATTCACAAAAGTATACACTGAGCCTCTGTAGGGCACCAGGCTCTGGACAGTCGCTGCTGTAATCTGCCCAGTTGTTACTCCAGTCTTGCTAACAGGTGATTCCCATCTGCCAATTTCAACACTCTTTCCCTGGAGCTTGTAAAAGTAATTCTGGGAAAATGTAGGAAGTCACAAATCCCTAAAGGTAGGTTCAGGGGAGGAACAAGCAGGGTAGAGGGCACGCAATCCCCTGTCTGGTTCTTGGTTCAGGGAAGGAACCCAAAATGTAAATTGCTTCATCCTGAAATGCCTCCTGGAATAGATTTACATAACAAACTGATTAGAGTCTAATGGTATAATGATATCTGAGGCTGCCTTTGGGTCCCAGGTCAGTGACTACAAATGATCCTATTCCACTTCTGACAGTTGGGGCTGTAAAGCTGTTGTTCTGGCCCTGCTCCAAGCCAAGTCATGAATGCCTACAAGCCTCTTCAATGTGATAGCCGACAAGCAGTGAGAGATCCAGCGCTCACACATGCGCCAATGCATCACCACACTCTTGTCAGTGTCAATGGTGACTGAAACAAGATCCCCACATCACAGATTTGTTATGAACACTGGCTGGTGCACTATTTTCCTGGCAATTGAGACACATGCAAAAGGGAGACATGGGTCCAAGACTAACAGCTGAGAATCTTAACCATTAAGTATACCTGGTTCTCTTGTATATAATAGTGTTTTTAAACATGAAGTGCAGTATCTTACAGCGAAGCTTCTCTTTTCTCATAGCTTCCTTCTCCTCCACCGTTGTCTTCAAGGTAGGAGGGCGGAAGTGGGACATGACCATAAGAAACTGCTCGAAACCAATCTCCTCAGCGTCGCCCACCTCATCCTGATGGTGGTTCCTAAGTCAAGAAGTAAAGAAATTTAAGTTTAGGCATCATGAATTAAAATGAAACCATGTGGCTACTCCAACACCTATATTTCATCATGTTGCTAAGTTGTTAACAGAAGTCTATGCAGATTGCAGGTATTCTGTTTTGCAGGATTTTTTGTCTTGCCTGTTGCCCAATCTCCTGGGAAGATGTTTTGTTCTGTACTAAACACATGACCTGTGTGACTCACAGCTTGTTTTGCTGGACAGTCCGTATAGTGGTTTGCCCTGTTAAGCTAGGCTCTCCCAAACATGAGGAAGTGCTGGTTTTTAAAACAACTGTCTCTTTATGGCCACAAAACCCTCAGCTAGATGTTGTTAATGGATGGATGACATACTTTGTTTTCACAAACCGCTCCACACTTCTCTTGGATGAGGACTGAAACCCACATTAACAGCCGTGTGAATGAAATAAAGGTATTTTCTACTGCTCATGTTTGAGTGGCACTGTTTTTACTTAACTAAACAAAAAGACATAAAGCGCTAAACACTCAGGAGTTAGATTAAACCATGCTAAACATTCCTAAGGTTAATGCACCTTAAAAAAAACTCAGAGTTCAAAACTTTCCATCCATCAGTTAGCTCATTAATTAGCCTGAACTGCAACATACTTAAAACTAATGCTAATCAAACTCTTTTGGAGTAAGAGTGACCCTCCACCATGGATGTATGATTAGATCTGGATACTGGACCCCAAGAGGGCACCTATTTAGTCAATGAGAATTGCTCACCTGGTGCATACGCTCACAAAGTTTCTAGCTTATAGATTTACTTCCAGGATATGTGGCCTGCTGAATACAGTGCTGCAGAGATGATGTTGTTTTGCAGGCAGATGCGAAAGTTTTTGTCACCCTGGTTCCCTCATGAGCAGCTGATGTTATGCATCAGCTAAGAGGGATCCTAATAAAATCATAAATCGTAAATCATAAAAAGCCCATGGGATGTTTTACATTGTCAGGTTTGCCACCACAGCAAGACTGTAAAGCCATGTTTGGTGTGATGACGTTCTGTAGTCTTAGCATTTCCTCTGCCAACAGTTGTCTTTCATGTGGGTTGTTGTCACTCACTGCTCCGTCCAGCACTCACTGTATTTCCTGGCCCTTCACCGGTGACACATTAAAGTTGGCACCTTGTTTATCATCTACAGAATGAGGCTGCATGCCAACATTTTCAGAACAAAATAAAACAGGCTGCAGTGAGAGTCTCTCTCCATGGGATATTTAAAAATAGCAGCTTTGTGAATTTAGTCCTTCTCAGGCAAGCTCAGGGGTTTAGTGTTGCTGTAGCCCACAGGAACAACACTCCGCCATGCTTTTTTTTCCCCTCAGAGTGAGGATTAGAATATAAGCCGTTCACATAATCTGGTTGAAATTAATATAAACGCTTGAAGGAACGCACTCATTACTAAAAGTGTTTGTCATATAAAAACTAAAGTGATGGTCAAAGTTGTCACAGTGAAATTTAAGGTGTGCTGATGCATTCACGTCGTCAACTCATACATTGAGCAACATTACAAGTTAACGTTCCACCTTAAAAGACTCCAGCTGCTGCAAGAGGCAGCAAAACATCCTTTCATTTTATAGTTATAGTCTACTAATAACCAATGACCATCCTCAGACAGACTGCAGTGTTCACAGCTCCACCTTTTAGTACCAGATCTGTGTGCTAGGTACCCCAACAGAGGGGGGCCAAAATTGGGGATGGTATGGAACAGCTCCATTGGTACCATCCACAGCTTTTCACAGTGGAAAAAGCGTACCGAATTGAACCGTACCGTACTGCTCGGTGGAAACGGGGCTTGTGTGTCCTAAAAAAGGCAGTTGCAAACAAGTGGCTAAATAAGACAACAGAACGCCATCATGCTGCACAGCCTCACTGTGGTGGTGATTGTGGTGTAGTTCGTTTACAACCTTAAGTTAGCTTTTAACTTCTGCTGACTGCATTTATGATTAAAAAATCATAAAAGATGTGTTCATTTGTGGAGATTATCTTGCTGAACCAATCGTGCAGGTATCATAAACTTTTGTTTGCCACAGAGCTTATTTTCTGGAATAACCCAGTGGAAATATCCCATTGGCTTATTCATGAGGAAACCAAGGTGCCACTAACTTCCTTGTTGGCCTACAGAAAAATATCATCCCTGCAGCACTCTATATTTACCATACAAAAAGTTTGGGAAATGTCATTGCTTAGATGAACTGACCTTTGATAATTCTGATTGTCAGAAGACTTTCACTTTTCACAGATCATATAATAGTGGTTTGGTTTTGACAGTGTTTCAAATATATCAATATCATGACAGTGCCAAGAATATATCAGCTGAAATGGCCGTCAGCCATAGGGTGGGGAGTGTGGTGCAATTTGACTGCTCACCTTTTGTCAAAGAACGCATCAATAATTTGCTTCCTGATCGGATTATTGGCGAGGGCTGGTATTCTCTCCAACTTTTCTTTACTGCAGTGCGACAAGAGAAGATTCATTATCATAAAACAGATACAACAGAACCAGCATGCTCGATCAACTGACATTTATTTCTGGGAAGTTACAAACAGTAACTCTGTCTAAAGGTGAAGTGTAAATAAACACCTGCTATGTACGGCATGTGTTCCCTGTTTGTTTTTAAAGGGAAGAATCTTGTGATCTGTCACCACCAGCGTGCCACCTTGGCAGTTTTGTGTGTGTGTTTACATGAATGAGTGTGTGTGCACAGCGTGTGTCAGCTCTGTGTGCCTGATGCATCGACATATTGGATTTGCATAATGTGTCTGCGTTTGCATTAGTTCACCCTGCTTGTGTCACCATATGTTAGTGGTTTGCCAGAGATGCCAGAAATTCCCACAATCCACCACTCTGGGCCCCCATGCGGTCGTATTTCATGTTTAAAAGCGACGGCGAGGGCTGAATGGTTTCCATTAAAACCATATGCAGCTGACTAGCAGAGCTTTTACTCATGTGCAGGTTTTCTTGAAAACATTTTACCTTATTGTCTCTTCATTTCCACTCAGCTGCTGGAACCTTTTGTCAAGGTTTTTAATCTGCTCCAGTGAAACTGAAAAGAGGCAAACAACAGCAACTTATGTCAACCAGTAATTATTCCACACCCATCAGCAAGCCTCCTGCATGCCTTTAAAAGATAAGATCACTAATTTTCTTCATGTTCCTTAATGGTAATACACTGAAATATGATTAAACAGCGAGACTTATTTTCACTAACTCATGTGCAAGTCCACTATCAGTTTAATGGCAAAGCAAACAAACCCCGTTCTACTGAGATTGTCTTTTTATGCCATTTCAAATTGTTCCCTGAATCATTAACTCACTGTGTGGACTTATGAACACACACTGAAAGGTTTACACATCACAATCAGTCACCGCCTGCTCCCGTATCAACACAGGTATGGCATTTTCAATTGTTTCGGTAAACACTTTGCCACTAAGTGGATGTTTGCAGCAGCAACTGTGGCTGCTGAGAGTAGGGTGAAAAACATGCAGAGACAGACCAGCAACGTGTAGAAACAAGTTTGTTGAGCAATGAGTCTATTACAAGCACATGATCAATGACAGATGCAGATGTTACAGACAATTAACTACAAAAAGTGGTCCGAAAACAACAACAGAATCTGTGGTCTGTGCTCTACCAACAAGTACGGGCCTGTTAGTACAATCAAACATTTCATCAGTTATACAAATCCATAGAAGTCCCCACTGAGCCTGCAGACAGAGGTGGTCAAAGCCCCACCTTGAGGAAATGAAGGCAATAAAAAAAAGTTCAAAGTCTCACCCATACTGTATCAGTAAAGCTGGACTCAAGTCTCTGATGAAATCATTATCCCTGTCACTCAAACTCTGCATGCCACTGCATGCAAAGGTTTCACATCAGGATCCTGTCCTTCCTAAAATAGATCTGACACACTTCTGCTGTTTTTGTTTCATTTCTTTATTGAGCTTTCCCCATGCACGTATGGCAGGAAGACAGAGAATGTTTATGACAACAAAAAGGTGTGTTCCAGTCATGTTTATAGCAGCTGAACCGACCCACAGATCTTCATGCAAAGTAGATTAGTTTTAAGGCAAAATAATACAGATAAAACGCTTAACAGTTGTGTGGTTCATTAAAAATGTGGTAGTTTAATTGTTTTTTTAATAATAAACTAACCACAGATTGTTGCATTTAAAGTGAAATCACTGCATGTTTTGCTTAAAGAGAGGCGTCTCACATGGATTAATACTCCAGTACGATGCTCAGGTTTCACTTTGTATTGTGAACTATGTCTTACACAAATTTGTCGCCGCCACCACACGTTTGTTAATCTGAACCATGTTACATCAACAGCGCCGCACACCGACACAGCAGTTACTCCATACTTTCTATCCGGTATAATTAAAGTAACTTGTGGATTTGTCTCTACTTACATCCCGTCTTATCCACCAGGTGCTGGTGCTTGTGCTCGGAGCGCGTCTGCGAAGCCCCCATCGCTGCTGTTCCTCCGGTGCGTCAAGGCGCATAGTCTGATCCGACTGGCTCAACTTTGCTTTAACGCGCTGCTGTCAGCGGGGCAGAGCAACTGTAGTCTGCTGGAGGCGTCCTGGAAACATCTGGCGTCCTCAAGGTCCTAAATCCAGACAGACTATAGATACATGACCTGCTGACTTCTATTTCACTTCAGTTTTTTTTAACAGTAAATCCAAATCGTGATGACTAGGCTATTGTGTCACATTAGTAAAGATGCAGTATGCGATTTTGGGGAAATATTAGGTCTGAGTGATATGGACAAAAGTTCATATCTCTGATTTTACAGGCTGACTGGCAATGCATGATATATATCTCGGTATTATCTATATCTTTTCAGCTGCAAGCCAAAGCCACATTTAAGATGTCACATGCACGTTTATAAAAACAGATTGTGATCAAAATAAAATGCAAAGGCAGATTTTTTTCCTGTGTGAAAATATGCAGCTGCACAACATGTAAATGAAAAATTACTTAAAATAAATAGCAGGGCTGTACGTTAAGTTTTTTCACATAGCACTGGAGATACAGAGGTTTAAAGGTTTGTAGCACAGGACACAAAATTATAACATGAGTATAAAATTATCAAGTAGGTTTGAAACACTTTTAAACTCCCCCCACAAAGATTTTTGTTATCCACGGCCTTTCAAATGAATCCAGTGCTGAAAATGATTTAAATATTTGTATTTATTTAGGCTATTAATCTTATTTGTGCCGAGTTCAAGGGAGGGAAGGAGCAAGACACTTTGGCTGTGTTATATATGTCTCCTATATAAAACGTCTGTGTTGTCGCTGCATTTTTTAAACACATCTGTCGCCTGCATCCAGGCGCTGTCTCAGTGTCACACATTAGACTTCAACTCCCAAGAAGAATGGCAACACACAATGATCCTCCTCACACACAAACTAGCAGCTCAGCACTGGATAATCACGTGTGCTACTGCCGTAATTTCATTCACCTCACAGACTGATTTAGCGTAGCACGTGCAACATATAGACCGATGTCTCACTGTAGACTAATCAACAGACAGATTAAACAGAGGAGCAGCTCTGTGTCACCAGGATGGTCCGGGGGACCCGGTTTGATTGGTTGGGGAATGCCGAAAAATTTCACACCTTCATTTGGTTCACTTTCACACTGCACTTTTTAAAGTGGACCAAACCGAGAAGAAAAAAAGCATGAGGAATAAGAAAACCCAGCTCATCGAATGGCCAGGACCAAGAATGGAAATCCATCCCCTTCAGCCAGCTTCAGCCAAAAAAACCACCAAAATGCACTGCGCTCTACATCACTTCCACTCTTTGGTTCACTTCCTCTCTTTGGTTGGCTGGAAAGTCTGTTTGCATATCCCACTGTAAGCGAACCGCACCAGGGTTCACTTATAAGTGAACCGAAAGTTAACCCTCAGTTTTCAAGCGGAGCAGGGGTCGCTTGTTTGGTCCGCACCAGAGTTCGAATGAGTGTTCACACCACTCCAAGCGAACCAAACTATCCGTGGAAGCGGACCAGGGTTCGTTTAAAGCGGATGTGTTATGTAACGCAATTTTACCCTATATCGATATATACGGTGGTTTATATCTTGCTTGAAAATATATCGTACACAGTCGTATCACCCAGCTCTAGGAAAGATAGTTGATTAGGTCTCACCAATGACCTGGCAATGAGATTCAACTGTACCTTTAGTAGAAAGAAGTAAAATGAATACAGAGAGAAGCTAGAAAAAAACTTGAAACGCTTTATTTTTGTTGTAGTTTCCTCAAAGCTCACAGTCATTTGTGTTTCAAGTCAGTGGTGTCCTTATTGGTTCCTCTTTTGTTTTTCCATTAACAGCTCAGCGACACTGATGAGCCACGACATCCTACATGTTTCACTTGTAAATATACACAGAAAAAAAAAACAAGATAATCTAGAAATGTGAAAGTTAAACTTTCTGAAGTGCATGAAACTCGATTAAAAGATGGGGAGTTAAAAGTACAAGTCAATTTACAAAGTATTTTCTTTATAGTCTTCTGTGTGGCACTGTAACTGGAGGGGTTGGACTAAATGCTGGGGGGCTTGTTTGACTGGTGCTGGGTGCAGAGAGGTGTGGGTGAAGGAGCATTCCTTGGTTCTAGGTAAAGGATGATTTACAGTACCTGGATACCCATCCTGAACTGACTCATCCACTTAGCTGTGTACTTTAAGTCTACATTCTTTTTTCTCCAAGGTGTCGACTTAAGCACTACTTTGGGTTTTCATACTTTTTCCAAACTAAACTTTGTGACTGGATTTCCTGCATCCTGGATAACACTCCATAGTTTGAGCTTTGTTTTCACAACAAATGCATTACAATATTTAGATGTGTTTCGTAAATGTTTCCATACATTTTGGTCACACTGTCAACTTTCCAGACATGGAAAAGTTAAAATAAATCTTTACAGACCTGCACATGAAGCTGACTGTGATACAAAACCACATTTGTTAATCACTTTTGTGTGTTCCTCTCCATTACACGTTTCCTCGTCTTGAGTATGTGAAACAAAGCAACAGCTAAGTGGACTGTGCGTTGAGAACGGGTGACCAGTAATTAGTTAGCCCTGGTCTGCAGGGTGTTGGACACAGCTACTTCGCTACATGGGCATGGCTTGGTGGTTGCTTTGGTCTGTGGCAGGAGCTTGTTCCTGGTTCCCAGAGCCAGGTGTCAGTCTGTGGTAAAGCTCCTGCACTGTGCCCAAAGTTTCAACCATGTCCTCTGGGTATCGTGTCTGCAGTTCTTCGTTGGCAACGTAGTGGGTGTCGGCGAACTCGGAGAAGTAACGTCCCACCTCCGGGTGGCCGATCTCCAGGGGGGCTGAGTGGGGCTCCAGGTTCTCTGAGGAACAACAATGGAATAGTGTGACAATATATATACAAAAAGGTTAACATAACAGTTTCCGCCATTATTAACATAAGCCCCATTTCCACCAAACACTTTCAGTATGGTACCTTTGGAACCAAAAGTAACCCTTCAGACATGGTACCTGGACCCTAGCGTTTCCACCACGAACACTACTCCTAAATGAGGGCGGGGTTGTTGTCACTCACTGCTCCGTCCAGCACTCACTGTATTTCCTCATTACTGGTCACAAAGATGGAAGTCTGCACCTCGTTTATTGTCCACAGTGGTGTATCGAACCGAATCGTACCATACTGCATGGTGGAAACGGGGCTACAGTATACATACAAGCCCAAGTCAAACAGACAACTCACATATCGAAATACTGAGTTTATCAAGAACATGTCAGGTGTAATTAATTTCGGCATCACAACTTCATGTTTTCTCACTTCCTGCTCTCATCTTCTGCCCCCGAGGAGCAGATGAGAGCACAGGGACTGATCAATACAAATCTCCCTCTGGGTTTGTAGAGAACAGAGTGTGTAGGGGAAAGTCGAGGTGGTGGAGAGGACAAAGATAACACGTACAAACAATGAAAGCTGTGTAGCAGCAGCAGCTTCAGCAGACTGAGCGGCAGAGTGAGCAGGTAAGCACAAGGGAGTGTATGAGTCAGCCTGTTAGGGAGGAGCTTTCTTAAGTGGGGAAAATGTATAAGTCACCAAAAAAGGGTGATGCAGCACCACTAATGCATCGGCCTTAGACCAGTCTGCAGGCTTTGTTTCCTATATGTCAGTCTTGCTGAATAATGCATCAACAGTGACTACAACAAAGACATCATGAACTTCACATCACACTACTAATATAACACCGTGGAGTTACGTTAGCTTTAAGAGCAAGATGCTGCAGCATTTAATAAAGATTCATTCGTTATGAGGTAAGTTGAGCATGACGTTTCTGTCATCTATCATGTATAACAAGGCACCTACCAGAGTGTGAGTGTAAATGACAGGGATTTATTTGTCCCCTCTGCAGTTGTGATACATTTGTTCATTTTCCAATGTAACGTAGGCCAGGAGCCAGGTCCAGGCCTCATAATGTTTTTTCTGGGGCTTGCTGCCATTTTATTTCACAATATCACACACGGCATCCCCCAAAAAACAAAGAAATGACTGTGCGTTTGACAAATTCTCATCAAAAATGATTGTTTTTCATCATTTTGTGTTTAATATCACTGCTTCACTTGTACATAGAAAACTTCCCAAGTTGATAAGCTTCAATTTGAGCCCAAGTTGACCTTTCTATCTTGAAAATTACACTTCTTTGTCACTATACCTCAAAATCAGAGAAAAAAGAATTTTCAGTCACTAGCCTTCCAGTTGCCAGCAATGTGTGAATGTTCAGTTTCCCCAAATTTTATGTTAGAAATGTGCAGAATAGGTCCCCAGCATTTAGACACTGCCGCATGCTAACTTGAATATGTTGGGAAATTTTGCATAATTAGCATTGATTAGCATTATCACCTATATAGACTACATTTCAGCAAGTATTGGACTGGTTTTGGGGGTTATTGAGGATGCTGAATCCATTTCTGACAATTTCAAAATTCACCAAACAGCCTCGAGTTGGGGGTAATAGAAAGGTAGAAAGGTCGACTTGGGCTCACGTTGAAGCTTAGCAACGTGGGAAGTTGTCTATGTACAAGTAAAGCAGTGATATTAAACATAAAGTGATGAAAAATAATCATTTCTGGTGAGAATTTGTCAAACTAACTGCCATTTTTTTGTTTTGTTGGGGGGATGTTGTGTGTGATATTTTGATATAAAGTGGCAGCAAGCCCCAGAATCTTGTTTTGCTATTTTATTTCCCCTTTGCATCAGGATACTCCTTGCCAAATTTCATGCTTGTATGATTATTAATGCCACCGTAGTGCCCTAATATTTGCATTTACATCATTTCGCCAGAAATATGTCCCAAAAATAGGAGTTTTGGGCCCCCTCAGACCAAACGGCTCCAAGTTGGGGGTGCTCACAATCAGCTTGTGATGGCCCAAGGTAAAGGCCAACAGGACATAATGAAAAAAAGGTAGCGGACCTGGCCCCTGGCTCTAACAGTCTGTCTCTATAGTGTATGAGAACTTTAGGTTTTGCATTGTTTTTCGTGCTGACTTCCTCTCGTCTTATCAGCCAGCAGTTTCCTTTTAATGTGTTTTTAGTGGATAAGATATCAGTATGCTACATGTTCCAGTTAAATTCCACTTCTGCAATTTGAAATGTTCTCCCCCAAAACACAGCACTGCTATGTGCATAAAGTTATGCTTGCTAGGTTTAGAGTGGTTCTGATTTTTGGCCTCATACATGCATTCTTGCAACGCCTTGTTGCAGGAGTAAAAGACATAATTGGGAACTTTGTGACTTTGGCAAACCCTGATTTATTTTTCTATATCTGGCCACTTGATTTATTAGTAGCTGGTGCCAGGACAGTTTAATGATTCATTCCTTCCCACGGGCATTTATCAGAAACATATACATATTTATGATGTATAAACTTTTTAAATTTCATAAGTCATCACACAACCAGCAAACAATCTTTAACATTAAGGATATTTTTCATCACTGTGCCAGTGTAAATGATCCATACCCTGTGCGGCGTAGCGGCATGTTCCGTCCTGCACGAGGACGTTGTAGAAAGGCTGGTTGGCCCCGTTGGACAGCTGGTGGACCCTCATGGTGGTGATCCACTCCTGACTCATGGTGCACTTTGGGTCCCAGCCATAGATCACACAGTTATATCCTGACCTGGTGGAGGAGATGTGACAGGACACACACTTGAGTATTCTTCTTGATAAGACTGCAAAGAGATTTGTTAACAGAGAAGAGGACCGCTGCGCTACATGTTAGTGTGACCCACCTCTTGTGTTTCATGATGAGGCCGACTGAATACTGGACCTCCAGGTGTTCTGGGGCGCTGCGCTTCTTCACCTCAGGTGTAACTGGATGTTTCTTGTGCTGGATGTGCTCCAGCGTGTGCTGCACCAGGTAACCCACTGCCCCGTGCTGGGAGGGGTCCAATGCCTGAATGTGCTGCAGGATGTCTAGCACCTGGGACAGAAGACAAACATCAGTGGACAGTGTGGTTAGGTGAAGTACAAAGGGATTAGTAATGAGTGCTTTGTGCTGAGTGATGGTTCATATTTTACTGAACTGAGAGCAATTAGAGCATGAGAAAAAAAGCATTAAGTTGTGTGTGCTGACCTTTTCTGGCCATATGCCCAGGTGGAAGTAGAGACGTGCCTGCAGCAGCAGGTACTGCACATTATCTGGGTTGATAGTGAGGTAGAGGTCCAGAGAGTCTCTCAGCAGCTGGTAGGATTTTTCATTGCCTTCCCTGAAAGGAACCACACAGTGCAGGTAAAGTTATTCAACAGAACATTACATTTATTTATTCCTTTAATTCTAAGAGTTCTTTATTCAATTTTTAGACAACATTCCTCGACCACTCATCAGCCGTCCACCAACTCAACTCTCCAGCAGAAGATACTCAGCAGTGACAGTCAGGTGTCCAGTTTCTCTTACCCTCTTTTACCGATGTTCAGCAGGTTTCCCACCATCCTGAGCAGCACCTCGGTGGTGCTGATGGCACTGTAGTAATCTGCCGTCACCTGGTGGCCAATGAGGTACTCACACTCCTTGGCTGTCAGCTGTTTGCCTTTACCGAAGGCATCAATGTAGACAAAGTCATATATGTCCTCACTCCTGCAGGGACAAAGTTAAATAAATCTATTTAACTGTCAATCATCACAATTTTGTCTTCAGTAAGGGATAATGCCCATTGAGGAGTCCATTACCAGGAATTAATGGACGATGCGTCGGACAGTTGCTTCGGTGGAGTCCATTAATTCCCAAATGAAGACACCTTGAAGGGCATTAGCCAACTTACTGTGGTCACTTGCCAATGAAAAAAAAAATTCAGACCATTTATCCTTATTTTCAAAAGTTTTGCATTCAAAATCTTAAGTTTTTCACAAACCATAACTCAGTTTGGGGTTTGACTAATGCCTGGAACAATCATAACCATCCCATCAAGTTCTTATGCAATTGAAATGTTATTTACTACACCTTAGATTCGACTTAGCATTGTGAGATATTTCTAGTCCGCTCAGCTCATAGAGTCCTTGGGCTCAGCTATGAGCCAGAAAGCTAACGTTATGCTAGCAAGATTCAAAGTCAATAACATTGCGTACGGTTCACAAACAGTAAATATAATTAGACAGTATGTTAAAAAAAAAGACTAGCCATGGCCTCAGCATTGTCCCCAAATCAATATCAAGATTTTCACCAATAAATGAAAGTGATACCACGAAGCCAGCTAATTTATTTCAAACTGTTGAAAGATGTTTCTCTGGATGTTCTTAGAGATATCATTTCAAAACATACCCTCTTGGTTTTTGGCACCAGCGCAGCAGGAAGTGATTGGGAAAGTTGACAGGTTCCAGCTGAACACCCAGCTTCCGGGCTAATGTCATGTAGAGGACAGAGAGGCTTATGGGAATGCCTGTACGGCGTAGTAGCACCTGAAGGAAAACAAGACAGCCCAGTCAGTTGAATCAAACTGTAGTTGAAGCTTGTGACTTGTGACAACACATTGTTTATATAAGATCTACCTGGTGGATGTAAGAGTTGAGAGGGTTGTAGTAGTCGAACTCGTTGCCTTTGTATGTGAGCTGCTCGTACAGGACAGAGTTCAGGGCGCACACCACCTGCCTCTGGAGCTCAAAGTCCTCTACGACAAAGCAGTTGCCTACGACACACACAAGAAATGAAACTTCATAAGAACTTTGGCTGAAAGTACAAAAAAAAAAAAAAAAAAGGGTCTCGTGCAGCTGACATGTTTACCCAAAGATACTGGTATTGATTTTTTCAAAGTGTACTGGGAACAGATTCCCATGCCTTCAGGCTTTAAGAGTCTAGTGCTGATGCATTTTGGGAAAACAAAACAATAACAAAAACTTTAAAAAGGCAACTTTTCATTCTGAGCATTGCTGGTGTTGAAAGCCCACCTTGGGCGATACGCAGGCTGGGGTGAGAGGGATTCTTGATTCTCAGCATCTTCTTGACTTTTTCCGTTATCTCATCCAGCTGGGCAGATACGCTGTTCAATGTCACATCAGCCAGTGGGTTACAATACTGATCCACCAGTACAGCACCTGGAGAGGCAGACAAGACCAAGAGAGGTAAGCCATGATGTAAAGCTGCTTGTATTAACTTCAAATATAAAATCCAATCCAAATGTATTTATAAAGTACAATAAAAAACAACAACTGTTGACAAAAATGCTGTCCCGTCTCAAAAATATAGCAAAAACAATAAATACAACACACTTTAAAAGACAAATGGACGACAATATAGAAAGGCAACGCTCATAGGGAGTGAGTGAGATGTGTTTTACAACAGGATTTTAAAACAGGAAGTGTAGGGGCCAGCCCAACATGTAGAGGAAACTTGTTACAGATTTGGGGGCTACAGCTGAAAGGATGCAACCTCCCCTGTGCTTCAACCTTGCTCTTGAAACAACAAGGATACACTGGTCAGCTGACCTGAGTGACCTTGTAGCGACACATGGTCATAAACGTTTGAGAGAAAGGTTGCATAAGCCCATTTAAAGGTCCAGTGTGAAGGATTTAGGGGGATATAGTAGGAGAAATATAATATAATAAGTACTTGTGTTACCTTAGAATGAGCAGTTTATATCTACAAAGGGAGCGGGTCCTCATTTGAGGAGATCGCAATGTTGCACCGCCATGTTTTTACAGTACCCCAGAGAGGACGAACCAAACACTGACTCTAGATACAGCCAATCACATTTTTGTGTCAGCCACCGTGGTTCGAAGCCAATTTGCGACAAGCAGCGTCGGAAAAACACTGATTTGTGAGGTGAAACTGCTTTTTTCAGTGTTTTTACTCGTCTAACTCAGCAGGTCCATTTGTTTTGGGGAGGAGGAGACCTTCGCAGATAATTTGGCTCCTGGTGTGCACAATCTGTGCGTTCCAATCCCCATACTATATAGTACGCCAGAAAAAGATTAAGTATGTCCCAATACATAGTATGTCAAAAACAGTACGCCAAAAATACCAGGATGTTTTACTACATCAGTTCGGATTTAGCTGTATGCAAGCCAGCATGCTTTTCTGGCTATTCTGACCCACAATCCTCTGCACAGCGGACGATACACCACATCGACTGAGCTGCAAACAGATGACAGCTGATTGACAGCTGTCAGACGTAGCAATGATGGATGACAGCACATTCAAGCAACTGACGACCAGTCGAATAGTAATAACAGGAATATTGATTGTTTAAGTGAACAAAACAATCGTAAATATTACAAACAACAACAGGACATAACTATAAAAATAACAATGACAGAAAACTACGGATTTAATTTCACTGTCGCGAATATAATATATTAGAATCTACAATCTGTACACTTATAAAAACAGCAGAGCTCTCTGGGTTGATCTCCGTCTCTGGCGAACTCAGTAAGTGGCTTTTTCTTTTATCTCCAAGGTAATAGATATTAAAGTAAGAGGGTCAAAGTTCAGGCTGTTATGTGCATACTGCATGCAATGGTATGTACTTTTTCAGAGCCGCTGCAGTACCTACTAAAAGTAAAAAAAAATAAATAAAAAAAAGTATGCTATTCGGAACGCACCCAATGAACACTGAAGGACGTTTCAGCTGGCTGCAATCTGCAATCCTCACCACTAGGTGCCACTAAATCCCCCTAAATCTTACACACTGAACCTTTAATAATTTGTAGGTAAACAATGAAATCTTAAAATCAATCCTAAAACACACGGGGAGCCAGTGAAGGGAGGCGGGTGTGGAGGAAATGTACTTTTGCTTGTGTGTTTCTGTTAAAAGGCAAGCTGCAGCTTTCTGGACCAACTGCAAGTGTGAGAGGGAGGCCTGGCTAACAGCAGCATACAGAGCATTACAGCAGTCTGGTCGGGTCGAAATCAAAGGATTTTTAATGCTTTTAAAATCACTACAAGATAAAAAGGACTTGACCTTTGATAACAGCCTCATTAGGAAAGCTAGATCTTTTAATCAAAGTTTATCTGCTTGATTTCAGATCACTTTCCATTATCACACCCAGTGATTAAAGCACAGAGGAAACACAAATTAAATGTCAAAATGCTGACGTGTGAAGCAGTTATGGTGCTAAACACAAAGTAACCAAGACATACAGGTTCAGCTTGAGTTGTATGACATGTAGTCACGCCTCACCCTCTAAAGCCGACTGCTGCGCCACAGGCTGCTCCAAGAAGGTCTTCAAACTCCTCAGGATGTTCTGTTGTCGCAGGAAGTAAAGGATTTTCTTTGCATAGTACTTCAAGGTCAAGCTTTTCCTGACGATGGACGCAAAACGGAAGAGAGACACATTAACGGCCGGAGGGCGGGAGTGTGCAACACAACAAGAGCTTTCATAATCAAAGAGGATTAACAACATCAACACGCAAACCCATTAATGATTGCAAAATGCAGAGTGTGGCAAGTGTGGAGGTTTTACTGTGTGCGCACACTGCCGCTCTCACCTCTTGTCAGAGTTCAGGATGAAGAGGAGCTCGTCTTCGCAGAAGTGCTCCGGCATCCCGAGTGACTCGATCTCTGCAAAGCTGTCTCCCAGCACCTGGCCAACGCAAGGCTGAGTTACAGATCTCTGGGTTAGTGTGGAACATAGAAAGCTCGGTTTGTCTTGCACCAACATGCGCCCACACACACACAGACCACACACACAAAAGGCCAGCCAATTCACATAAACACATAATGATTTTTCAAAATGCATCTATAAAGGAAAATTTGCAGATTTTACAGATCCAACTGAATGCATTTTACATTTTGCTTTATCTATTTAGAGGTCCAGTGTGTATGATTTAGGGGGATATACTGGGTTTCCTTCTTTCTGTTTTCTTCAGTGTACAATCACCTGAAAATAACAATCTTTGTGTTTTCGTTACCTTAGAATGAGCTGTCTATATCTACAAAAGGAGCAGGTCCCTGTCTATGGTGATCGCCATGTTGCACTGACATGTTTCTACAGTAACCCAGAACGGACAAACCAAACACTGGCTTTAGATAAAGCCATTTACATTTGTTTCACTGACAAGAAAAAATGAATGTGAAGCTGCTTTATTCAGTGTTGTTAACAATTTAAATCACCACCTACATTTATTTTGGAGAGGAAGAGACCTCTGCGGATTATTTGGCTCCTGAACGTCTGGACCAGAAATGAGATGAGCACATGTTAAGGCCCCGTTTCCACAAGTACGGTACAGTTAAGTACGCTTTCTTCTCTTTCCACTGTGTGTCTGGTTTTGAGGCTCATGTAACCACTGTTCATACTCTGGAGAGTTTTATTAGTAAACTGTAACTATAAAATGAAAAGATGTTGTGCTGCCTCTCACAGCAGCTGGAGTCTGAGTAAAAATAACTTAATTCACTGGGCCGACTGCCGGCGACTTTTAAGGTGGAGCGTTTACTTGTAATGATACTCAGAGTTGACGACATGAATCCATCAACACACCTTAAATTTCACTGTGACAACTTTGACCATTACTTTAGTTTTTATTGTCTCTCTTGGATGACATATACTTTTAGTAATGAGTGGATCTTCAAGCATTTATATATATTAATTTCAACTGGATAATGTGAACTGCATATATTCTATTCCTCACTTGGAGAAAATACTAAATCCAATTCATGTGACACTAAACCCCTGAGCTTGCCTGAGAAGGACTAAATGCACAAAGCTGCTATTTTTAAATATCCCATGGAGAGAGACTGTTTTATTTTGTTCTGAAAATGTCGGCCTGCAGCCTCGTTCTGTAGACGATAAACGAGGTGCAGACTGATAAAGGAGGAAATACAGTGAGTGCTGGACGGAGCAGTGAGTGACAACAGCCCCGCCCACATGAAAGAGTACTGTTTACAATGGAGACGCTGAGCGGAGCTAGGGTCTAGGTACCATGTCTGAAGGGTTACTTTTGGTTCCAGAGGTACCATACCAAAACTGTTTGGTGGAAACGGGCTTAAGTTATCAGAGAAAAAGGGTGAGTACACATTAGCAGGTCTTGGGACTAGCGGCCCAACTCTGTCATGCCAAACAGCGTCAGAGAAACACTGATTTGTAACATGAAACTGCTTTATTCAGTGTTTTTACCAGTTTTAATCACCTGCTTCGTTTGTTATGGAAAGAGAGAGAGACCTCTGTGGATAATTAAGCGCCTGATTAAAATTTCCTGAACAATGAACACTGAAGGAATTCTAACTGGGAGAAGTTTCAGCTGGTTGCAATTGCCAATCCTCACCACAAGATGCCACTAAATCCCCCTTAATCTTACACACTGGACCTTTAAAGCATAATCTAATGTAACATAGTAATAATGATGATGTATGCTTGATTACAAATGGATTACTTACAACTTCAGTGAAGAACCTCTTTGAGATTGATTCCACGGTCCTTCGTATTTGTATCCCAACTCTGTGGCGTGTTTTGTATTCTCTGAGCCAGTCACAGCACTCATTCTGACGGTAATACCTCTGCAGCCTGGGCCATCTGTTGATGAAGGCAGTAAAACTGTTATTTCAGTGACACTTTGGGGCATGCTCAGAATTAATTTATCAGTGTCTTGCCTCAAGCAGTGAATGACACGTCTATGAAATCATTTATCACCCTGCTGCAGTGGTTTTTTTTCTCTCTTTGCACACAGAAAAGCAAACAGCAGAGCAACAGCCAAGTGAGTCCGGAGGAGGGCTCAGCTTTTGGCATGAGCTGCACTGTCCTGCAGTTCACAGGCAGCATGTAACATTCAAGGTCACACAAACTCATTTTTAGCTGATCTGGATGAAAATGAGAATTGGCTGCAACTTGTGGAAGATTTTCAGGTTGAGATTTACACGCTTCACAGCTGTCTGCAGAGTATAAGCTTGAGACTGGCCTGACGTGATGATGAATTTGGTGCATCAGCAGAATGTCAACGGCTGACGGGTGCCTGTGAGCTCGCAGTTAACGGAGCCACATTGAAGTAGACGTTGAACGATTTATGGCTCCTAGCGACACATATAATAAAGACACGGGAGACTCGTTTCGGCAGATAATGGTGAAAAGCCACCACAAGCCGCAACTCCGACGAAATACCACATAAAAGCCCACAGCACCTGAGTTTGTACTGGTGTCCCCAGACCTTCCCTCTT
Source organism: Epinephelus moara (assembly GCF_006386435.1). Lineage (NCBI taxonomy): Eukaryota > Metazoa > Chordata > Actinopteri > Perciformes > Serranidae > Epinephelus > Epinephelus moara. The sequence goes on along the minus strand of NC_065513.1, from coordinate 36,107,393 downwards.
CCGTGGCAAACGTCGTGTAGCCGCTTACAGCAGCAGGAGACGTTACAAATGTCGACATGTTTGAGGACGGGGAAGCACAGGATGTGTTCGAGCAACTCAGTCGGCAGGTCGGTCAGTTTCTTAGTCTGAGGCTCGGAAATAATCCCATTTAGACTTTGTTGCCCCTCTCCGGCTACAGACGTCGCCATCTTTACTGTTTACCCCGATTACCTCATTGCTCAGGCCCCGCCCATTTATGGCGCAGGGGGCATGGCTAGGGGCGGGGCGAAGGAGGTGTAGCGCAGTGTGATTGGTTGGTCGGTCAGGAGGAAAAGGGAAGCTGTGATGCCTTCAGGCTCCTCGGACATTACATAGAGGAATACAGGCATGTATTCAACCAAAGAAAGTCTTTATTATAACAGAGAATACATACAAGTGTTAAACCACAACAACTGCTGTTTTTAGCTTGGAAAAGAAAGGCTTTGGTGGATACACAACACCAGCGACTGTACAACCAATGAGAATTTGGCCGGACAAGAGCATATCAACTAACCAATCGACCAACCGACTAATAGTTTACAGCAATAGAGAAATGTACAGTAAAATCTTCAGCAGCCAAACACTCATAATGTCCTATGTCAGTGACAATTCTGTATGTCTTTTACACACAAGACACTGAAGTGAATTAGTGGTTTAACAAAGAACAGAAAACTTGTAACATAATGTGTTGCAAATAAAAAAAGAATTAGGTTTGCAACTGACTGTTATTGTCATTACAATTATTTGTCAGTTACTTTTGTGATGAATCATTTGGCCTCAAGTGGTCAGAAATGTCCAGAATTTCTTAAATGCCCAAGTTGACCTCATCAATTTCCTCCTTTTGTCTGACCAACACTCCAAAACACAAGAATACTCAGATTGTTATCACATAAGACAAACAAAAGCTGCAAAGTCTCACAACTGACGAGCAAGAACAAGGGAATTAAACAATTTATAACTTATCAAAATAGATGCAGTTTACAATAGATGCACTGTGCATATTTCTAGTGTTTACTCTAATTCCATTGTTGTCTTATTCTACTGATGTGTATATTGTAATTATATTCTCACACTCCCATATTTTAGTTTTGATATTTCACTCTTTTTATGTCTAGTGTTAAACATTGTAGCATAATCCACATTTCATTTCTATTTTATGTATTTTATTGCTTTATATTTACATAACTTTACCTCATACTCTTATTATCATTCTTATAATTCTTTATTCATTACATTGGAGCAACTGTAACGAGTCATAATTGCCCCCCAGGGATCAATAAAGTATTTCTGACTCTGATTCTGGTTTATGTTGATTTACTAATCAATTCACTGACTAATCATTTCAGCTCTAAAATTATTATTTTCACCTAGAACATGGTTTGCTCTGACTCAGCTTTTTTTTTAGTTTTATTAATGAATAATATAATATAATATAATATAATATAATATAATATAATATAATATTGGTCTAGGGTTGGGGTCAGAAAGAGAAAGAGGAGGAGAGCAAATGTAAGCAAATAATTTGTTACTACATACAGTATATTGTATAATAATAATAATAATAATAATAATCTTTATCTCTATTTATAAAACACAATCCATGCATAAAATGTAACAAAACATTTGTGATAAAGAAACAAGTTTAGTACCCCAGACAATACCCCAAATAAAATGGGGCAAGATCATTCAGTGATTTAAAAACCAATAAAATAATTTGAAAATTAATTCTGTGACAGCTTTATGGTATAACACAGTGATATAATAATGCCGTAAAGCCCCTCAATATTTAAATGTTACACAAAAATTGCACACTCTCTGACCTAAAGGAGCTCCTTTGAGTTGTTATGATATTGTCATAAATGTGTGCTACATTGTTATTACAACATTCTAGACGGCCCTTGAACGCAGCATCGCATCTTGGATGAGCTCGCGAACAAATGGTTAGCAGCAGGTAGCTAGCGCTTCGTTACCAGCACAGTTTACATACAGCAACCGAAGTGTTTTGAACTATCCAGAGGGGATTTATTGGATAAATAATTTCTCGTACGCGTAGATGAAAACATTAACGAAATTTACGGTATATAGTTGTACAACTTTAGCGCAAGATAAGTGCTTATATTGGACATTTAACGTTAATGTTAGTTAGCTAACAGTTTCTGTTAAACCTAGCTAACGTTAGCAACAAGTCTGGGACATCAGCTACACTGTGTTTACCAGCCCGAGCTTAATGTAAACTTTTTGTTTTGTCGCCAACGTGACACTACAGTATCGCAAATAATGTGTATGCGACATTTATAAATTAAAAAAATGTCACTGGAAGCTGTATGTAAACTTTAATGCAACTTGAACGAGCTTTCGTAAAGCTGGCCAGTCACATGCACATCTGTGCTTATCTCCTGATAACTAAGCAAATGAATGCTAACTGACTCATCTGCTGCCTACGCTACAGAGTATGATAAACACAATGCCCTGACAGTGCGCTCCGTTTGTAGGAATTAACGACTTTCAGTAAGTGAATAGTGAGTTCATCAGCTGTTCGCCATGGCAAGTGCCTTAGCAGCGAAAATGGGATTTAACTCATTGATGAGAAAACAAGCCAGAAACTTCAACGTCAGGATCTGCACGATGGAGTCAGACATGGAGTTCAGCTGCGAGGTGTGTATATGTGTGTGTGTGTGTGTGTGTGTGTGTGTGTGAGAGAGAGAGAGAGAGAGAGAGAGAGAGAGAGCATAATATCATTTTACTTTGCATCAAAGGTTTTCCTGAGCACATCAAATTTATCTAAATTCTCTCACTGAGGTCACCAGTTATCACGCACTGCAATGCAACTTTAACCATACCCTATGCTTAACCATAATCTGCAATGACAACTGAAGTAGCATGTAGTTACAGAGATGATCCAGGCGACAGCAGTGATAATGGTCGCTCATTAATACATATCATTTTCACTTCTAGACACTAGATGGCAGCAGGTGACTGTGAACAAACGCGAGCAGCACTGTGGGTCTCTTCTACTGGAGACCACATGTCTTATAATTTATCTCCGTCTTATGCAGCAACGAAATCATGAACATTTTAGTCAGTGGCAGAGCTCAATGCAGTGTAAGACTTGCTGCAATGCTGGATGAATCATCCTGCAGTGTGAAGTAAAACACACACTCACACGCACACACAGATTTATGCTGGTTTCAATATATATTTTTGTCCTCCATGCAGTGTTTTTGGTTTAGCATACGACTTGGTTGATACCAAAACTAGAAGGCATCACAGTGACTTGCAGACACCATCTCTGTATTTAAAGGGGAGGAACCCCACCAAAGTTTGCAGCTGGTAATTACACAGAGCAGCGTAATGTTAGTCACAGGTTTCTATTTTCTGTGCTGGGATGATAATTTTATCAATTATGGGTTTTGTAAATAGCATTTAACGTGTATTGGTCATATAGGCAAAATTTTCATTCAGCAGTGTGTATAGATTTTTCGACTGGCCCCCGTTGCCATTTCCCACTGCAGCTTTCCTAATTTCTGGCATTTTTTAACTCAGTTTTTTTCACGTTAACCTAGAATGTACTTGACAGTAGCTTGCACTGTGAGTTAGCTCAGAGGCTTGAGATGAAAGCTATCTAAATTGGTTATGTGCGCCTGATATGCCTGTCTCCTAGCTCTCAGCTGGATCAGGAGAATATGTATGGCTCCCTGCTTTGAACCAGAGACCCAGGTTATGATGGGAATGCCAGGATGTCTCGATTCAGGAGGCACAGCGTCGTATGAAGGGCTGTCAGTGTTTAACCTTATAAAAGATTAAGTGGCTCTGTTCTCTTGCGAAATCATACACATCAGGGGCAGCCAGGAAATGATGTGAATTTTACTGTCAATATTTAGCTCTGACAGACGGAGTTCTCATTGTGCTTTTAGTTTAGTGTTTTTATGCCTTGGCACTGAAGGCATTATGTTTTTGGATTGTCCAACCATCCATCCCATTTTTGTGAACACGATATCTATAGAATGCCTAATCAAATTTGGCACAAACGTCCACTTGAACTCAACAATGAACTGATTAGATTTTGGTGCTCAAGGATCAAGGTCACTATGACCTTGTCTGTCGGGATATCTCAAGAAGGCTGTAAGGGAATATCCTCATATATTGCACAAATGTCGTGGACTTGTAATTCACCTTCTCCGTTAACTAAATTCCTTTTCCGTCAGTCCTGTCATTCTGGGCTGTATGTATCAGTCTTTACTGAGAGCCTCCTGTGTTTTTCATTTATCTGCTGGTTTCACAGCCTCACATTGACAGACAGAGCAGATGCCAATGCCATTTAGACCGTTTCTAAGGTCACAGGAGTGACACAACGGGACTTGACTCTTTTTTTGCAATCAACAAATCCTCCAGAAAGCCACAACTAAATTTAGCTTCCTCTGGATGTGTTCTTGCAGGCGAATTTCCTCTGTTGCCGTCAGAGCGTTGTTACGTTTTACCTACTTGTATTCAAAATCTTTTATTCCCTCTGCTATTCGTCTTTGAAATTCTCTGTAAAAAAAAAAAAAAAAAAAAAAATTATAGCTTTTATCTCTTTTATGTCAATCTGTGTATTAACTTTTAGATTCCTTTATTCCACAGAACACCGTGGCATATTTTTTATTTCTGTTTTTTATTTGATTACTCATTTATTTATGTGTCTACATGTTACTGTATGTCATATTATAGTATGTGTGTAAGGCAAGCTGTTCACTTAAATTGCCCCTGGTGGGATTTGTAAAGTTATCTGAATCTGAATTGTGGTCGAAAGTCAAGCTCACTGTGACCTCACAAACATGTTTTTTGCCATAACTTAATAATTCATGCGCAAATCATGACAAAATTTTACACAAATGTGTAACAGGATAAAATGATGAAGTGATGACATTTTATATCCAAAAAGTCAATGGACAGCCATGGATTAAACTGTAATTGCAACTTGAATTGTTTGCTGAGGCATAAAACCACAGGGTGGTAATTCTAGTTTTCGTCTGTTGCAGGGTAAACAAATTAAGCAAATTCTGGTCATTCAGAATGTTTTGTTTTTCTTTTCTGATAAAATTGTAGAAGACTAAAACATTCATGTGTTCCAGTTCAAGTGGAAAGGAAAGGACCTTTTTGACTTGGTGTGCCGGACTCTGGGACTGAGGGAGACGTGGTTTTTCGGGCTCCGGTACAACGCCAAGGACACAGTTGCTTGGCTGAAAATGGAAAAGAGGGTAAGTGATTCTGTAACAGCCGTGACCCATGTAAACACTTGATAAAGACGTAGCGAGCGTGGAAATGGGATGCAGCGATTCACCGTGCAAATGCTGATTTCTTTGGTTTATCGTCGTAGGTTCTGGATCAGGAGATACCGAAGGAGGAACCAATCACCTTTCACTTCCTGGCCAAGTTTTACCCTGAAAATGCAGAGGAGGAGCTGGTGCAAGATATAACACAGCATCTCTTCTTCCTTCAGGTGACTATAAATCATATAAATCTTCTGTTTTGTTGTTGTGCTGACATTGAGAGTGGTGTTTTCTTCATGTCAAAGTAAATCAGATTGAAAATTATTTGATTTTTAGCTACAGTATAGCTTCTTCCTCTTGCTTTAGGTATACTCTTTATATACTTACCTTATCGTCATCCTGTCTGTTTCCTTAATGTCTAACTTACCATAAAGGCCTTATGAAAAGGTTCTTTGTACACTTACTGACTGACACATTGTCTCCTTCCACTGCTGCTCTCCAAGTTAAAATTTGCTGCAGGCTTACAGGTAAACCTGAAATCCAACATGCCTCTCTGAAGAATCTGAGAATAACTGCCTAGTGCTTGGCTAGTGGGCAGACACTTTTTTTTTTCTTCCAAAACCTGTCTTTCCTTGATCGTAATCTCCCGAGTGGTGCTGTGTTCAAGACTTTAAAAGAAAAAATAGTTCTCAGAAGTGGGTGTCATCCTTTTGAGGAGCCAGATGAAATAAGTGCTTTAAAAAATAGGTGTGTGCGGGCAGGATAATTGATCTTTAACTCTTAAAAGCCTTCAAAATGCTCTGTGAATTTAGGAATATCCATTTCACCCTCGCACACCCAGGCTGACGTGCCAAATCTGCGGCTTCTGATCCAGTGCCAACAGGGGGCACGCGTCCACAGAGTTTCTGACAAGTTGTTGAGCTGAGCTCTCTGTAATACACTTTTTTTTCTTCCATTGTCCCGGTCTGATTGTGTGCAGCCATGTGGAATCAATGCACAACATATTACCGCTGCCCTTTCTCTTCACTTAATACTCTCCGGGGAATTCCTGCAGAGCCTGCCGCACCATTCTCCTCGCAAGAGATGAGATTTGTAACTGTGCTCCCATCGTCCAGTGCTACCAGCCACATTTATCAATTACCAATTAGGCTTTAAGGGCTCAGTTATTGGCCAAGTTAATGACATATTCTCCATGGGATGCTCATCCCCCATAGCATTCATAGCCCATTGTGATGGTTTAGTTATATAGTTTGAGACAGCAGTGTGCTTGTGTACATTTGGATAGAGGCACTTAAGTCACATAAAAAGTCTCTCTGTGTCCTTAATCCGTTTAGAGGTAGTTGAAGCAATTTATTTATTTCAGAGGGAAACCTTGCTAAAAAAAACCAAAAAAAACCTACAGCCGACAAATGACTCAACAGTTAAAGTGGTACACAGCTACAAGCGGAGAAGAATACAAATGCGCAGTGCCTTGCACCGCCTGTCTCCTTATTACTTTGCTCTCATTAATTCCCATAATGTCGGGAGCAGGCCTCTGTTCAGATAGTGTCACAGGCATGACAGCTGGATTAGTGCTTATCAGAAATGATCACCGACCCGGATACAAACACACGCACACACCCCTCACACACTTTAGACCACCTACACAAACTAACACATGCACATCTCCCTCACCTCGGCCCGCAATCTCGGAAGCAACACGCTCTCATTTGTAAACCAGATTGCAGCCGCAGCCTCTTAGCGCTCACCACGATTAGGGGCTGTCACCTCTGGCTCCACACCTTTGTTAGTTCAAAACAAGCAGGAGACAGCCTGCCTGGCTCTGCAAATAATAAGGTTTAAAGCATTAAAATGCCCACTTATATAAGTGCGGCTTGCTCCGTCTAACCTTACAATCCGGCTTTGCGCTCTATATGTAGTTTTGCAAGTTTGTGATTCTATTAGTTTGACAGGTGACGGAGCTCGGGCAGTGACACCTGGCGAGACGTAGCACTTTAATCTGGAGGGAGCTTGTTAAAGTGGATTGCCACCCATTTTAAGAATTCATGTTATTAAATCAACACATGAACCGCTTTTTCTATAAGCTATAAACTGCAGACGTGAACCTTGAATTTGTCACTCATACTGACAGCAGTATATTCACACACGTAGAGTCAGCTCTCTAGCTCAGGGGCACAGAGAGAAACATGAATTATAAAACTGGGCGGCGCTCTCTAATTATAATTTGGAGCTTTTCAAGGCCTCACACATTTCAGTCATGTCATTATATTCTGCCGAGTAGCAAGCAATATTCCTGGAGCAGCGTAATGATCATATGAAATAATGTTGGCTTAGGTATAGCTCTTGTTCTGGTGTCTAATAGGTCCCCATGTGGCGATGATGCTTAAGTCTTACAATATTTATTTTAGAGTTTGTCCTGTTCCCAGTCGAAAATGAGCAAGTGCCAGTGTACTGCAGCAGTGTAGTCGGAAGTTTATTTACCCTCTTTGCAGCATATAATAACCTGATTTTGTGGCCACTAAAAAGTGGTGCCTGAGCAGTGTTTTAGCTGCATGTGGTTCCTTTATTTATTTATTTGAGTGGAATTAAGGGAATAAAGTTCTGGCTGTCAGAAGCACAGTTGTCAGAAAGTTGTGTTTCACCCTTCACTGACACTCCTCTCTCTAAAGTATCAAGTCCTTTTTTTTTTGCTTGTTTGAGTCAAGTTAGATCGCCTGTCAATCTGATTCAGGTCCCTCATCTCACAAGGACCATTTTGTTCCTCTCATGGAAATCAATATAAAGGAGATGTAACACTCTGAGGACGAAGAACAGATGCCCTGATTTTTATTATAGATGATAGTTTCCTCTCAAAACACAGCTTTACTGGATATTTTGTCTTCAGTGCTGTCATAAAATTTAACAGTGAGAAGCCTCTCCGCTTATTAAACAGACGACTATCGTACACTAGAAGACTTTTAAATAATGAAAGGTAAAAGGTGTCATATGTTGACAGTATTCTTGACACTTCGGCATCAATATAATCTTTAAAGATAAACTGTATTTGTTTCAAACTTTCTTCAAACGCTATTTTAGCAGGAGGAAACAGTGGAAATAAGAGGTGAGCGTTTCAAAAATTAGGACTTCTTACCAAAATAAATGCTAGTTGGTGGAGTACAGGAGAACAGAGACTCATTCACAGTCTTGCACCTCAGTCTACCAAGTTTGCTGCTTCGTGTTTGGTGCAGAGAGCGCAGCTATTGTCAGCGTTTGTTGACAGTGTTCATGTCATTGAACTCCAGTATTTGCATCAGCCAAGACTAAAAACTTAACATAATATCAAACATGATTTTATGGAAACATCAACATGAGAAAAAGACTGACTTGAAACAGCTCAGACTGAGTTTTATGACGCCCACACACCAAATGATCGACGTCTTTGGAGCGCACCAGCTGAGGTAAAACCCTTTCGATTATATTCTGACATTGGAAATTTGTCTGCGACGGCGCAATTACCTAAAAAGTAATTTGGTGAAAGGGCGGCATAAACGGCACAGAACATACTGCATTAGCAAGTTCTGAATATATTTTTGTGTGAGAGAGGTTAGGTGGAAGGAAGAGGGCTTTGATATTCAGGTGGAAACATGCACAGCAAAATTAGCAGTGCCTCAAAGCTGATTATATTTGGTAACTCCGCAGGTGAAGAAGAAGATCCTTGAGGAGGAGATTCACTGTCCACCTGAGGCCTCTGTGCTGCTGGCCTCCTACGCTGTTCACGCCAAGGTCAGTGCTGTTTTTGGAACAGGAGTTTTTATTCCTGAGTTATATTCAAGTAAAATCAGCACATTCATCCACCCAGCCAGTCATCTGTGTGTTCTTTAAAAGGTTTATTTATCTTTACTTAAAATTTGCAACTTGTCCTCAAGCATATTTTTTTAATTATTGGTCTGATGAGTTGCTAACAGATGTGAATAATTTACTTCAACATGTTCTATAACTGTGCTAAAGAATGCAATGGTTTTAAGTGTAGAACCAGCAATTTTCAGGGTGGTTTTTAGGCCCATCCCAGCCCAGAGGAGCCGTTAGAGAACACTGCAACATTTGAGTAAACTTTATTCTGAATCTGAGCGTCACATCATCGTATGAGCTGAGTGTTTAAACCAATTGAGTCTATGTGTACACCTGGAGCTGTCTGCACCAGGTGTACCCTCCTTACATCTTTGGTAGTGATTTCTTTGTGGCTGTAGACTATTGATTTAAAAAACTCTGTAATAACCTGTGGTGCCTCACGTGGATTCATTTCATGGCCAACGCTATAATGCATTTCATTTGTTTGTTCATCATGTTTATAGCTAAAGTGCAGTTCTTCCTCGCGTGGAACAGTGCAGAGAGACTGCATGTTTTATCACCAGTGGGTTTGATGATTTTAATCTTTTCATATCTGGTCCCCCTTCCCCCAATAAACTACATAAATCATCCAGAATTGATCCAGAACTCTGCAGTCTGAGTTCTGATAATGACCAGAGGGGTGCACATTACACCTGACGTTCCTTCAGTGGCTAGTTTTGGTATTGATTTTTAAAATAGTAGGCGTGCTACAGGGCCCTGCATGAAATGCCTTTAATGTAAAAACCAGCACCTTGGCTGCTCTGGAAGTAGCCTCTTAAGGAGGGTTTTAGTAGTTTGTAGGGTGGCTCATCCTGACACTGGGTGAGGAACTAAGATATCTGGAAGAAGCTTGGAGGAGGATCACTGTTTCTTTACTTTGAAAGGGACCATTTGAGGTGTTGCAGGCATCTGATGAAATGACCACACAGGTGAATGCTCATAAAAATGGTTAGATTTGTGGCCTGGAGGTGTGTGTGATGACATGAGCAAAGCAGAGGCAGGAAATTATAAACAGGGATCAATGCAGATATAGATTTTATGTCATATCGCCCAGCCCAGCTCAGAGAAGACCTTTTTAGACCGGTTTACTCCAAGAGTGTGTTTGTAATGTTTTTTTGTGCTGTAATTGTGTTATTGTGTCACTTTTTTACTACAGGTTTTATCTTTTAGCTCGTGTGTTAATATTGTTTCACTATTTCTGTTTTCATTATTCAGCTTGGCCTTAATAGAATTAGCATCTGTGTATTAATTACTCACCCTGTGTTACCTTGAATCTGTGAAGAAAACTTTGTTTTCCTCACAGTGAACGAAGAATCCAAAAGCAGAGAAAATGTTTGATGAATTGGAGCAAAGTTTGGCAGCATGTAACAACAGCAAATCTTTATAGAAACACCAGTTTACAAACTCTCCAAGTCTAATTTTTCCAGTCATATTCTCAGTACTTCCCAAACACACTAAAACCTCACTGTTTAAAACATATCTGCATAAAGAGACTCACGCACAGACGTGTAGCGCGCCTGGGCAAGCTTGTCCAGGGGCGATACTCGTATGTGAAAGTGTTTAAATAGTAAAATTTTAGTGAAAATGCATGTGTTTGGAAAGTATTGCGTGTATGACGGCATAAATGAGACTTGGCTTGTACTGCGTGATTTGATATTGTTTTGCTGATGTTGAACGCAGCCCCCATTTGCTTCAATTCATCACAAATTTTCTCCATTTGTGGATTCTTTGTTCACTGTGGAGGCAGAAGTTTTCTTTCTGAATTCAAGATAACAAGGGGTGAGTAAGTGACAAATGATCATTCTGAGGGTGACGTACTAGTTTAAAGGGATACGTCATCGATTTTCAACTAGCTTTGTATCAAACCCCCGCGGTGAAACTCTCTGACATGGATGACGCAAAACGTGTCATTCAGTGGAGTTTTGCTGGCTCTCTCAGGCTGTTCCTCGAACGACAGTCTGTACTTCTGCATTTTAATGTTGCCCGCTACCCATGCTTGCCATGTGACACAAAGAGTATAGAAACAGATCAAGAGTCAGACCCGTCCCCCTCTGCCTCTCTCTGAAAGCGTACTTTATAAACACTATAACCTGCATTAACCTGCATGAAAATGAGCTGCATAAAAATCTTCATTGATTTATTGGTTTTGAGGATCAAACAACAAGTTACCTGAGGTGTATGGAAATCACGCCTCAGGAAAAAACTCCCTTAATAAACCTCCAGCGATCTCAGTCGTTTTGGTTGAAGGATCCCATCTCTCTGAAATCCCCAGGAAAAAGATAGGGATAGTGAGGTGCAGCAGCAGCTTTCTGACAGGCGGACAGGGTCTAGTGAGACTGGAGCTCTACCTCAAAGGTTTGGCTAAGAGCCCTCAGAGGTTCACTTTCCCCGTGCCAATTTAACAGGCCTACGTTTAAAGAGACTGTGTGGGGGAGAAAAAAAATCAGCAAATGAGCTTGAGACTTGTGCTCTCTGCTGTCAGCGCCCTCGATCTGGAAACAGCAAAAAATATGGAGCACCAATCTGTTTTCATTTAATCAGCCGTCCACTTTGATTAGAGCCAGTGAGAGTAAATTGCCGTTGTAAAGGGGAGACAGGTACTTGTTTAGCAGAGCAGCTGCTGAGAGTTTTCTGGCCGACTTTCCCCTTTCTGTTTCTCTCATCATGAGTTGTTTTTGTGCAGCACCACTGTGTCGCCCGTGAAGTTGAGTATATCACGCAGTGGGATCTACTTTGTTACCTGCGCTCATCTTTAATCATGATTCTGCCAGCCTCAAGATGGCAATAACGAGAGAGTAAAGGCATATTCCAAGATGGTATAAATGCTTGAAAGAAGATATATTTCTTAAAATAATATGAATCATAGCACAGTTCAGGTACGCACAGTCACACACAGAATCCATGTGTGTAATCAGTTTCCAGTCGGAGCCAAAAGTGGCGTATAATTCATAACAAACGCAGTAGGAAGTCATAAAAGCTACCACAACCTATGAGTTACAGAGAGTGCATGAGTAGAGGGGATAATAGAAGTTAGGAATAGGGGAGGAATCTGTGCGTGCACAAACGCTCTGACTGACTTCTTCACAATTATATTGCCTTGAACACAGATACATGCACAATGCACATACAGCAGGATTCCTAGATCTCAGTCCACCAGAGAAATATTGTTTCATCACTCATTTGAAAAAATATGTAGTGATTTTGTAAGATGATAAAGGGACAGTTACTCCAAAATCTAAAATACATGTTCCTCTCATCTGTAGTGCTGTTTATCAATCTCGATTGCTTTGGGGTGAGTGGCCGAGTGTTGGAGATATAAGCCGTAGACGTGTCTGCCGTCCCTGCAGTATAAAGAAACTAATGAAACTCAATGGCATTTGGCCTGTGGTGCTCAAAAAAACCTCAACAGCAATATCTAATCCGAGAAATCCTGGTTACTCAAGATAATTAGCAGACCTTGTTGTGAGCAGTTTCATGTAGGTACTACTTTCTTTCTAACGAACTACACCCGCCAACTGTATCACTGCACAGAAGGAAGCCAACTAGGGCAACAGACCCTCACTGACAGCCCAACACTGACCGACTGTTGGTTTGGTATGTCAGGGGCTTTAAAGTCATTGTCCTGCGGGAAAATGGATGTTGTCACAAGTAATGCTGGATGAATGCAACTTTTTAAATGTTTACAAAAGTCAAGATTCTTAATAGGTAAGAAAACCCTTTTGATAATGCATAAAATGTTTTAAATCATCCGATTTAAGAGCCACACTAACTTTTCTGTGGGTATTTGTTTGAGTACAGTTCAGCCTTGGTGGCTCTGCAGAGGTTTCATTGCCTCCTGCTTTGTATTCTGAGTGGGTGCAGCGCTTCAAGGAGGTGTTGACAGGGAATTTCAAGAAACAGCCGCTCTGGAAAAATGCAGAAGGAGTCACTCTGGCATAGAGGTTGAGTAGAGAGGGAGGTTGGTTCCCTCAGCCACAGTGCCGCCGAGGGCGCAGAGATGCGTCTCCAGCCGAGTGTGGAGGGACATGACAAGCTAATAGGAATAAATGACACTGGTGCGAACCTGTGTGTTTACAGGTGGCTTCAACAAGACTTGTACATAAATTAAATTTTTGAAAACTGAATGAGGCAGCTTCCAGGCTGCCGCATGTTTACTTTGCTGCTGTATCCCAATCTGTTTTGCTTTTGTCTTCATCTCATGGCATGTGACGCAGATATGATATGTGAAATATATCTCCAGTCTGTGTAAACAACAAAGAGCTTAACAGAGTTTCACTTTTCAGTTTCAGTTTAGACCACACAATATGTTATTTAATGCTCATGGAATTTGTCAGCTTTGCCTTGAGATTATGGAAATCCTGCTTCATTCATCTGACTCAACTGACATAATATTGATGCCCACCACTGCTTGGGTGAGCCAGCATTAGCATGAGGGACAAAGAGACATGGAGATGGAAAGAAAGTGATATCGCCAGTTTGAACTCCCAGCTGGAAATAGGCTACATGTCAATTCAGTCACAGTTTGTCGGCATGAAGTGTAACTGAGAAGAGAAATAATTTTAAAATGCAGGAGATGTTATCTGTTGCTACTCACCTTCACTTCAGATTTATACCACAGGAGCATCTATTAGCAGAAATGGTATGTAATATTAATAACTATGTTTTCATTAGCATATAATCACCTGAAAATAAGAGCTATTGTGTTTTTGTAACCTTAAAATGAGCTGTTTATATACTGAGGGGGTCCTCTCCCACGGATTCTGCCATGTTTTTCTACAGTAGCCCAGAGTGGACAAACCACTGGCTCTAGATAAGGCCATTGGCATTTTCACAACCCACACCGTAGTTCTCCCTCATGCTTTGCACAGGCTTGCAGTATCACTGCTAGACGCCACTAAATTCTACGCATTAGACTTTTAAACGAGGTATGCCTATGCTTTGAGCTAAATGCTAAGTATGCATGCTAACATGCTTACCATTATAATGCCAACATGCTACTTGTAAGCAGATATAATGTTTACCATGTTCACCAGTCCTAGTTTGTGAACATGTTTTTGGATACTAGCACTAAATATATAGCACCGCAAAGGCTGCCATAACTTTTCCAAGTATTTCGGCATAAATCAAAAGTATTGGACAACTCGAAATGTTGACCTGATGGTGTCACTAGATGAAAATTAAGGGATCACCAAATTTATTTCAGTTAATCCTGAGGGAGACATGAAGGTTTGTACCAGATTTCATGGCAATCCAGTCAGTATTTGTTGAGTTATGTCCCTCAAAACTATTGTGGTGCTGCCAACAGTGCTAAAAATATCAGATATGAACAGCATTTTCAAACAGACCCTGAGACTCTATACAGTTAACATAGCCTTAGTGTTGATTAATAGCCATCAGTGGAAGTAGCCTAACCAGGGTAGATTGTAGATGTAGAATGTAGATTCACATGTGCAGTACCGATCTGACACTCTTGAGAAAATGGTGGTGGCAAGGACAAAGATTATTATCTGAAACACAAGCGAGCATTTCAGTTAGCTTGGAAACAGAAATTTAGTTGGGTGGCGTCAGGGAATCTCCAATTATGTAGTACCCATGGCTTCATAGGAGAAATCTGTATTTGTCACCATGGCACTGTAAATTGATTTTCTTTAAAGTGACTGGACTGTGTCAGAAATACATTTCCTACATTTAGAAAGTGGCTCTATTGACAAGAAGATTTCCATTAGTCAGTGGTCACTGTTGTGCCGCTGGTGATAATTGTTAAGTGCAAGTATTGGCGCATGGCTGTCCTTTGAGAATTGATTGTTGCGGTTAGTTTGGGGTTGTTTAAAATAGGCTAATTGGAAGAGAGATGTGTAAACATTAAGCATCTGAGAGCCCTGTCACTGTCAAAATGCCACCCCATCTCTTACCGAGCTGAAGCCTGGTTGGTGCCATCATACCTCCATAAGTCTATATATCATCAATTATGTAGCAGTTACAAACAAACAGGTGAGGAACTGAGAGAGCAGAAGCTGCGGGGATGGGAAACTTAAGGCAAGGGATCTAATTAAATGCCCCTTGGCTTCTCCACTCTGTTTGCCACTGCACTGCTGTTTCAGGATTTCTAGTCGGTGTGTTGAGCTTATTAAATTCAGGTCTGTAAAGTACTGTTTTCACACTGAAGTGCAGAAAAATAAAATCCAATTAAACCTCATAATAAAAGCAACATTATATACACAGCATCATAGCTTTGGGTTACTTAATTAGAACCACAAAAGCTTCTTATTTGTTGTGTGCAAATTACCAAAAGTCCACCGTTGAAAAAGAACAATCAATGCACTCTAAATTGCGTTTGTAATCTCTTGTCATTATTTAAGAGCTTAATGGTGTTTTTTCTTCCACACACAAGCTCGTGGACGTCAAAATGAGTGGTTTTGATTTCAGTCCCTTACCTTTTTTTTCCTGAGACAATTTCTTTGTTGTGTATATTTTTCCGCTTCTTCAGGTAACTGGCCAACTGAAGGTGACACAGCAATGACATTTTGAGTGCAATTACAATGACAATTGAGCAGCAGCAGAAGGTTTTCTCGCTATCTGAAACCTCAGTGGTAATGTCAGATTTTGGTGTCAGGCTCAGAATTGAACAGGGAATAGTGAGTCCTCCTAGACTACCTATTTTCCACCAAGGTACAACCAAAAAGTTCAGTAGTCATCGAGGGAGAAATCCATGAGAAGAGCAAGAGAAAAAGTACCACTTTTTTGTGTCAGCCTGTCAAAGACAAAGGCTTCTTCAAAAACCCATTATTTTGAAGTTCAACTGTCTCCTTGCTGACTTTGGTGCTTTCACGCTTGAGTTTAAAGGGATAGTTCAGATATTTGAAGTGGGGTTGTATGAGGTACTTACCCCCAGTGAGTGTATTACCAAATGGCAGACTCCAGAGCTGAAGAATGAAGCCAACAACTGCAGTTCTTTGAGTGGCCACTTGAGGCAGGCTCCGGAAGCCTGTCAATCTCCATCGGCCTCCATGTTATAATGCCCAACTTTACAGCATAAATTTACATGCTGGAAGCCTTTTTCCCTTTATGACAACTGTACAGGAGGTGAGCTTTTTATATAACTCACCCGTTTACTCCGTTTGACTGACATGCAGTCTACCAATAGTGTCCTTGGCTTCTCAGTCAGATCCACCCCGTGCTCCTCCACAACACCAGCCTCTTGCCTAAACACGGTCACTTCTGGCTCCAAAAAATCAAGATACAGCCGAGATGCCAAACTGGAGGCTTCAAAATGGAGTCCAAAAGCCAATTGGTGACGTCACAGTAGCTACATCCATTATTTTTACAGTCCATGTGTATTATTACCTACAATAGATGGCGGTCATTACACATCCAATTTGGAGAGGCAGGCAGGGAACAAACACTAAAACTAGGCAATGAACTCCTATTAAAGGGTCATCAGCAAAATATACCTTAACCACGTAAAAAAAAAATCCCACCTAAAAAATAAATATCCAATTAAGTGTACACTGTTTGTCGAATATTTTCACTGCTTTTCCTTGCCATTAGACAGCAATTGGGACTAAAGCGGGAATATCACTCTTTCCACAGCCAGATTCCATTGAGAAAGACAGTAATTAATGGGGGCGTAAATCACCAGTTTCATCACGATACAACATTATATATTGTATATACATTGGTCTGATGTGATTTAGGGGCCTGCGATACATATCAAAAAATATTATCTGCCCATTTAACACAGTGGATTACAGAAGAAGCTGCCACATCTTTCTTTTCTGCTTTTGGCTAAAACAACATGTAAATAACTGTAACCACTAACAGCACATGGGATAAGTTAACCTTCAGGGCTTTCTACCAGAAAGACCTTTCTGGAAGAAATCTTTTCATTTTAATGAAAATCATCATCTTTTTCATAAAACCTCAGGGTTATCTGGCTCAGGGCTCGACAGTGTGAGTGTTTCACTCGCATTTGCGACTAAAAATAGGTGTGTGCGAACTGGAAAAAATATTTAGGCGCACATGTGCGCATGAAAAAATCAGCCGAAGCAGCCTATATTTTTGTCAATAAAAAAATATGATAATCTAACTGCAAATGTTGGAGGAACTCCAGCCGCCTTCCCTCTTCCCTCTTCCCCGTGTGACACGGTTATGGGCGGTTTTCCAAGCCACTGTCGGCACAATGAATATAAGTCCCACTGTCGGCAGCGTGGAAATAGCCTAAGTCAAAGTGTGGAGGAGATGGACCGGGTAGATCTCCGGGGAAGCCTGCTCCGTTCTCCCCGTAGTTCAAATAATTTCAACTCTGAGCGCAGCGCTCGGGCGGAAAATCAGAGCAATGGGACAGCCAGCGCAAAGCGGTTTTACAGCTGATCATGTGTAGAGGCCTTTAGGGACCGCTCGCCCGGTACCGCTGCTGGGCAGGGTGGAAATAAAGCCCTTTTCACACAGAGCGCGCAAAGCGCAGACCTCCGCCGACGAACCCATTCATTATGTATGTGTTACCGCGGCGCAAGAGCGCACCGCTCTGCTGCCGAGCTGAGCGGCGCGCGAGAGGGGCGCATGTCGCGGCGTCTGCGCGACGCCAGCCTGCGCGACGCCAGCCTGCGCTCAAATTGAAATTTTTTTAATTTCACCGCAACGCACTGTGACGACACCTCGGCGCCGCGCGTCCAATAGCAGAGAAGAGCCTGAAGTAGACCCGGAAGCGGTCACCATGGAGCTGTAGCTCCTGAATGAGCCTGTACTCCCCCAAATCCTGTCCTCTGCGCCCTACCCCGTGGTGGGCTCCGCGAAAGCTCTGTGTGAAAGAGGCTTAAGTCCTGCAGAGTTTCAGAGGA
The DNA here is from genome assembly GCF_006386435.1 of Epinephelus moara. Taxonomy (NCBI): domain Eukaryota; kingdom Metazoa; phylum Chordata; class Actinopteri; order Perciformes; family Serranidae; genus Epinephelus; species Epinephelus moara. Next base: position 36,089,422 of record NC_065513.1, on the reverse strand, counting down.
CCTGGATAATGTTTTAGGATAGTAATAACATTATATAAGGTAATCATATTGCAAAGATAATATATATAAGATAATAACATTAAAGACAAAATTAAATTGCAATACTTTTTCAAAACTGGATGATTTTACCTTTCTGTACATTTTGTATACAAATTCATTAAATAATTTTGCTTGTAAATGTCTATTTGCATCACGTTTATTATGGAAAACACATTATTTTATCAATTTACATTGTGCCCCTAAAGTTCTTTGTGCGCTCCTTACTTTTTCAACTTAGGAGCACATGTGCTCCTTGGGAAAAAAGTTAGCGTCAAGCCCTGTGGCTGAAAGCCCTGAAGGCAAACTGATCGAGGCAGGGATATACCAGCAGCTCCTGGGCTCAGTGAGCTAAAATTTGCTTGTTGTTGCCGCCAATGTGCCGCCAATGTGCTGACTGCTACTGTAATACACTATGAATAAATACCTCATATAACCCATCTTCAAAAGATCCAAAGTGTTCCTATAAGCACTTTTCAATGGTTAAAACTTTTTTCCCCAAAAAGATTCACCCAAAAAATATGTGATTTTCTTACTAAGGATGTCGCGTTAACCTAGTACATACAGCGTGTACAATGTGCAGACTTTATGAATAAGTGAGGTTTTCAAAGTGGCATTTAGTACCTTTGTCTGCCAGATTTTGACACCAATTTGTTACTTTAATACTCTTTAATACACTAGTGCTCTAACAGTGCTGTGTTAAAATGCAAAAGGGTTATGAATATATAAAGATTGCCTAGCTCAAACAAGTAATTTAACAACAAAATAACAATAGTCTCACTGCCAAGGCAAGATACAAGAGGATTTGCTAACAGTATCATGCTCAGAGCAAACAGCAATGCAGAGATATAGGTAAACATTCAAGTTAACCTACTTACATAAATCTACAGTCATAGCCCACTTTTTAAACAGTGGCTACATGTTTAATTCATGTCCTTCCTCCAGTTCTACAGTGGCCCAAAGGAAAATCCCCTCCGCCACTCAGTCATGCCTAATCCATTCATATCTCTCCTCAAACATGCATGATATAATTTGTATCCCGGCTCTGTGATGATAAGTGATGAGTCTCAGTTCTCTCTCAGATATCTCTAATAGCATCATTTACATCATCTTCCAACAACTGGGCCACTGTGTGTGCGGTGCACATTAATGACCTGATGGCAGACCAGCCCCCATTCATTCTCCCAGAGACCCTTTTCTTGCAGGCACTGTAGTTTCATCTTATGAACTGCTCCCAGGAGAAGCATAGTCTGGCCTGTTATTAGAGGGAAGGTGGATAGCGCCCATTAGTTTGGAGAGAATTTTAAACCTTTGGGCACTTTTGCTCTATTTTGCAGTATGGAGACTACGATCCTAGTGTTCACAAACCTGGCTTCTTGGCTGAGGAGGAGCTGCTGCCAAAGAGGGTGAGTGACAGCGGGGTTTACATATTGTCATTGATGAGTGAAGATATGTACATATTTGTCTTATTATGAAGGCCTGTACCTGCATTATGATGCAGCGTGTGATGTATTTTTTTCATGTATATTTATGTTTGCCCCTCTCCATTGCAGGTGATTAACTTGTACCAGATGACTGCAGAAATGTGGGAGGAGAGAATCACAGCATGTTATGCAGAGCACAGGGGCAGGACAAGGTAAAAAGTGCTGCACTGAACTGTACCACCGTGAAATTCCACAGTCATCAGCAAATTTCAATTTTAAGTCCACATAGGATGTGCTTAAAACTTGGTTCCACAAGAAATGTTTTATGCAAAGCTGAAGTCCATTTTGGCAGCAAGATGCAGAAAAACTCATAAAAGTTCTTCTGTCAGGGAGTTTCTTTTTCAGGAAGCATTGATGAATCCACAGTTTGAACTTTTTTAACATCTATTTGTTGGCTGAGAAAATGCACCAGCAACCAATGGCACAGCTTACCACAGCCCATAAGTCATCATTTACATGTAATTATATTATTTGCACAAGAAAAACATGATTTATGTAGCTATTCTCAAAGGAGCAAATGTATCACAGTGAAAATGGTGTTGCTGTAATTGCTTTCATAAATCTAAAATGGCATGAGAATGAAAATCAGTGTTTTTTCTGCACTTTGATCCACCACTAAGCCGAACTTTAACTTTGAAAATTAACAGGGAGTAAGTGTGAGGGATGTGGAGTGTCTTAAAACTCCCGTGGGTGGGGAGGTTTGGGCTGGAAAGTGAGTTCTAAAAGCCACAAACTGAACTGCAGCACTTGGAAAAGTGATAATTGACTCACTGGTGTTGATCAATAACCCTTTCAACCCCAGCAGAGAGCGGGGAGTTGTTGGTCCTTACACCTTTAGCATTTTAATTGTTTAGTAAGTGATGCAGTGCAGTGTGGGTGCAGGAGGTGGTCAGTGGCATTAACTAGGGCTGGATAACATGAAAAGATTATTTTAAAGGGACAGTTCAATCCAAAATCAAAAATACATCATTTTTCTTTTACCTATTGTTCTATTTATCAGTCTAATGTTTTAGTGTGAGATGCCAAGTGTTGGAGATGTCCACCTGTTCTCATTTATATTAGAACTAGATGGCACTCTGCTTGTGGTGCTCAAGGCGCCAAAAAAATACATTTGAAGAACAGAACAGCAATGTCTCTTTCTATTAGTGGCTCTGTGAGGCTGCAGTTAGGACCCATGGGCTTTAAGCTACATGCTAACATGCTCACAGTGACATACTGATGTTGAACAGGTCTACAGAGTAGATCTTTGGCTGATGGGAATGTCTTTAGTTTGCAGGGATTTGGTCATAAAGCAAAGTATTGAGATAATTAAAAATGTGTGTATCTTTTCTAAAGAAAAGTATCTCAAAAGGAGAAAAAAAAATATATTTCAAAATTTATACTGAATCTCAGGTATTGTATGAACACTGAGTTGCAATGTGTATCTCTTTAATATAATGGAACTAAATGGTACTCAGCTTCTGGTGCTCAAAGCATCAAATAATACATTTGAAAAAATCAACAGCATTGTCTCTTTCCACAAATCATGACCTGGTTACTCAAGATAATCCACAGACCTTGATGTGAGCAGTTTAGTGTAGGAACTATTTTCTTTTTCCCGAACTACACCCACCAACCCTGAACACAGTAAACTTAAAAACCTGCAGAACTAGAGACACTCTTGTCAGCCTCAGATGTCTTTGTGTTTAGTGTAAATAAGCGAACGTTAGCATGCTTACATGCTATGCTAAGACAGTGAACTTAAGACCTGCTTAACATCGCATGTTAGCGGTGTCATTGTGAGCACGTTAGCATTTAGCTTAAATGACTAGTGTGCCTAACTCATAGACTGTAAAAAAATAATGGATGTAGCTACTGTGAAGTCACCATTTGGTTTGTTGACTCCCATTTTTGAAGCCTAGACTTTGGCATTTTGGCCATCGCCATCTTGGTTTTTTTTTGGAGCCAGAAGGGACTGTATTTGGACGGAAAGGGTAGAACTCTGGATGAGCGAGGGGCGGATCTGACTGAGAAACCGAGGACACTTAAGCCTTAATAAAACTGACACGGGCGAGTTAATGTACCCCCCCCTAAAGGTTGCAGCTTGGTCTAACTACAGCCTCACAGAGCCACTGGTGTGACTGTAGACTTAGTCGTTTCCACAAATCCTCTTTTCTCATTGAACACAATCTAAAATCTAAACACAAACACTCATACTGGAGCAGACTAAAATTGGAAAAAGACAAAAAATTACAAATCCGACCACATATTCTGTGCTGGGTTTTGGTATGTGACAGTTTTTGGTACACTGTATAAAGGACAGATGCCCTTACCAAATAGAATTAAGATTTGATATTCAGTCCCTTGAAATTAAATGTTTACTTCATCTTCATTTTGGCTCTAATTCATTTCCAACTTAATAATAAATTGATTTTTTAACCTGGTGTCAGCACAACATCAAATTAACTGACTTGCTTGCCGTGCGTATCCCCATGTTCATTTTCATAGAGCGCAACTCTGACTCTAACTTCCCCAGCATTAATCAAGCATTACCACTTAAATTTCCTGTGACCCACTCCAAAGTCAGAAAGTACTCAGCGTCCAACCTAGTTAAGATTTGTTTACTTGGCATAATGCTCTGTTGCCTTTTAAAACTTTGATGAAGCTTAAATCATCAATTTCCCACCACCCATATCAAACAGCCTGTTATTAAAAGTTTAGGCGGAAGCATGCCCTGATTTCTCCTCCACCATCAAAGTATGCTAATGCTCTTTTTTTTGCTGAGTTGACCCTGAAATCACGACAGATCTGCCAACCAGTCTGCGGAGAGAGAGGAAGAGGAGAGTTTGATGCATTTGATTTGTCTCTAACAGTATTTAGAGTCTTGGAGGCATCAGAATAAGTCCTCTTTTCCATCAAGCATGACCTCTAAAGCCTATTAGCGAATTATAGTTGTGTTTTGTGTCAGTACTGTGCTTGTGTTTTCACCCTCGCAAGAGCTGTGTGGCAGAGTTTTTATAGATCACACGCAACATGACAGATGCTACGCACAAAAGCAGAGGAAACAAGGTCTGATCTCCTTTTTCTCTCCACTTCTGCACCTCCTCTCCTCCCACCCTTCCCTCCCTCTCTTCTCCATTCCCTTGGATCCCTCTCAATCTCTTCCTCTCTCTGTCTGTCTTTGAACCAGGGATGAAGCTGAGATGGAGTATTTAAAAATAGCTCAGGACCTGGACATGTATGGCGTCAATTACTTTTTAATCAGGGTGAGCCAATGCTGCTTTGCTATATCTTTACAATGTAAGCCAATAGGAGAGATTAGCAGACGTGTCAGTTTCACTGTGGTGTTATGGAATGAAGTCAGGGAAAAGCAGTCTGACTCTCCTGCTCTAAACTGTCCCCAAGTTGAATCTATTATTTGGATTTTGAGCATTTTTTTAAACAAGTGAGAATTTTCTGGGGTAAATGATCATTTGCTATTTGACACCGGATCATTTCCAGGTGAATCAGAGCAAAAACAAACTTGTAACAACTCTATACAAGAACAGAAATTCACTTGAGGTGGCTCTGGCCTTGATCAGTGTATTCTCTTAAAGGCCAGGACATTTTGAAATACCACCGAGAAGTCAGCCTCATTTTAAGTAATTCACTGTAGCATTACTTTTCAAGTAAACAAGCCCAGACTGCAAATACACCCACAACTGGCATTGTTCAGCTCAACTCTAACAAATAGTGTTGGCAAGCAGAGCCGCCACGATGCCACCACAGTGCCACCTCTGTCAATTGCAAGTCTAAATGAATGTTGGCTGAAGAGCAGTCCCACAACTGCATGCTCATGTCCCTTAACAGACGGGCAGAAGAAAAGCTTTGTTTACTCTGCTGTATGTGGTTTAGAATAAAAAGGGAACAGATCTTCTTCTGGGAGTGGACGCCCTGGGTCTGCACATCTACGAGCCGGACAACAGGCTGACACCCAAGTGCTCCTTCCCTTGGAATGAGATCCGCAACATCTCCTACAGCGACAAGGAGGTGGGAGAATTTGCTGTTGCATTTCATGACAAAGACTGGTGGAACGGTACTTATAGATAGGCGATTATATAGTATAATAGGTTATTGATTGCGACAGGAATCATACTGTGTGTTATGCTGTCATTCTACAAGTAGAGACATTAGCTTGTTTTACTAATAATGACACGTTATTTAAGTGTTTTATTTTATTTTGTTTTTATTTTTATAGATCTTCCATTTTGTAAATATGAAATATTGTATTTTTAATCATTAGCTTTTGCCGCCACATGTTGATTTTCTATTTTTGGAGCTGGATCGTTCATTAGGAGCACTGTTGGATTGTTTGGTTATTCAGTGCACCACATTTTGGAAGCATAGTATGTACTTAGGCACAGTGAAAGTGAAACTTAACTGCTCATCAATTTATATAGAAATAGAACACTCCATTACTTAGAACAACAGCGTTCTCATTTTAGTGTTGTCTATCATTTTCCAACCCACATTCCCATAGAAGCACTGGGTCTAACCTGTGTAACGGCAGCAACAGAAAGTTCCCTTTACTCATCTTTGCAACAGCTGCTCCTCTAATCAATCGAGCTGATCTAATAAGCTCTAACTGCAAACCAACACTCTCTCCCCGCCACCAGCTACCGCCATACATAGATTTTAATTCTGTGTGAAACACTGTACATATATATATATATATATATATATATATATATGTATATATATGTCGGAAAATATCTTTATCAATATTGTCATTTTGACAAATTTCTTTTTTTGTGAGTTGATAAAACATCTAGTATTCTTGTCTCCTCAATGTTTAGTTTACCATCAAACCTCTGGACAAGAAAACCAATGTTTTCAAGTTCAACTCTTCACGGCTGAGAGTCAACAAGTTGGTGAGTTCAGCTGAAGGTGTTTTGGCTGTGCTAGTAACTATTGCTTTTCCACCACAATAGCAGACTGGAATCCATTTGATTTAATTAATGGTTTATTTTTGCAGGGACAGCACACAATTAAAAGTAATTGCACCAGAATTAGCAAGCAGTTAATTTGCATCTGTTGTCCCTGTCCATCATTTTGGTTTGTTTCTCATTGTGAGGGTGAAGAAAAATGTCTGAAATGGCTGGTGAAGTCGAGTTATGAGACATACCAACCATTTTAACATGTCATTTTAAAAACAGCAGCACCCATTCCTGGTTTTGTTGCTCTTGTGCAGATCCTCCAGTTGTGTATAGGGAACCATGACCTGTTTATGCGCCGGCGCCGGGTGGACTCACTTGAGGTGCAGCAGATGAAGTCTCAGGCCAGAGAGGAGAGGGCCAGAAAACAGGTACTGATGATGGAGGAACATAATGATGAAGAAGAGACCATGGGGTTGAACTATTTAATGGCCACATTTCTATGTAGTCTATGTCTCTAATGTAGTGCAAATTTCAACGAAAATTCCAGCAAATGGGCAAAAAAAAAGTGAATTAATGTGTGTTTTCATTCAAGTACTGTAATGCAGAATATTGTCTACCAATTTATACTTGTACTTCACTATAGTTTAGTTGGAAGTATTGTACAAGTTACACATTTATGGTAGAAATATGGAAATATGGTATTAATGTTTATTTGAAGTTTTAATTTAGGGAATGTTACAATCTCCTCTTGAGCTCAAGCACATTATGCTTTCATCTTTCACCATATTTTGTCTCTTGATTCTTATTATAAGGTGATTCTAAACTAATAAAAACATAGTTATAAATATTAAATTCCGTTTCTGGCAATAGATCCCCCTAAACCCTTCACACTGCTCCTTTAAAGCTCCAGTAGGCAACATTGTTTTGGTATAATTGAGTAAAAATTTTATAATATCCTCTAAGCATGTTCAGCCTCTAAAGAATCAGTATCGTGCCGATGTGCATCAACCAATCAAAGGTCAGCTCAGACCACTGCGTTCCTATTGGCTGTTCTACTGCATATGCGTGTTCCCGTGCCGCCGGCAGAAGGGGAGAGCAAGCGGCAATGGCAAACGGTGCACCAGGTAAAATAGCTATTCCAGCATTGGCTACAACTGCCTACATGGCTAAACCCAAAAAAAGGAAGACAGAACTCGGTTCCCCGGAGCCCTGGAGGGAGGGGAAGGGTGAGGTGGTGCCGGGCGTGGCCAGAGGGCGCAAGGGTCAGCCTTGGGAACGGAGACGAGGGCTCTCCGCGGAGAGGGAGAGCCGAGCCTCGGGAGTATGTGCGGGTCCGCGAGGGAGGGATGGGGCGGGCTGCTGTGCGGTGAGGGAGAGCCGAGGCTCCCAGAGAGGGAGAAATAGAACCAAGTAGGATAAAATACTTGCATGCTGCTCTGGTAGGAGGGGCTCAGGGCGGAGACGAATGAAAACTAACTCAGATGAGACTCAAAAATCAACCGTTTTCAGGCTTTCTACCTACTGCAGCTTTAAAGTCACGTTCTTCACGTACATCATGATTTATTGTGTGCTGACTGATGACTAAAATGTGTATCCACTGAACTTAATTGCACTTTCTTTTCATCAATGCACCAACTTGTCTACCTCAGCCAAGCATAGAAATTTGCTTTTGCAGTATTTCTACTTTTTATCAAATTGCCATGGTTTCCACTCATGTCTTTTTATGCTCAAATTGAAAATTCACATAAAAACAAGCGGATGGAAACACTCTGTGGCACATAATGTCTTCTGTTTAGCCACTTTGATGTTATTTCACACTTAAACAGCATTTATGTCTTTGATGTGTGTTCACATTAACGTTTCAAGTCATACATGAAGGGAACGCAAACACCCACAAATCAAGTATACTGCTTTGTTAGGACATAAAAGCAACTTTTAAAACTTTATTTTTTTTCCTACAAAACAGAGTTCTGATTGTGTTTCCTGTTGATGTGTCTGTCAGGTGCACCTGCTTCATGATTTCTCTTGTTGAATTCAAGTTGCGCTTTGTGCATTGTAATTTTGTCCATATTCTATCCTTTCTTTGTTCTGTTCATTTTTTGTCTTTGTCCATATTTCCACTCATTATTCGCACCATATCTTCTGTTCTTTGTCCACAATCCACCTGTCTGTCGTTCAGGTAGAGAGGCAGCGTCTGCAAAGGGAGAAGCAGCTGCGTGAGGAGGCAGAGAGAGCCAGGGATGAGCTGGAAAGGAGACTGATTCAGCTGCAGGATGAGGCTCACATGGCTAATGACGCATTGGTAAGATTCACTTGGTTAGCTTAACCCCAAATCCACCATTTTGTTGGCTTTGTCTCATACACACCAGGCTTTAAAACAAAATATTTTGTCAAATTGAGCTCGCCTCACACCATCTTCACTTCACTTCCTCACAGTGTTTTCTGTTTTTCATGCCATTTATTCATTCTTCCCCTTTAATGTCTCTCACTGTCGCCTCTTTCCCCTCCATCAATCTCCCTCGCTCCTTCTGAATTCGTGCACATCCCTCCCTCTACACTTGTTTCTCCTCTTTATCTCTGCACACATTTTCATCTCTCACCCAATTTCTCTTTCTTTGCTCCACTTCCCCATTTCTCCCCTCCCATTTTCAACTTTTCTTTTCCCTTTTCCCCTTTCTTGTGTTTGCCCTTCCTCCTCCTTCTCCTCCTCCCGCTCCTCTCCAGCTGCGTTCAGAGCAGACGGCGGACCTGCTGGCTGAAAAGGCCCAGATCGCGGAGGAGGAGGCTAAGCTGCTGGCCCAGAAAGCTGCCGAGGCCGAGACAGAGATGCAACGCATCAAAGTGACTGCCATCCGTGGCCAGGAGGAACGGAGGCTCATGGAGCAGAAGATGCTGGAGGCAGAGATGCTGGCCCTCAAGATGGCCGACGAATCGGAGAGGAGGTGGGGAGAGGACTGCATGGATGAATCGTAGAGTGTACAGCCATCCATGCTGCAGTGAATATGATTCTGATCCAGCTTTGGCTGCTATGTGGCATTGTTTCTGTCAAACTCTCCCATACTCATATACTTGTTCTTGTATCCATCGCACACACACTCATATGCACAGTATCCATAGGTTTTTAGATCTGTAAATAACTTAAGTCCACTCCTTACTTACCTTCACAAAGTTTTTTACCTTAACTTGTAATGCGAATACATTAAGCTCGCAGGAGCCTCAGAGACACAGTTCCCTAAATAATTTCAACTTATGAACCTACCAGATGTTTTTGACTTACCATACAGCCTAATGTCAAAGTGCACTAACACACCGCAGCACCTCAGTTTGCTCAGAAGCCAGTCGATGCTCTGTGAGCACAGACCTAGGTAACGCAGCTGCATTTAAATTGCCCGATCAAAGAACTCCTAACTTGTTTAAAATCATTTAATTTTAAAGGCTTTGTTCTTGCACTGCAGCTGAAAGGCAGGTAATCATGCGGTTACAGCCACACTGCTGCACACAGAAGAAAAAGAGGGAGAAAGCTTTTGTTCAGCAGCTTTTCTCCTAGGTCTGAGGTGCAGCAGTTAATTTGTGCTCGTTAATTGTAAGCAGTAGTATCGATTGATGGAGGGAGTCCCTGTCAAACACTCTGTTTTCCCACACATTGAAGCTCCACAGAGCTAAAACTTTTTCATTTGTTTTATCTGTGCCCTAAAGAGAAATTTGGTCATTTTCTTTTTCATACATCCCGGATTGGTTCAAACAAGTACTTATCATGTATCTGCTGTTGACTTTTTTTTATTTCTTTAGAGGTCAGATGGATAAGGAGATGACTCGATGAGTGATCCTTAATCAGCACTCTGTGAAGCTTGATAGATGCCAATCCATTGTAGCAAAGAACTGAAGTCATTTTCAAAATAAAGCAGTGTACGTAGATTCTAAGAATATCACTTCACATCCTGTACTTCACCATTTATTAGGCAATCATTTCAAATGGGCACCATTAACCACTTGCCAGTAACTGCAATTTCTGGATGAGCACTTTTTACACCAGAGAAATTTAAACCTGTGGCACTCAACATGTAAATGACTATGTCCACTCAAACCCTTGAGGCGCATAGCTCCCCCACATCAACGAGGAACTGCTGAGTGTTCAGGAACACAATCAAAAGAAATGTAATCACCTGCATATAACATTCTTACATCTCTGTGTGAAAACTCTATGGTGGAATAATGGAGCTAGAAATGATTGTGTGCTCTGGTGACACATTGATCACCTGGGTAATAACAAAGTGACATTCCCGCTTCGTCGAGTACCGACGTACCGATTATGTAAGATAATTTTGGATTTAATTTAGATAATACTGTCTCCTTTGAAGGACTGGGAGGTGAATTAAAGTATTAACTGCATCTGTCTGTCTGTTTGTCCCTCAGGGCCAAGGAGGCTGAGCAGCTGAAACAGGACCTGCAGGAAGCCAGGGAGTCAGAGCGCAGGGCAAAGCACAAGCTGCTGGAGATTACCAGCAGGGCTGTCTATGCGGTAACGGGCTGAGAACATACACATGCATACTTACAACACATAAGTGTTTGTCCTCTCTTAAAGCAGCTGCATATGACATTTAAAGCAGCAAACCACTATTTCCTATGTAATGATATAGTGGAGTAATGGCGTCCTGAGCAGAAAGCAAGTCACGCTCTGTGTCCCTCTGTATGTGCTGTTATCTAAGCCTCTCTGTTTTTTGTTGTGACGGCGTGTGCATTTTAGTACATGTGAGCCCATGTGTGTTTACGTTTATACAGCGTTTACCACTGATAACATCACCCTGACCAATGTTATCATTGTGGAAGAGTAGCACCCACCCTCCGGTCCCCCCTCACAGGTTGACACTGTTAACCCTGTCAGCACTGCTGCCATTGTAAGCACTGTTCACGCTGTTAGCACCATTAGCTGCTAGCTCAGTCACCTCAGTGGTGAAAACCGTGTGCAGACGACCTGAATCAGACTCTGAGTCATCAGCATATCTTCCGAATGCGTATGCAGCTCCTTTAAAACAAAAAAGTACATAAATTATAGAATTAATTAATAAGTTTATGGCAGGAAATAAATCATGGAAATTCTGTTAATTGATTAATCAGGGGTAGTGTATATTAATCGAGCTGCAACTAATAACCTTTCTTCACCAAAATGAGCGTGTATATTGTTTCTTAAATGCGGCAAAACGTGCTTAAAATAGGCAATAGACTACTTTTTTATTGCCAGAGGACCAGAGCTGTGTACAAGGCTCTGCAGCAGACAAGTATGGCTCTGTTTTTTAACCTATTGTGTCACATGCAACGTCGCGGACACACCAGAAAATGGGGTTTGTAAACAGTAGAAAGCAGCATGAAGGCCAGAGAAATGGCTGCTTATTTTGTTATATCTGTCACTTATTCAGTCTCTCTTTTAAAGTTGATGCTTTCTAATTTTGAACGATAGTTAAGTGCTGCTAGGACAGAGACAGACAGTACTTTGTGGCAGCATGTCATTGCCGCGAAAAGGCAGAAAATTCGCTGTATTTCCGTCACTGCTTATCAGAGCTGGAGCTGAAACATACCCCTGAATACTGCAAGTCAATTGCTAATTGTCTGGGGAGTGAATGCTGATTATAACCTTTCCCATTAAACACAAAAGCCAGATTTTATTTGGTGTTAGTGATTTTTTTTGCACAGTGGGAAAGGGGCTTAACAGTTATTTTCATTAGTAATTAATCGTTCAGTATCCTAGAGCGCAAAGTGATGTCTTTAAATGTCTTGTTTGTGTAAAAATATGAAATTCCCTGTTATGTAAGAAACCATTAAACATTTGGCATTTTGCTTGAAAAATAACCAATCAATTAATCGTTGCAGCTCTTCGCATTAATAAATATTACTGTAAATGTAATGTAATTTACATAACTGAAAAGACCATTTTTCATCCATAGTCCCCAGATGCACGATAATATCCCCAAAGAAATCTAATTATTATGTATTGTTTAGACAAAGTGAGCAATTTCAAGATGACACTGCTGGCAGTCATGAATTATGATGGGCATTTCTTACTTCTTTCATATTTAAAGACAAAGATAAATGGGTTAATTGAAAGTAAAGACGGATTAATAATGTCAACAGCCATGCATAAAACAAATAGCCATAATGGATATATATTATGCAGTACATGGATACACTCCCCACAGGGTAGGAATACACATGAAGACACAACCCTTTAGAAAAATACCACGTCTGTCCCTGTTGGTAGAATCAGCTGTAAACTGTTGGTATGGACATGACCATATAGTTTCAGCTTGACTGAAAATAGCTCACACACACATAAAGAACTATAGACCCGCAAAGCCACACTGAACAGGAGATGCTTGCGTAAGAACAGGCAGCACATAAGGCAGCCTACACAAGAGCTTCCAACATGCTAAAAACCCACACGCTGCACATTCAGCTGCTTACACACACACACACACACACACACGGATACATATTGAGATGCTGGCCGTAGATAGAGAACTACTCGCTTATAAGCTTATGAATGAAGACCCTAAACACACACACAGACACACACTGGTGCACATACATTCATACAATAGACATGCTGCATCTGGAACTCCCTTATACAGTTATCAGCCCATGCATGAAAAGATCTACACACATACACACACTCGTACGCATACACATTACTACCTATTTCCGCTGAACTTGGTCAGATTGCCTTCCCTGCTCGTCCAGACTATTTACATCAAATGTATCCACACTGTCGTTTGGATTCACATGCCAACCAATGGATTTACATTTATATTGTGTATTAGGTCCACTTTTTAACCAGCCGAGTCCTGAGATGGCATGTGGCCAAGTATTTCAGACATTTGGTCAGGATCTAAAAGCATATATTTGTGTATTCATGGACTGCGACCATCAAAGTGGTCTTTTTTTCTCTTCCCTTCCAAACAGTTCTCTCTGCGTACATCGTGTCCTGTATGTCCATTTCATATTTCCATGCCTTCCTCCTCTTCTATATACCACCACCTTCAACTTTATTCTATCTGCCCCTCCATTGTAGATATATTTTACCTTTCATATCTTTTTCTCTTTTCTTTCTCTGTCACTCCCACTTCTTTATTCTGCACCATTTACTGCTCTTTTGTCCCTGTCAGTTCGTCTACATCGCCTCCCTTCCTCTAATCTGTCTCTCCATCTCCCCTCCCAGTCCCCAGGACTGGCACCTGACAGCATGCCGCCCGACCTGAGCTTCAGCAGGGAGAACCTCAGCTTTGATTTTAAAGATACCGACATGAAACGCCTCTCCATGGAGATTGAGAAAGAGAAGTGAGTGGCCTTCTTTTTACTCTGCTGATGCTGCCTGATATTTTGGGCCTCAGTGAAAATTGAAGGGATTGTTTATCTGATGAATTTTGGATTAATTTTAAATGTGTTGAGAAAGATCTGACTTTATTCTGGATTGCACTTGGAGGACACACACAGTTGCTTTTTTAATATGCATATTTTGATTCAGGGGTTCAGGCAGGCAGTTGACCCTCAGCATGAGCTGTCACTGATGTCACTGCCAGCATTCAAGCTTTGTTTTTCTCTAGCTCTTGGTGTCAGTGATGCCTGACAGGTAAAACTACGTTAAGATAAATATGACCCCGGCTTTGGAGCTTGACCTGAGTCTTTGTTGTCATGTAATTAGATAATTAGGTTTTTAAAATAAAGGCAAGTAAGGACAGAGACTACAGGTCGGGGTAACAAATCACAAAACTTGAAAAAAGACTGCAGTGGAATTGAGAGATATCAAAAAAATTAAAGAAACTGTGGAACTAAAAGAAAGTGTACAGGTGAGATTTTTCCTTAAGTGTTTCCCCTTCTATGGAGGAACTTTGAATAAGCTCATTTAGACTTTATTTTCCAAATTACTATTACTATGACTACTATTTTATAGGCTTAGTGTCTTATCAAATACTACACACTTGAGGCTGATCAATAATGGTTGTATATCTAAGTCTATGCTCCTATCAAGTGGAGTAAAACAAGGATGCCCAGTGTTGCCATATTTATTCATATGGCTATGAAAAGACCAGCTCTTACAGTGAGATATAATGGAGTCATACAAGGGGAAATACAGTATAATCTACTAAACTGTCGACCAACCTGCAATTTGATCATGTCCAGGGTAGAGTACATGGAGAAGAGCAAGCACCTGCAGGAGCAGCTGAATGAGCTGAAGACAGAGATTGAAAGTCTGAAGATGAAGGAGAGGGAGACTCCTCTGGACATCATTCACAACCAGAACACTGAGCAGGGGACCAGCAAGCACAGCAACTTTAAAAAGGTAGCTACTGTATGAGCTCAGCTGCATGCACGCTAGACCATCGTTTAAAAGAAAATACCCCTTATACGTTGACTGTCCCCATTCATGCCTCATCTGTTCATGTTTGTGTACACACAGTAGTGGTTATTGTAGCACCTTGTATACACGCACAACATTCATCAGTAGGTCTTTGGCAGTATGACAGGAATCTAATTACATCAACACCTGAAGGTGATTTTGGCAAACTGGGGTGTAAAGGTAAACCAATTTGCCTACATCAATACACAACCACAGATCTGACCCAAATTCTGCTGAAATTAAAACAAAAAATTGATGCAGCTGAAAGAAACGATCTGCATTCATGTGCTTAGTGTGTGTGTTCGACTTGCCCCTCTCCTGTTAGCTCGCTACATTCCCTAAACACATACCTACTTAAAGCCATCCGCACTAATATACCTTCTTACGCCAAATTAGCTCTGCTTCTTGAACCAGTTCTGTTCAGTTAGTGATATCTAACAAACCAGCCCATGTTGCCACCAGTTTTGTGCAGAGCCACTTTAATCAGGGATGTGTCATTGACGGAGGGCACTGCACAATGCACAACGGATGTAAACAGTTGTAGCAAAGTCAGGGCACTACAAGCTCGTTTTTTCTGGTGATTTCACAGTTGACTTTTCCATTGTTCTCTTCTCCATCCGTTCTCTTTAATCTGTAGAAGATGACATGCCAACTGAAGTCCTCATGGCTCGCACTTATTGTTAAGAAAAACCTGCTATTTTTTGGCTTCAGCTGGGTACCAACTCTTTGGGTTCTGAATCAACTTACTTTTGGTCAAAGTGCTCTAACCAGTTCAACATTAGGTGTGGGAACCAGAACAGAACCTGTTCTATGTTGGTGGAGAAGGGTTAAGAGAGTGAAGTTATCAAGATGAGTAGTCAATAATAGGGAAGTCACACCTGTGTTAACAGTTATAATAATGCTACTTCAGTCAGGAACACTTTAGTCAAAGAAAACTTTGTTTCCATTTGCAGTATTATTTTTGGCGTTATGGCTCTGTTCTGGGGCCCCTCTGCCTTTCATAGGCCTACACAGAAAGCCTCTTCCACCTCTCTGCCCTTTCACATGCTTGTGTGGAAAGCCTCAAGGAAGAGAGAGCACACCTCTCTGCCCTTCCATGCGCCTACATGAAAAGCCTAAGGCAGGGAGAGCACACCTCTCTGCCTTTCCATGTGCCTGGAAAGCCTTAAGCAGGGAGAACAGCAGCAAAGACCCCCGGGAACAGAACAGAGCAGCATCAATGACAAACAGAAATGACATTGATAAGTCAGACACAGCATGAAAAGGAGGAACTGGGGTGGAGGCAGGTTGCAAAGCAGCTCACAGAGGAAGCAGCAACAGTAGGCAGGCCAGAGCAGTTTATATATGGTGCACTGAATGATCTTTGCCAGTTGGTTGCATGGAAAGGAATCATGTGATCTATCAGCTGACTCCCTTCCATCAATCAGCTGCTCCATCAGTTGATTTGGTTGTTTGAGATCAGCTGATGTAGCTGGGATGTGAGCTGAGCTTGACATCGTGTCCTGCCTGAATTAACGCTTTGCTCAATTTCAATCCTGCCTGAACTCCACCCTATAAAAGGCAAAACTGTGATTGAAGACGAGCTGTTTTATTTAAAGGTTCATGTGCTCATACCTCTTTATTACCAAAACACAAATATTTACCAAACTCTAAAGACTGACAACGACCAGTGAATCGAGGTATTAAAAAACCCCCAGAAACAAACAACAACGCTCTACGTTTGCCAGTAATCCAGGAATAATACTGTTCTGTTGAGGAGGCACAGAAAGGATGGGAGTCTTCAGTCTTATCTGGCACAATAAGAGGGAACTTCTTCAGCACGGCTGTTCATTGTGACTCACCAAAGCACAGTGTGTGTCGACTTGAGCTCTAACAAATGTGTTGAATGCATATATTTACTCATAAAAAAGTTGCAAAGCCGAGGTATAAGTATTTTAAATCCAGCATTGTCTTCTTTCTCCCTGTCTTTGCTGGTGCATTGCAGCATATCTTGACAATTCTGATTCAGTATTTGAGCTAAAAGTTGAGTGTTATTTTTAAAAAGTTAGAATATCAAATCCTAATCACAACTGAATTGCATCAAATCCACTTTGAATCGCACTTGTATCTCTTCAAATTAATCTTTTTTCTATCAGATAAGTGGCCTGTGAATGTAGATATCCATTAAGTCGTGTAAGAGGGAGAAAAACACACTACTAATGCAACTTAGTTACATCTATAAGTTGCGTTTTAGCTGTCTGAACAACTGGAGACACATGAATCAAAGTGTAAAAGTGGTCTTATTACTGATCTTACATCATCTCCCAAGGATAAGTATCTATCAAAAACTTGATAGTCCTTTCTCGTACAACACCCACGTCTAACCATCATATTATTTTAAGGCGGAGTATTGATTCTCAGAGCATCGCTCAATAGCAACGGTCTCCACTTGGCCCTGGGTTAATTTTTCAACCTAAAGTTGCTTCTTTGATGGGGCCCACTGGGGGGAGGAGCGGGAATCATTCATCTTTTACTATGACCTCTGAAAGTGCACAGTGATTACTGGTCTTAGGTGTAAAAAAAAAAGTTCCCACAGATCAACCAAGAGGGAAATCTGTGTTTCTGTATGCTTGTAATGTCGGCTCCATCAGTAAGAATAGCTATTTCATCTTACCCAAGTGGCTGGCTCGGCGATGATATGAATTGACACAAAAAAAGTGACAGACTCTTTCAGCTTCTGGGATATTTCTAAATTGATTGGTCAGAGGCAATGGAATAGTTATAAAAAGTAGATTCTATTTCAGCTGTCCTCTGATGAACTGGCAGATTAGACTCATTCTGCTTTATCTGCCCACTCCACTATCTCTGTAATTTCAATAAAAGTATCAAATGAAAATTTGAGCTGTGCTCTCAGCACATTGTGTAACAGGCAAAAAAAGCCCACCCCTCCTCCCTTCTTGTCTCCAACTGTAAAATACACTTGTTAAAGGAGCACTAATTAATTTTTGCTGGGTGATTAGTCATCTGGATGGATGGGGCACCTTTGGCATGCAGGGGGAGAAGCAGCTAAGTTAAAAGTGTTGGTTTAATTGAACCAGAGGCAGGCGGCATTCATCTTGCTTGTGAGGGAAGGGGCGGGAGCACACGGCATTGCAGGGAGAAGGGAAAAGGGATCAAGAGTAAGAAACTAAAGCCCCTTTCCCACCGGACAAAAAGTCCACTAACTCCCACTAACATCAGACTTTGGTCTTAAGTGGGAAAGGTTACAGTCAACATTCATTCCCAGGACAAATGACTCTGCCGTAGTCACGGGTATTTATTGGCTCCAGCTCCAATCGGCAGTGATGGAAACATGACACTCGGGTGGACATGCTAATTTTCTCTCCTTCTGCAGCACAAGCGTCATTTGAAACACAAATTTCATCCATCTCTGTCCAAGCAGCTCATGAGTCTTGTTCCAAATTAGTTGGCACCGAGTTTGAAAGAGCGACTGAATACATAACAGGTATAAAAAAAGTAACCACTAGCAGCAAAATATACATGAAATGGTACCTAAAATATGAGCTGACTAAAAGTTAATTCACCATCACAGAGTCCAACCAAATGAAACTGTTATTGGAAACATATCTTTAGTTAAATGCAATTACATTGGTCAGTTTAGTCTGTCTTTGGGAGCTGGATCGTTGCTGTTACGGATGACCGAGTTGAGGCTGGAGAAGGACGGGGATTTAGTGAGGTAACGCAGGCTAAGGTTAGTTACGTTGTTCCAAGCATGCATTTAAAGCATCATGTTCATTTAATTGTGGGAAGTCAAATCGTGTTGAGATTAATATATTAAAGGAATACCTGTAGTTATACCCTTCATACCTGTGAATTTGGGTACATTATAGGAATCAAAAACATGAAGTTATTATCTACCAGCAGTCCTCAAGGCCCTTTGCTGTGCCAGCGACACCGCCTCAGTGCACAGAGCTTCAGAGAGCAGGGGTGGCGGTGGACATTACCAGCAGCATGACAATAACATCCAAAGCACAAGATTCCTTCTCAGTAGTTTCTGTGACATGAGAAATGATTTCAAATTAAATAAAGTCACACGACGCCACTGTTTCCATGATTTCAACACAGATGTGTTGTTCACAATGTAGCATTGCTGGGGAAAATAATAGTGCGTCTCCCGGATGCATCGATAGTGAGTCTAGTGTGTGCTTTCAGAATTTACTGCGTCAAGGATGCAAAACACGTACCTTACAACATCACTGCTTTTTTCCTCTTCTTCAAACATCTGAATATATGCACTAATTTTGGTAGGATAGGGGTGGAAGTTGGCTTTGCCAAAAGAGGAGAGAAGTTTTGGGGAGGCTGAGTCACGGAGACATGCTAAGAATGTACTCTGAAGTAGCAGCCAGAGAGGGGAAGGGATGAGGGGGAGACCTGGGGAAAAGAAGAGCAGAGGGAATGTGCAACGAAGCACAGATCTCTGAGCCAGAAGCATCAGGAGCGGCTGCACCCCCGAGCAAAGTTTTCTCCGTCCAGACTCCCTCCATGATTAATGAATGGCCCCTTAACACGGCCCAGCGCCTTTGCACTTCTACCAGGCCACAGGTTCTGCTCTGTTAGTACCGGTCCTGCCAAGAGGGCTCATTCTCAACACCTGAATCACAAGGGCTGCAGTGATTCTGTGTGAAGTTTCACAGAGTCCATCCAGACTGTATGGAGTGGCACACGAAGGAGGTCAACCATTTGGTTTGCTCTCATTGTGCTCTGCTGCATATTGAAAGAACATACAGAAGGATGTCTCCTCTGGAAAATGCATTGTGCTGTTGTGCCATTCACAGTATTAATACCTGGGACCTTTAACAAAGAGTTTTCGCTCTTTCCTGCATGGAGGCTGTGGGCAGTGTGGAGCACAATGCTGCGGAGTTAGACACGCACTCAGGCTTTCACACTCACAAGTACAGTTCAGGCTGCCTGTCAGCCGGGACAATAGAAGGTGATCTGTAAACATTATGCTGCAAATCCACCCCTTAGCCACACATCATCTGTTTGGATTTGCTTAAGTCCCTCCATCTACACATTCCCCAGAAATAACCTGGATTTCCCAAACTGTCCTCCATCATCCCCGCTCTAATATTTACTTTGGCAGCCGCTTTAATTCCCTTTACCCTACAGATGTTGAAGAGGGGAAAAAGTTTGCCCAATCAATCTGAAGTAGTGCTGCATTAGACGAGCTAATGCGTCGCTGTGCTGAAGGGGTTAAAGCACAGTCAGTGGCCTGAATTAATCCATCAGCAGCTCATTTAAACCTGGAGAGAAAAACAATTAACAGTACTTTCTCTGACTTGCATTGATCTTCTACCCATCCTGCTCCCCCTGTGGTGGAGAGTTTGAAAAGCCTACAGATTTCTTTGTCTGTCAGGGACAGTTGTAAACTCTGACTGAGTCTGTTTTTTTTTCAGTGTATCAATAATGGTGCATATTTTCACATAGCATCAGATTCATTAAAAACAGAGTAACCTTGGGGGTATGTTTGCAGTAAACACACACGTCTACTGACTCTCCAATTATCCTCTTCTTATGATCACTTAGTCTATTGATTTGTCAGGGGAAGTAAGTCAAATCACATGTTTTGCTGGAAGGTGCTGAGAGCCCTTTTAAATTTACTCTGGTGTTGATCAGAGGCATGGCTGGATTAAACATGCATATGTGAATGTCTTCATTGGAACTGCAGTAAAACAAACCAGTCAGTTGAAAAAGTTTGATCCATTATTTTCTACTAGGGCTGCCCCTGACTAAGAATTTTCCTAGTCAACCAGTAGTCGTCATTTAGGGCCATTAGTCGACTAGTCGCCCGCATGTTTACGATATTAATTTAATGATTAAATGATATATTTTGGGCGGGGCAACACAATGGTTTGAGTTGAAGGTGTGAGAAAGAATAGTATCAGTAACATTGTTAACACTGTGCTACATTACAGAGAAATACAAAACCGTACTAATGAACCTTCATTAATATAGGCCTATATTTTATCTACAAGTGCACGTCACACACTGAGCGAGCCGCCTGTTAATGACGCTGTGGGCTAATGGGCATGTAGCTACTTCCATGTTTCAGATGATACGTCATGTTTGTAGTCGACCAATGAAGATGAGTTTACATATCACCTTGGGTTCGTCCTTCACCTTCTCAAAATGATCCCACACTTTGGATTTCCTGCCCGACATGTTATTAACTAGCCTGTGGAATAACCGCAGGTACCAGCCCTGGAAATTAACCTGACTCCTGTCTGACTGCTGAGCGTGGACACTTCCTGTGTCTGTCCTTTCAAATTAAATTCCCACATGGTCCAGTCATGTAGATTTTGATTTATTTTGACAAGGCGCAGCTCCTAATAGAGTTTCAGGATTAAGGATTAAGGACTAAGCAACCAATGAAATCTTGCCGACTGATGACCTTTCTGGTCGGCTAATGTTTGGTCAACTATTAGGGGGCATCCCTATTTTCCACACTGACTATGTTAACATGATCACTAATATTGCATAAGGATTTATAATTTAGCAATATTTTGAATTTCATGCAGGTCCTGTAAACGGTATATTCTGTTTAATCTGAATTCGGCCTTTTCAGTATTAAGCATGTTGTGATGAACACGTAGGATATGCGGATATTATTTGAGGATGAGGAGGATTTTTTTTTTTTTTTTGGACAAGTATATAACGCATTCAGAATATGCCTCTCAACTGGGATTTTAACGGCAGTTTGCAACACATGGCCTCTTGTCTGTTTACGGTCAGCTCTGTGCTTTGTCGTGGATGCGTTCTACACACAAGGCTGAGGTAGAAATGCATGTCTAAAAGAAAAGCCCACATTTATGGAAAATTGGAAAAACACCTACTTTCAAACATCATGAAAGACTTACATATCAACAGCTTTCATATGTGCACAAATATTGCAACACCAACGTTTTCAAGAAGCTGTTTGAAGGAGGGAAAAAGGGACGCTGTGTTTGCACCACTCGAAAACTTTTTCCTATGGAGTATGCATGGCTGCACGTAAATGGGAATATAAGTGGAATATTCATTTTCATTAGCCATGTAAACAGTTTAGTAGGACTTTTGTCTTCTTTGGAATAAAGGCAAAACCTGGACTATATTGTGTATGGGGACATAGTCACTGTTTTATTTTTATTTGTTTAACCTTCATTTAACCAGGAGGTCCCATTGAGATTGACTTTTACAAGAGACACCTGGCCGAGGTAGCCGCAGATCAAAACACATTAAAATGCAACAACATGTAATACAAAAATCCACAATGGAGCAACAACTATTCAAACACAGTGGCCTCTCAAGAACAACAAGCACATCTGTATCACCCATTTTTTTGTGATGCCTTTAAATTCATCAATGGATATGAGTGTTTCTAATTTTAGGTCTTACTGTAACTGCAGCATATTGCAGTATATGGAGTACACAGAATGATTTAAATACACTATAAAATCCCAGCACAAGAGCAGGCTCTCATGACGGAGTGGTTTTAGCAGGACATGAAGTGCAGCCAGCTCCCCAGAACTGCAGAGACCCATCCAGGGTGCTGGGGATTTCACACATGTGCACTCAAACTGAATTATAAAAGTTAGGTTCAGACTTTCATCCTGTAAGCTTGTTGACCGTCACATCACATCTGCTACGTGTTGCTTGCGATAAAGTCAGAAATTAAGGCAGACTTGTTGTACATGGTGCTCGCGTTGGAAATACATAGCAGGATTAGGTCCAGCAGAGAGGCTGAGGGAAAGGGCAGGTGGTGATTTCTGTGACATTGCCATTTGGTGAGCAGTTTTGCTTGCCTGCTTGCTGCACTGCAGTATATTCTGTTCTTGTTTACTTCCACCACAGATTAAAAACTGTATCTGCTCGGCTGTCCCTGTCTCCTCCACAGCTTACACTACAGAGCACCAAGACCAGGGTGGCCTTCTTCGAGGAGCTCTAAACTAAATATCTGTAAAGGTGAGGATGCACAACTGCCAAGAGCCTCACGACTCTACATTCCTGGTCAGTTTAAATGATTGACCACACTACAGGAGCTGATGCTCCACTTCCTGGGAAACCACTAAGAAAACACAAAGAAATGACCACTGCCTTCGTCTGCACCAACTCCAGGGGCCTCGTGTGTACGCACAAACAAGGATACATGCATAATGTTGCTGCACTAAATCCCCGATTCATGAAAAATTGAGTGTGTGTTTACAGTAAGAGTGTGTGGAATACAGCACATTCTCCACAAATATTTTGAAGTGAACTTTGGTGTGGGTTTTATTAGAGTCAAAGAACAAAGGTAAACGATGCAGAGAGAAATCAAAATGGTCTTTGACTGCTGCGGTTCCACTGTGGCTCTAATGAGACAGTATTTGTGGAGTTCAGGATGGTTATTATATCATGTTTAAATGGGATGACCTACATTATTTGACTGCCGAGCTGTTTTGAAATTCAAATAGGAATAAAACACTAAGGGATAACGTTGAACGAGAAAATGAATTGATTATATGGCTGATATGCTGTCCTTACCTTAATATCAAATATGTGATATCGAATAGTTACAGGCAGCAAAACACTGTGTTGTCCTGGACTGCCTTGTACTTGCCTTTTACAGATTATTTGATTCATAATGGCAACAAATTCCTGTATGTATTATTTTTTTACTTAAAGGAATACAAAACCACCTAAATTATCATTTGTGTATCAATAAGTCACCCTGTGTTATGTTGAATTCATGAAGAAATCTTTTTCTTGCCTGCCCCAGGTGAACGAAGAATCCAAATACGGAGAAAATTCTTGATAAATTGAAGTCGACAACAGCAAAACTATATCAAAACATCAGTTTACAAACTCTCACAACTTGTGCAGAATAATTCAAGTCTCATTTATCAAGTTGTATGCTTAGTACTTCCCAAACAGACAAACCTTTCTGTCGGGGAACTGAACGAAAAGTAAAACTTTTCAATGCTCCGACAGACTCTGTTTACAAAAACGGTAATTTTACTTCACTGAACACAGGAGCTGCTGGTCTACCACTGCCTCGATCAGTTAGTCAGGTTATGTTAAGCCCAGTTCAGACCAAAGATTCGCGACAAGACGAGTTGAAACAAGCAATTAATTGCAACACGCCATTCTGCAACGTTCTAAAAACCTTCTGGTTCACACCAATGCAACTAGATGAGATGGTGTATCATCTCTATGCAACAACTCTCTGTACTTCTGTTCTGATTTCCAGCTTTTCAGGCTTATTTTGTGGCTGAATATAATTTGTAGCTACTTAGAATATGAATGAGGATAGTTACTGGCTACTAGGGCTGAGCGACATAACGACTGTCGTTTGTATCGATAAAGCGTCAAGTTGCGTTACATAGAGCATACCAGTGTGCATCTGTCCTCTCAGCTCTGCCCCACTCACTCATTCACAAGTTCTCCAGCAACACTCAGAGAGACACAGAGCTGCTCCTCTCTTTAATCTGTCCGTTAATTACAGTGCCACATCGGTCTATATGTTGCACATGCTACGCTAAATCAGTCCGTGAGATGAATGAAATGACTGCAGCACACGTGCAATCCAGTGCTGCGTTACTAGTTTGTGTGTGAGGTGGATCATAGCATGTCGCTGTTCTTCTAGGTAGTTGTCGTCTAATGTGTGACATGGAGACAGTGCCTGGATGCAGGCGACAGATCTGTTTTAAAAAATGCAGCGACAGCACAGACATTTTATATACAAGATGTATATAACACGGACAAAGTGTCTCACTCCTTCCCTCCCTCTGCCTCTCTGTTGATGCTCTGTGCATAAATAAGATTAATGGCCTACATAAATAGAAACATTTAAATCATTTTCCAGCACTTGATTCATTTGAAAGGCCAACAGATGGAAAACAACTTTTTAATTCCCCCACAAATATTTCTAATTGTTCCAAACTCCAGTGGATTTAGACCTACCTGATACTTTTATAGTCATGTTATAGGCATAAACACAAACAGCTAGCAGCAGCAGCAGCAGCAGCAGCAGCTACCCATCATCTGACACCGACAACCCATGAGGATGGAAACAGAGGGATTGGTGGGGACAGACGTATAGACGTATACCTTCTGTGATCATTCTAACTTGACCAGCAGTCTTCACTACAAGCCGATTGGCTGTAGAAACAGGTGACATGCTTTATGTTCTAAAACCAGCAACCAGAGAGAGATTTGACCAGCTGAGTTGCAGGTGACATCATCAGCTGCCTTGAGTCGAGCTCAGACACCGCTGCAACTTTTCTCTGCAACGTTCTAAAACAGTTTTGTCTCGTCCCAAGTCTATGGTCTGTCACACAGTAACACAAACTACTGATTGTGATACAGTTTTGCTGTTGTTAAACGTGAAACTTTATGACTTCAATTCATTATGAAATTGTCTCAGTGTTTGGATTCTTCTTTCACTGCAGGCATACGAATAACAACACAGGGTGAGTAATTGATGTACAAATGGTCATTTGGGGGTGACGTACTTCTCCAATACCTCCATGCTGCCTTAATTTTTTTGTTTCAATGAAATGATTAAATAACATATTGAATTTTAAAGCAGTAAAAATGAGGCATTTCTTTGCCATGATACATTTAAACAGCCATTTATTACTAATGGCTGGAGTCGATGGGCTGTGCAGGATATTAAGCGTCTTCTCGACACAAAAATCCACTTCTGTGATTTATAACAAGCAGTTTGTATCGGTTGTGTTGTGTGAGCAGTGTTTTTTAAATCTCTGAATTTGTGTCCATGTTTGTGGTTTTATGCAACTTTTTTATGGTGAATGTAACAAAGTGTTGTACATGAGGCCTTCGGACCTGCGTTTACATCGTGTATGCACACAGAAGTCATGTTACATATCTGTTGCTGCCTCACAAGCAGGTGATTAGGAAGTCCTCCTTACACAAGGCAGCGAGTGCACTACGCTCTGCTCTCGAAGGTGAAGAGATGATCGTTTGTAATAGGCCGTTCTTAGAATTCAAACTGGATGAAGGAAATGTGATTCCTGGATGTGAGCTTGTGTCACATCCATCTCTTTTTTTTTTTGTGAAGACAACCACTTTTTCGAAACATGAATTTGCATCTATTTTGAATTAATGTGTCGTTTTGAATTAATGTGTTCTTTCCCTTTGAAAGCAATTTATTTTGGGGAGAATTATAATGTGAAGAAAATATATATTTTTTTCTTCTTGTCTACATTTAACAAGGATAGTACGCAGTATTTAAAATGAAACTTTGGGTGAAGTTACAGTACCTTTTACTACTAAATGTACATTTTGACAGAAACATTGTACCAGATATGTTCAGCATGTAAAATAAAATGAATATCAGGTCGGATTTTTTGTATGTTTGAGTATTTTTTTCCATCCAGAAATACCTCTGTTAGTTATTTTGGCAGACTTTGATGAATGTCAGCTTTGATATTGCCAGTGCCAAGAGCCTCTTCCACCCGACCCAAACAGACATCCAATTACACCTTTGAAATGATTCAAGTGTTACGTAAGCACCCTCCATCTTGTGTCAGATCACATACCCTGTTTGCTTGAGTGACAAGGTCTTTGTGTGTGTGCTTACGGCTGCGTGGGCGAGCTGGGAGTGTTGCATGCCCCGTGAACTCGTTTTTTCTGCATGTTACCACATTAACTCTTTACTGTGACTCCCTACCCGTGGCGCTGGGTCCCTGAGACTGACAGCTCTCTGACAGAGTGAGGTGCGTTGAGGTCAGGGGGCTTCTCCACAGCTCTGTCACCTCTGGGCTCAGTTGGAGAGTGACCACCCTTGGCTTGACAGTATTGTGACAAAAGAGGCGTCTTCAGGACCCAACTGTCCCTTGGGCCTGCAGCTCAGGCAGCGGTGGAGGGTCTGCTGGGGCATCAGGCAAACCGACAGACGCAGATTCTCCGTCATTGCTGCCTCTGTGTCAGCACTGTCTCCTGAAACCGACGAGGGAAAGAGGAGGCGAGATGGGAAGAAACGCATCTTTTGTCATTTATCCGTTCTCAAGGGATCACAGTTGACGTCACACCTGCACACATACACTGGTGTACACACAAACACACTTGTCTTGCAGCAGATTGGAAAAGGTTCTCAGTTGACTGCAGGGTGAAGGGAGCTGACGGCGACGGCACAGCAGCTGCCAGGAGCTTGAATATAGAACAAGCGCACACAATAGGAAGAAAAAACCCTTGTGTCACAATCCAGGGTGAGTTCCATTCAGAGCCAATTCAGGTGTCAAAGAATGATACAGTAGGTACAGTTTTATTGGCTTAGTACAGTAGCCAATAAAATCTCCTTATTACCATTTTATGATTGTGCAGATGTAAGGAGGTGGTTACAACCCAAATGGTTTAGAAGTGAAGGCTTCATTGTAGCCATCTTACAGATGTAAACTGGCCTATTCCCCGTTTTTGTGCCAGGGAAACAAAGAAATCATTATAAACAACGTAACTCTTAAAGTCATTCACTGATTTATTACGCTACCTTTGGATGAGCACAAATTCAAAAACAGATTCAAACCGGTAAAAACACTGAATAAAGAAGTCTCGCATTACAAATAAATGTTTCTCCGACACTTTTCGGCTCATTGCAGATGGGCCGCCAGCCCAGCACCTGCTGATATATGCACACCTATTTTTCTGATAACTTAAAGGGAAATTTTGGTTTATTTCAACCTGTCTCCTATTGTCCTAAATTTGTTTAAAGTGACTAGTGACATAAAAATAATAGTTAGCATGTTAGCCGTTAGCCTAGATACA